>NC_090933.1:613280965-613586069 GCF_040938575.1 Ambystoma mexicanum
TGGTCGCTCCCCTGGTTCAGATGGCCTGCCTGCGGAATTATATAAAGAGTTCAGTGATGAACTGGCCCCAATATTGTTGAAGGTTTGGGAGCAGGCGATGGACCAGCGGGTGCTTCTGGAGTCAATATGAGAGGCGATTATCACCGTCCTCTTGAAACCCCGCAGACCGGCACAAGACATGGCGTCTTACAGGCCCTTGTCCTTAATTAATACTGATGCAAAAATGTTTGCAAAAGTACTGGCCACCAGACTTCTCCCGTACATGTCGATCCTTGTCCACCCTGGCCAGGCGGACTTTGTTCCAGCTCGGTCTACGGCTCTGAATCTGAGGCGCCTATTTAATGTAATGGCACAAATAGACCCAGATGCCAAGGCGGCTGTGGTCGCATTGGATGCTGAGAAGGCTTTTGATTCGGTGTCCTGGACCTATCTCTTTCTGGTGTTGGAGCGGTTTTTTCTGGGTCAGTATTGCATCAACTGTGTGCGTCTACTGTATACACAGCCGACAGCTAAGGTTTTGACCAACACCACTCTTTCCCCGGCGTTCCATCTATACAGGGGGACTAGACAGGGATGCCCCTTTTCACCCATACTTTTTGCTCTGACTATCGAACCAATGGCAGAATACATACGTCAACACCACGCGCATAGAGGACTTAGGATGACCGGGCCCCCTCAGATAATTTCGTTGTATCCAGACGATACCCTGTTATACGTCCGAGATCCCATCGAGAATGTAAAACACATCATGGCAGACATACAGGAATTCTCAGAACATTCTGGATACAGAATTAATGTGCCTAAGTCTGAAATATTCCCTCTTACGGACGGCACGGGAGACCTAGCTGAAGTAGAGGGATTTCGATCTGCCCCCACTAAAGTGAGGTACCTCGGGATACTAGTGGCTACAAATAAAGACCTGCTATACATGCACAATCATGGGGAATTACTGTCAACCCTGGTGACTAAGTTTCAACTATCGGCCAACCTTCCGCTATCATCATATGGGAGGGTGGCATTACTAAAGATGGTGGTTCTCCCCAAGCTCCTCTATTATTTCAATAATATCCCTGTCTGGCCCGGTAAGCCTTTCTTTGCTAAACTTAAATCTCTTGCCTCCTCGTTCATTTGGAATGGTAAGACAGCTAGGATGGGTTGGGATAAAATGGTTGAGCCTTTTGCACAGGGTGGCATCGCTGCACCAGACTTTGAGTTATATTATTTATGTGCGCAAGCTCAATTCGTAAAACACTGGTTTGACCCTGAGGACACGGCCCCACATATACTGATCGAGAAATATTCTGTTCGCCCAAATGACATACGTTCAGTCCTCCTTAACCCACGCTACGGAGACATATGCCCGTTTGACCCAGTATATACAACCACTCATGCATGGGCCAGGGTATATAGAAGGATCGGCGTGGAATCCCCCTATGACCCGAATGTTCCCTTGTGGGACTTTTCTGGCATCTCCCCCCACGGTTGATCGGGCCCTTCAGCAATCCTGGGATCCCAACAAGTTTTTTACATTACGTGATATGTTCCCTGATGGGGAGATCTGTGACCTCACGGATTTCATTGAGGTGGTGGGCAGGGGACAACTTAAGCACCTCCAATATTGTAGAATGAGGGCAACCTTTTTGGCAAAATGGCCAACATTCCCACAAGAACCCCAGTCCCATGAATGTATCAGGTCAATGGTGTCCACAGATGGTTGTGGCAAGGGGGTCTCCATGCTATACACCCTGGTTCAGGCCCACTCCCCTTCACGCAACACGATGAGGGAGGTCTGGGAACGAGACACAGGCACTCAGATTGATGAGGTCCGCTGGGCCCGGTACTGTCAATTAATCCGATCGGTGTCCATGAATTCTGGGCTCAGGCTAATCCAGTTTAAAGTATTGAACCAACTCCACTACTCCCCCTCCAAGGTGGCTACATTTGTGGATACTTGCACGGGGGCCTGCCCTAAATGTGACGCCCCCGATGCGGGACCTTATCATATGTACTGGTCATGTCCATTGCTTGCTGAATTCTGGAGGGAGGTGGCGGTACTCCTTGAAGACATCACAGCCATTCAGGCAACTCTCTCGCCCTTGAAATACCTCCTGGGTGATATAGGAAAGGTAAAGGAAACCACAAGGAGGTTATTCAATATATCCTGTATCATTGCAAAACGTTGTATTCTTAAATGCTGGAAATCCCCTAACGCCCCAACCAAGGCCTCCTTCCTGAAAGAGCTTTGTATGGTGAACGACGATGAGGAACTATTTGTATTGTCGGTTCCATCGCCCTCTCGTCCCAAGGACATCTGAACATTGTTGCGCTTTTACCTGTGTAGCCTGGACTCAGACGCGGCGTCTGAACATACACCTTGACCTGTGGTGTCTGCTTATCTTGTATGTGATGTCTTCATACCTGCAATATAGATGCCTTAAATCTGTTACTTTCTCCCTACCCGGTACATTGAAGGACATTTGAATGCTGTACCGAGATGTGTAAGTTATTGTCGTGCTGACCTGCTCTCTTAATAAAAATGTTTTTTAAAAAAAATAGTTGATTTTGTACCTTCAGGTATATTGTTGCCACTCTCCTATCCTTGTCTTTCTTGTTAGAGATCACTTTAACCAGAATGTCTTTACATACCAATATAGACACACCACGTGGACGAGAATTGTGTATTGAGCCAAATACTTGTCCAACCCAAGATCTGCAAAGTTTCTGAGTTTTCTGTTGGGTCAGGTGAGTTTCGTGTGTCATGGCTATATACTCATCCAGTACCTTTTAAGTATGATAACACTTTTCTCGATCTTAATAGGGTTGATCAAGCCATATACGTTCCCAGATACAATTTTTTAATATTCTTTACTCTCCTCTGTCTTTGGGGGACAAACGGGTAAAGCAGCATTTGAACAGGTAACCACACTCTCCTGTGCCATTCTTCTATACAGTAAACCGGGTGTCTGTCCAGACAGTTTACTAAATGAATATACTACAGTACAATATAAAATAAAATAAAACCATAAAATCTAAAAAGCCCCCTCTCCCCTTCTTCTCTTGAGCACCATGGAGCACATGAAGATCGCGGTAACACATATTGTGCCTATTCTCTTCAATCGTCGTTAAATTCTTAATGGATCTCACTATACGATAATTAATGTGACGAAAACAAGCATTATGCTAGTCTAATCAATAAGATTATATCCTCTTCAAATATATGTCCCAAGACGATGTGTTCAGCCACATCTCTCCCTCAGTATGCCTATATAACTTTGTGTAACTAGGTGTCTCAAATGGCATACAAATTCAATTAGAAATCTGCTTGTAAAGATCTCCTATCTATCCTAGAAATAACACAATAGTAATTGTAAAACTAGCATACGTCAGCCTTCAATAACAAAGTAAGAATAACAAAAGGTTCCCCTCCCAACAACAATTTCTGCTTACGAACTGAAGAAATATCGATTTCTGCAGAATTCATGTCAGAATACGCACCACAGTGTGAAATATGGCTATGATAACCTTCACCATTACAGTCACTTGTTCTGGCTGAACCTTATTGTACGAACATCAGTCATTCACAAATCAGGACGTCCTATCCTGAAATATAGTCTTCACCTAAAAGCCTTCTTTTATTTCTTACATTCTCTGAATGTCCAGGTGATGGATATAAACCGAATATTGTCTTATTATTATTATTATTATTGTTCGGGTGTTTGAGCGAGGACCTAGCTTCATGAAGCAGCAGACCGCTTTACAATCATAGGGGAAAGAACACAGTGAGGGAAAAGGAGTGGGGAACTAATAGGAAGGGCGAGGGTGGGCAATTGGCAGCATGGGATCTACAATCAACCAGGTGAAGAGACAGTGGGGAGCAGATTACTGAGTCTCTGGTAGGGTGGGGAGTACAGGGTGTGTGGACCTAGGTGTTGGGGAGGTTCAATGGAACACTGCCCTTAAGATAGAAATAAACTGTCAAAGTACATTGCATACATTGTGTATATTGAATACTAAATGTGTTAATAAAGCATGTGTTAATGATAATGATGTGTTATTTATATAGCGCCTTAATCCAAAGCGCTTTACAGAGCACATTGGAACCTTAAAAGGTCGTATTGCCCCATAGTCACGGACTTATGCGCATTCCTAGATAGTGCCACTTCGGGGAGTGACATGGAAACTGAGTTGGGCACATAATATAATGGCTAAATCGATTCTATAAAGTTACAACAAATTAATACATACTATCAGTCTTTACTATGGTCATGGTGGAGACAAACTCATATTAATTCCCATCAAATACTGTGTCCTTAATATACGTGGTAAAAATTCAGATATGCTGAGCATCAATCTGTATCTAAGACCTGACCCTAAACGGGTTAAATGCGAACCAGATTACATCAGCAGGTCACCCGGTAAACAGTTCTTCTGAGTGTGCTACCGACCATCGCACACATCACCAGTTCCTGGAAGAGCAACCTGTACCTGCGTGCGTTCAGAGAGGAAAGGACCTTGGTACTTTATATCAGCGCGATTTCTACGCTCTGTGCTCCTGAACTCTGGCCCTGCTTGTGTTTTCTTGTGCCACAGAAAGTAAGTAACCATTAAACCATCCAATCCAGATACATCAATAACGATCAAATGCATATAAACATAAAAGTAAAAATAAAACAGTGAAAATGTGTAAGTATATTAAAGTCCAATAGGGTTAGTTGGAGATATAAATCTCATTCCATCCATGCTTTGTTCTTGCCCTTGATGCCTCTCAGCCAGTCGGTTTCCTCTGGTGGATCAGTAGTGCTTTTGACGCCTTCCCACCAAAAAAACGCTGATATTGCAGGCTTGTTAATTTGCACCTGTTATCTTAGTCTCTTGCCAGGGTTCTCGTTTCACCAAACATTTTCCTTTTACCCATGACCTCTTTAGGAAAGTTAGGAAAAAGTGCCACCTAGGATTCTTTCTGCGTTACCTTCCATTTTTCTCTATCAATTTTCAGAAATGTCTCCTTTATGCTGATCTTGGACAGGGAAAAATGATCTGTCGAAGTTTGTGACCCCCCACCCCCAGTCTTTCTGCTCTGTATGCTACGTCCAGTTCCTGCACACTCAGTAGTATTTTTTTTACCATATAATTGCTAAAACTGTCAGCACAAACTGATTAATTAAATTTTCACTTTCTTCTGACTCCTACACCTAGTCTACCATCCACCTGGCCCACTACTGGAGTTCCAGGAGAACCTCCTACATCGCCTAACAGAAAACCTAAAACCTACCTCCAAAAGCATCCTTATAGGCGACCTCAACCTAGGCTACAACGACAAAAAGGATAAGTCAGCCAAATCTCTCTCATTAGCTCTAAAAGAACTAGGCTTTGACCAAAAGATAACATCACCCACCCATAACAAAGGCCGCATCCTTGATTGGGTAGCCGACCACAACTGCCAAATAGACATAAGCTCCATTACCTCAACTCCTTGGTCAGACCACCACCTCATTCACTTCCTCATCCCAACCACATCCAAATCTAAAAAGCCCAACCCTATCCCCCCAGCCCTGGCAAGATGCACAAAAAACCTTACCAAAGACAAGATCACACCACACCTCAGCACCCTCACAACAGACCTTAAGTCCTCTGACCCATCAGTGTTAACAGATATTTATAAGAGCACCATAAGCACTGCTATAGACACCATTGCCCCACTACAGAACAAAAAAGCCAAAACAGTGACACTCAAACACCTGGTTCTCCCCTGAACTCAGACAACTCCGCTCTCAGAAAAGAAAAGCACTGAACACCTGGCAGAAATCACCATCCCCATCCTCCTACAAATGAATCACCTCTCAATACAAAAATGCCATAATCCTAGCCAAATCAGCCTCCTACAATGAAAGAATTGCTAATGCTAGTTCCGAATCCAAAGAACTCTTCGTCATTTTCAAAGAACTTACCACACCAGCTACCAAATCACAAGACATTGTCAAAGACCAAACATGGTGTAACTCCATACAATCCGCCCTATTGAACAAAATCGAACTCCTACAAACTAAAATCAAGCAGCATCACAAAAACCTATCACAGCACCTCCAAACAATCACCACTCCTGACGACTTGCACACCCCCAGCCCAGTGCCCCCTTCCGACAAAGCCCCCACAACCCTTTTCAAATTCAGGGAAGTAACAGAACAGGAAGTCATTGAGATAATGAACAAGATCAAACCCTCCAACTGCAAAGGAGACCCCTGTCCAGCCAGTCTCATTAAAGACTGCACCGTAACACTCGCCCCCTTTTTCAAATCCTTCATTGACACGTCGTTCACTGCCAACACAGTCCCAGACAGCCTAAAAGAAGCATGGGTACGCCCCCTCCTCAAAAAATCTACTCTCGACCCAGAAGTTGATAGGAACTACTGTGCCTTTCCTGCTCAAGATCCTGGATAAAGTTGCTTACACACAAATCCAGGAATACCTTGAAACCAACCATATCCTAGGCAAAAGACAGTCAGGGTTCCTACCAGGTCACGGGACAGAGTCAGCTTTACTTGACTTAACAATACAACTTGGAGACATCATGGACAAAGGCAAACCGGCACTCCTTCTCCTATTGGACCTGTCCGCTGCCTTTAACCTTGTCAACCATGATATCTTAGGCAGGCACCTAAAAAAGGAAGCACATTTCTCCCCAGAAGCTATCGCTTGGGTGGCCTTGTTCCTAAATGGGAGACTCATGAAGGTCTTCTCAGACACTGCCTCCGCAACTCCCACCATCATCCACTGCGGCGTCCCTCAGGGCTCCTGCACCGCCCGACACTCTACAACATATTTACACTTCCACTCTTCAATGACCTCGACTGTCGCAACATAGCGTACACCAACTACGCGGACAACACGCATGTACTACTTCCACTAACCTGGACTTATGAGGAAGATGTGACAGCCCTTATTAAAATCTATACAGCCATTCAAACCCGGATGGCTGCCAACGGCCTCTGCCTAAATGGGGATAAAACAGAGATCCTCATAGTAGGGACCAGCGAAACTCTCAACAAACTCCCTCCACAATATAAATCCTTTAACATTGATAACTCCATCATCACAGTCTCCAAGACTGTCAAAACACTAGGTGTTCATCTAGATGCCTCACTAGCCATGTCCCGCCAGGTTAACGCCATTGCCTCCTCCTCGGCGCTCACCACCAAGGTGATCAACGCAGTCAAACCCTTCCTCTCCACCAAAAACTGCTTATCAATCACCAGAGCCACAATAGGTACCAAATTGGACTACTGTAATGCCCTTTTCCTAGGCACCTCTGTCAACAATTTAAAAAAACTCCAAATCGCACAAAACAATGCCCTCAGGGCTGCGCTGTCCATTCCTAAAAGGGAACACATCTCTCAAGCCAGGAAAGATGCCCATTGGCTTCCGGTAAAGGAGCGCATACTTTTTAAAGCCATGGCCATCACACAAAGGTGCCTTACATCAGATGCCCCACCCTATCTTTCCGAAAGAATCACACTCAACACCTCCAACAGACCTACCAGAGCCCACCGCGCCAACCAGATCTATGTCCCCACCTTCAAAAGAACCAGAGCAGGAGGGTCCAGCTTCCAACACCTCGCACCTAAAAACTGGACTGCCCTGCCAACTTCACTCAGGAATGAAGAATCTTACACCACCTTTTGCAAAAACCTAAAAACCTTTCTATTCCACTAATGCTCTCAAAACAACATGCACACTTATGCTTGCACTGTAACCAAAGCAAAGCACAACCTGTCTGACCCTTGTCTTGTCTCCCACACCTGTCAATGTATGACTGCAGAATGTTACATTCTACCTATGTTTAAGTTTAAGCCTTCTGTAACAGCGCCACGATGCCTCAGTGCAGCTCTGTGCGCTTTATAAATGCAAATAAATAAATAAATAAATGCACGCCAACCAGATGCAGGTTCAAATTCCTGCCTCTCATGTTCCGTTCTGTGTTAACTAATCTCACCTTTCAGTTAATTATCTGCTCTTAAACTTCCAGTAATATCACTAGTAAACTCCTCCGATTTCAACTCCTCTGATTTCAATTCAACTCTAGACATCCTGTTCTTGAGATGTGAGACTTTAGATGATAACTCACTCAATGTTGATTTCACCTCTCCTATGTCCTCTGAGACTCCTCGGTAAAGAGTATATGTCTTTGGTGCTTGGTGTGTCCTCCTCCATCTTCAACGTAGAACTGATCTGTTTCTTTTTTTTTTAGATAGATCTGATCTGTTTGTTTTTTAGATATTGGGTTTTCAGCAGATTTTATCTTTTTTCTTTCTGTTTAATGAGCTAATATAATCTTTGGCATATCATATGTCGGGCGAGAGCAGGACCTCTCAGTTCAAGCTGCTGCTCTGTCCACCTCCATTCGGAAAACTACTCATTCTTGTTATGGCTGGACTATAATGTGTTCCTACCTAGTATAATAATGGATTAGAATCCTGTAATATGTGCAATGAAACATCTTTGCCTTATTGTTAACCATGATTGTCCTTTGGTGCCTACGTGCCAATGATATCACACATCAAATGAATCTGAAAAGGTGACTTGATTTTCTTCAAGCAACAAAATAAACAGCCTTTCCTGTCATTAAATCTCAAGGTCTTTTCTTTTTGTCATCAGGCCTTCGATGTGGCTAGCAACTTATTGGGTCGCTGTTCATTTGCTCTTTGTTCTGTAAGGGATCAAGAGTAAGACTCGAACACAGAGGCATGTTAAGTGATGGTTATAGACTTTCTTTTCCAGAAAAGAATAGGAAGGGTTGTGGAAAATCCTACTTATCGATAATCCTGAGAGGGGTTTCCCTGCCTCAGGAAAACTAAGGAACGTCAGCGTCCGGATGTTAAACAAAAGGGCATCTTTCGTCCTGTGACCAAAAATTCTAATCTGACCCTCACACTCTAAACTCAATATAATGTGTATTGTGATGTTCTTGTAGGGTATATACTTGTAGCTTGTTTCAAAAGGTTTAACATAAAGGTTTAAGGTGCAGAAAAGTAATAAAAGGGTTCTGCCAGGAAAGGGACTTCCCTTCCCCTAGAGTCCTTCTGTCTATTCAAAAATGTCTTTCTCACAATTTAACTGTGTTCTAAAGGGCAAGCATCTTCCTTTGAGTTTCCTTCAAGCATGCAGTTGCTTTACAATGCTCAATTTCTCACACTTGCAAGGATATTTGTGACTTTCTTTCCAATCCTTGAAAGGGCTATGAGTCTCCCCTGTTGTGTTCACAACTTCAGGTTTTCTTGCCTCCTCACTCCTGGTTTGCTCCCTTGCCAGGATATCGCTCAATTTATCTTCTCACTTCTGGTTTATTCCTTTGCCAAGATATAATTTATTTTCTTACTCTTGGTTTACTTCCTTATTAGGGTATCACTTTATTTCTCATCTTCCCTTCTTGTGTAGGTATTACACTTCTTCCTCCTGGTTTACTCCCTTGCCATGATATTACTTCGCTTCTCACTCCTGGTTTACTTTCCTGCCAGGGTATTCCTTTGCTTCCCATTCCTCGTCTACTCTCCTGCCAAGATGTCACTTTGCTTTTCACCCCTGGTTTACTCTCCTGCCAGGGTATCACTTCACTTCTTAACTCCTCCTACTGAGTATGAGTCTCAGACTCCTTGTTTGCCTGGTGCACTAAAATGCGAGGACTTTCTCCTTCTTTATTCACTCTTTCCTTCATCCACATCACAACAGCTTTCCACAGTTGGGTCACTGACCCCTTTGTGATAAAGTTTGCATTTACTTTGCCTCCCCTTTTCAAGGGTTGGCTCTCCAACCCTGTTTCAACATTGTCCGTATGTATAACGGTTCCTCTTAAATTTTGAGCTTTCGTCTCACTTTTAACAGTGTTCACATACACATTATTCCTTGCTTTAGAATACTGGGTTGCCAACCCTTCTTTCACAAAATTCTCATTTTCATCATTTCCTATATTTTTTTCAGTAGCTTTCACTCACGTTCTTAGTGCAATGTGGCATTTGCTCTCAGCTGTCCAGATAACCATTCTGTCTCACTGGGCTTACCAGGCATCTCTGGTAGTCCTCGCGTCTACTCTTTGGCTTCTCGCTGACTAGGCATACGTCCTGACAGCCGGTGCATCTTCGCTTTGGTTTCTCTTGCTCCGGGCAGCTACTGCTGCTGCCTGTTAGCAGGCAGTAGGCTGCTTTTGGCACAGTTCTTCCTCACACCGCTCATTGTAGTCTCTGTGCTGCAGCTCAAATTCTGGTTTCTGGGGTCTTGGTCTGCGTTCACATAGGTTGCCGACAGCCTTGGACTCTGCCACTCTCCTCCATTGCTATCAGTTGTAGCAGTTTTAAACTTCCCGGCATAAGTCAAATGTTTCCAAAGACTAGAATGCAGCATTGGCTTACCGTCTTTAGTAATCTTCATTACTCCATCTCTCGTCCTCATCTCAGTATTTAAATGGGTGAGTGGGTACAAACAGGGTATTTGGTTCGAAAAACCTGTGATGGCTTCCTGTGTTACAATAAGCCATACAGGTATGTTGTATGAGTGTCATGTGAAATTAAGATCACCAGGATATTTTGTGCCATGGTTCTCCTACCTCTCTGGAGTTGGTCTTCCCCTATGTGGTCCTACCGCAGATAGCCACCCCCATGGTCGGGATTAGATAGCTTCTGCCTTTCCCAGGACACGTAGGAGAAGCTTCCCTCCAGAGAGTCAGTGTCGGTATTGCTAGATTCACCCCAGTTCCTTGTATTCCTATGTGAGGTTGACTGATCTGGCCTGTATTTGTCTATTGGGCAATGTCTCTCCCTCAGCGCCTCTTGCACCACCTTAGAGAGTGCTTCATCTTCTCCCCCTACACCCAACTAATTGCTGCCCCACATCTCTTTCACTCCTCACTATTCTTTTCCAGCTCGCCTCTCTCCCCTTACAGAAAATGTCCCCAGGAAAATGTAGTCATGTGAAAATGTAGCTAGCAAAAAGTCGTTTTCAAAAATGTAGTAATTCAATCCAAGCAAAGTGTGAAAATGTTGGCATTAATAAGGTCGCCAAAATATTATTTTTAAATACACCAAAGTACAAAACTGCAACCCTAAATATGACCCAAACCTCTTAGAAAACCTCCACAATCACCCTAAATCGACGCTTAAAGCTTTCCCTAACTCTAATTACAACCCTTATCCTATCCTAAAATCTCACAGAACACTAACCATTCAGCGTGCTAAAGCATTTATTTGCATTTTACTGAATGCAAAATAAATAGAAAATGAACAGTGAACCTATCTCCAACCCCATCACCAGCTTGCCACTAATTACATAGCCCTTTCCCTAACCCAAGCCCTTGCTGTAATACTAACCTTACCCTAACTGCAATGCTTACTTTAACCTAACCACTAGGTTTAGCCCAAAAGGGATCCTACGCCAACATCACCACCTCTTTTCAACGGCCACATTCCTTTCTTTAACACTTATCCAAACCCATATCCTAACACTTACCCTGACACCTAATCTACCCTAACCCCTAACAAAACCCAAAATATTTACTCTAACTCTATCCTCACCCTAACCCCTATCCTAACCCAAAACCAGGTAATCAAAAGCTCACTACACTATCCCTAACGCTAACAATAACCCTAGCAGCACTACATTTTTGGCTACTTTTCAGTTGCATTTTTGACAATTTTTTGCTTTGAAATGTTTTCACTGCAGAGGTATTTTCACCAGGACTTTTGCATTGACTACATTTTTGTTGGCTACATTTATACAGGATACCCAAAATGCTACTTTCCACCTGCTCACTGTTCTGCTCTTCTCCTCCTGCTTTAGCTCCACTTCCTGCTCGCTCCACCTTTGTTCCCCACTGCTCTGCCATGTACTTGCCTTCATCTATCACCTCCAACTCTTGGCTCCCACGCTCCTTTCTTCCTGCCTCCTTCTATCCAGTTGTGTAAGAGACCTGGAATTCATAATTTATTTAAAAAGGTATGCTGGTTGCATCATGTGATCAGGAGCTGTGATTGGCACTTAACGCTGAAATTACAACTCCTTCACAAAACATGCAAGTAGTGCTGGCTGCAGGTCCACTCTGAGGTTACATTGAGCATATCTATCAGATGGCATGTGGCTGTATTTACCAGCATCCCCCATTGTTCAGTTTGTTGTATCTTTCCTGGAGAACAAGTGTGACTATAGTGTTGGTGGGGAGGGGTGTGTGTGTGTGTGTGTGTGTGTGGCTTTGCAAGCTCTGTTTGACAGGGCTCAGTCGCAAGCACATGGATGACCATTGTTGATTCTAACATTGCTCAAACTAGGCCTCCATATCAAGGTCCTAAGCTCTGCTAAGGCTCTCCTAAAGGGGGTCTGCAGCCAGCTGAGGCCAAATCAAGTCTTCTTTGAGAGGTACACGATTGACATGATGCATTTATTGTGCTGTAGTCTTCGACCTTACTAGTGCCCTTCATTGTTGTTTCCTAGCTTTAATGTCAATGTGCACTCAAAACGTTATGTTTGTAGCAACTGAGTGATTAAGTTGTATTCGTTGTAATCATATCCTTAGTGTATCCCTTGTGCCTGACTTGTATCAGCCAGTTGTACTCATGTTCTTATTCCCCTTTTGTTGAATGCATGAGTTTCTGCAGCTTTAATTAGATGAATTCTATTAAATCGGCGTTGCAGTAGCTTATTGACACTTTTTCGTTTTGTAAACTCAGCGTCGGAACGCAATATTCGTATCATTAACAGCTGAATTCAATATGGCTGCATGTTTTCTTACGTTTTTGGGTCCTTTCCTCCAATATAAATCAGAGCTACGAGCTATGTGCGACTTTTAAATATTTCAATGATGCCTGCCAATTAAATGTTTGTGCAGCAGTTTCATAGACATGTACACTACAGTGCAAGTTACAAGTCAAATAAACGTGGCGTTGCACGACTTTTATTTCTTTGTTTTCAAATCTGTCCACTTTATAGGACACCGCTGTTTCACCTCTCCATACATGCCAACATTCTGTGACCAAAAATCTGTAGGAATCTTAAAGTTTCAAAAATAGTCAGGCGATGAGGTAATGATAGGAATAGGGCGCGTCAGCAGGCCATTGTCATTGAATGAGCCTGCTGCCGCGGATGCATTCAATGACAATGAGGCGCCTGCCACGCCATCTGCCACCACGCCAGCTCTGGGGAGCCCTTAAAAGACTCGCCCGAGTTGCCGAGGGCTAATGGCGCCTTTTGTGAAAGCACCCGTGGCGGAGGGGCATCCTTAGCCCACCGCCGTAGGCGCCTTTTACATCAAAAGCCTGCGCCGCGCCTTCTACCGCTACGCCAGCTCGGGGGAGCCCTTGAAAGACTCCCCCGAGCTGGCGTGGGCAAAAAAAAATGTAAAAATAAATGCAAAAAACAAATTATCGGTCTTTGGTGCCAATAAATCGGTAGGCAGTAGGGCTGCTTCAAAAGCGGTATCCTACCGCCTAAATCGGTAGCGTTGGCAAGTATGCCTCTGTTTGGGGGCAGCTTTCTCTGCGTTACCTCGCCTTGTTTGCTCCACTGCAATAACTCATCCACGAGTCATCCTCTTGGAGGCCCTGGTTGCCAGTCTGAGCCGCTGCTGGCAGTTTTCTTTTCCCTTTTCTCTTTTACGTATTTAGTTGCGACCCCCTCCTTAGGCCGTTCAACTATCTTTTCTTTCACTTTCCAATCAATCAGCCACACCTCCGCAGGCTATAAACCTTCTTGGCCTCCTCTGCAGGCTGTCACTATATTTTATATCTCCATATCTTATATCTCCAGTCTTTTATTATTATTCTTTTGCATAGCTCTCAACCATTTGTCTTGAACTATTCTCCTTATTCAGCTAGCATTGTGGGTCGTCTGTCCCCTCATGGCCATTATAATTAGCATGTGGCCATTAAATGATGACAAGAGACGTCTGCATGTCTATCCTCCTTTTATTCCTATATCTTATCTGCCCTTCCTTCCAGTTACATTACATTCCTCCCTCAAGTTCTGTTCAGGCACAACACCCTCCAACCACAGCCGTGCGACGCTCACTGCCCATGCCTCCGACATTCAAATCTTGCCGCCAAAAGTGTTGTTGCTAAAGCACCAGTGAAAATCTGCCCTGAGTGACGAGAAAACACCCGGGCCTGCTGAGACTGCCTTGTTTCTCCAGCAGCTGGAGCGGCTTCGGAGCATGGTAGCCAGAAGCTCTCTGAGCTCGGCTGGCACTGCCAACATACAACGTGGAACTCCTCGAACCGGGAGTCCTCGCTCCAGGTATTTTACTGAGACAGCAGCTACCTCGTGATATCAAAGCCCTCTCCTGGCTGTGCGCAAACAGTGTGGTTATGCCCTGGCCCTGGCGGCGGCATTGATCAGCAGTATTGCAAGCTGGCACCAAGCTGCAGAGCTCGAGCTCCCTGGCGAGCAGGTTGCTGAGGAAGCCCCGTGCTGCAGTGTTCCGATAGTCGGGGAGATGCGCTCCGGCGCCATCGTATCGGCCACTCTGATATTGTGTCGGGGAAGAAAAATTGTATGTGCCACAGGATCCTGCTGGCATTACGAGCAGCCTTCTGCATGACTTGGAGGTCCCCCACCACATGGGCTCCAGGAAACAAGGAACCCCTATACTACAATGGAGATTGTCTATATGCAGAGGCCACAGTTCATGGTTGCCTAGTGTCATCAAGCACTCAGAACAGCTTTGGGCCCAGTGAGTCGAGGGGCATATAGAAAACAAGCGGGAACAATGACATTGTGCTACAATTTGTGCAGTATTTTTAATTTTTTATTTTTGTATTTCTAAAGCGCCTACAGCCCGGAGGCATCGAGGCGCTGTTTCAAAAAGATGTCTTAGTTGCATGAACAGGCGGCAATGTTTATCAAATAGATTTGGCTTCTGGGAATTGGGTTTATGTTTATCCCATGCTGGAACATTACTGTGAGCTGTGGTTCCTGGCTGGCAATTGGTGGTTACATAGGGAGTGAAAAGTACAGAGCCTGCTCTGTAAAGCCTGTTTGGCCCGGTGCTCCTTCCAGCTGTTGAGCCTGCTCCCTGAGACAGCATGCTCCCGGCCTCTGCTGGTGCACCCCCTAATCCAGTTTGCATCCCAGAGCAGCCATGGCCAATTACACCATGAAGACTAGCAAAACCAAGTATAGACCGACGACCTCCATCAAATACATGGTACAACAGATGAAGCCAACCTCTGTTGGCCCAGCCAGCTCAGATCTTGCCCCAAATTCAGACTTGGATGCGCACGCTGCGACAAAGGGCGACATAAGGCATCTACTCCAGTCCATTCAAAAAGAGATGGCCACTACTTTGCAGGTATTGAAAGGCTTCTTTCAGGAGCTGGCACACAATGTGCAGCAGACTAAATCTAGGTTGGAAGACTTGGAGACTGCTTTCTGCAACCAGACGAACTCCTACGAACAACTGTAACAGATGGTAGCAGCGCTTGAGGCCCATAGAATTTCCTCTGATGAGAAGCAAGAAAATTCTGAAAATCGTTCACAATGGAACAGTATCCGCGTTAGAGGGATTCCCAGGGAGGTGAATGACCAGGAATTGGAGGCATATGTTCGAGACCTGTTCCAGGACATATTAGGAGAAACGGAGGTGGATCACACGCTTGACTGGACTCATAGGGACTCATTACGAGGTTGCCGGTCCGGTAACAGCAGTACTGGTAAGCTTGCTGGTACCGTTGTTACCGGACCGCCAAACTACGAGTTCTGCTTGCGGGAGCATTTCAGCCCACCAGGTCTAACCTAGCGGGTGGAACGGCACTTGTGTATAGGCGCGTTACAAATGCCTTATCATATCATATCACCCGCTAGCAGAACTCGACGGATGCACCGGCACCATTCATGAATGATGCTGATGCATCCGACCTCCCCATTCCAATGGGACTGAAATGGGAATGGCGAGTAAAAATTACTGCCACCCGGCAATGGGCAATTACCGGGTCCGCCGGGGCTGGAATGCCCCGGTAATTGCCCATTGCCGGTGCCGGTAATTTCTTTACTCTGACATGGGTCATAATGAGGCCCATAGTCTATTCTAATTTTCAACCACGCCAAAACCTGCTCCAGATGTGTTAACGAGTGTACATTTCTTTAAAAGTAAAGAGCTCATCTTCCAGAAGACCAGAGTGCAATGAGGGATCCTATTCAGGGGGCCTCTTTGCAATTGTTCCAAGACCTAGCACAAGGGACTATCCAAACACATAAGGTGATGAGGCCACCGGCCCAGTGGTTGGGGAGCAAAATTATATGATATGAGTCATTTGTAACGCGCCTGTACACAAGTGTTTCTAGGTGCGACAAGACAAGGGGGGGGACACCGGGGGAGAACAAGACAAATGATCTCACTAGGCCTTGTGTCATTCAGATCGTGCAAGTGCAACAGCGCAAGCAAGTGCAAGTGGAAGGGAGAGGGCAAGTGTCAGGAAGAGGAAAAGGGGAAGTGCATCAGGGAAGCATTGCTCCGAGTGAGTGCAGCAAGGGCAGTGTGGCTCTGGGTAAGTGCCAGGAGGCAGGGGTCTGTAGGTTTAGTTACATCCCCTAAGTGCATGGTGGGCCCGGAGGCAGTGCAGGGGAAACTGATCAAGGAAGAGACTGGTACCTAGTGAGAATCAGGGGGTAGCCAAGCAACCAGTCAGTGCAGCAGAGAGGTAGGTCAACAGGGGAGAGAGCGCGATAGAGAAAGCAGGGGCCAAAACAAAGGTCTTGATCAGCTGCCAGAACTTCAGGTGGTCCAGCTCAATTTCCACCGGGGCAGGGAGGCCATACCAGAGGGAGGCACCTGCAGAGGAGATAGATCTACCCCCCACTCTAAGCCTGGAAAAGCGACTGACCCTCAGTGAGTTGGAGGTAGCTGAGCGAAGGGCTCGTAAAGGAAGGTAGTTTGGAAGAGAGAATTGGATGTAGAGCGGGCCACGGCTACAGAAAGCCTTGTGGACGATGCAGCCACCAGAAGCTGGAGAGATACAGTGCCAAGGCTTGAGGCCAACGATAAGTCTTGCAGTCCTGTTCTGGACTAGTTGCAGAGGGCAGAGCAAGGCAGATTGAGAGAGAGGCTGTTGCAGTAGTCCATCCTAGCGAGAACCAGTGCTCTGGAGACAGTGAGCTTCTGGGGGACAGTAAGAAAAGGAAGAATACCTCTGAGGAGGTGCAGCTGGTAGTGGGCCGCCTTGGCAAGGTCTGTGATGTGAGGAGAGAGGGAGAGGGAGAGGGAAAGAGTGGAATCGAAGATGACGCAAGGTTTTTTGCCCCACAGGAAGGCGAAGGAAGAGGGCCCAAGGAGGGCGGCTAGAGTCAGAGAGGGAAAGCGGGAGCAGTGGTCCCGATGAGCAAGATCTCAGTCTTACTGGCATTAAGGCAGAGATTGTTGGAGGTGCACCAATCCTGAATCACAGATATACTGTCCGGAATTAGCGAGACAGAAGAGGAGGCTGATGGGAGCCTGAAAGAGAACTGAGTGTCATCCGCATAACACTGAAAGTTGGAGGAGAAGGTAGAGATCAGGTGGGCCAAAGGGGCCAAGTAGACATTGAAAAACCAGAGTGAGAGGATAGAGCCCTGGGGAACATCACATGTGGTGACGGAGGTGGTGAAGAGAAAGGACTCAAGTTGGACCTGGGAGGGTCAGTCCAGGAGGAAAGAGGTCAACCACTCCAGGGCATGATCCGTGATGCCCAGTTTCTCGCAGTCAATTAATCAGGATGGTGTGATTGACCGTGTCAAAAGCAGAGGAAAGGTCCAGGAGGATGAGAACAGAAGGAAGGCTAGAGTCGAGATTTGAGAGCAGATCTTCACGGGTGTTTAGGAGAGCAGTTTCCATGCCTCTGGCTGCTCTGAAGCCAGACTGATGGTCATGGACACAACCAACAGATTCAGCGTGGAGAGTAAGCTGGGAGAGGGCCAGCTTTTCCAGGAGTTTGCCTAGGAGAGGAGTGATAGAGATCAGGCGATGGTTTGCCCGATAGTTGGGGTCAGCAGAAGGCTTTTTAAGGAGGAGTGCACAAAGGAGTGTTTGAGGAGAGAGGGGAAGGAACCAGTGGCAAATGAGTGACTGCAGAAATCAGCCAAGGCTAGAGCGAGGGTGTCCATGTGGTTCTTGATGGTTCTGGAGGAACAGGGGAGAACCTGTTTTGACGACACTTTCATAGATCGGACTTGTCTAGAAACATCATCAGGTGTTGTCATGGAGAAAGATGAGCAAGGAGGCTGAGAGGGAGAATTGGCCAGAGGCGGGCCAAGAGAGATAGGGGGAGAGAAATAGGTAGAGGGAGAGGAAGAGGAGAGAGAGAGAGAGGACAGAATGCCCTGGGTTTTAGTGGTGAAGTGAGAAGCCAGGGCTGTAGAGAGGGCATGGGAAGGAACAGGAGAGGTACAGAGCGCAGAAGGATTGGCCAGCTCCTTGCAGATTTTAAAGAGTTTGGCCGTGTTAATAGAGGCCACAGAGACACAGCTTGGATTTGGAACCTCTTCTTGGACAGGACAGAGAGTCTGTATTGCCTTTGGAGCTGGTGGCAGACCAGTTTGTCAAAGGATGCGCCTGAAGCCCTCCACTTCCTCTCATCCACCCTGCACAGGGTAGCGAGGTCGGAGTCATACCAAGAGTTGCACTTGGAGGTAGGCTTTAGACGTCTTCTCATGGCAGTGGCAAGGATGTCCAGACGTCAGGTGAGAGGACAGCAGAAAGTGGTCAGTCCAAGAGAGCGGGGTCGTGAGGGGGTTAGAGAGGGGGATGTCTGAGGAGATGAGAACATCCAGGGTGTGTCAAGCAGAGTGTGTAGAATGGAAAGAGAAAGCATGTTGCAGAGGTTGAGGAAGAGCCCAGCGAAGGGATTACTAGCATCCAGTAGATGTTGAGTTCTCAGAAGAGGAGAAGGAGAGTTCAGTCCACTCAGAGAGGAAAAGGGCAATCTTATCAGGAGGCCTGTACATGGTGGCCACAGTCAGAGAGCGGCCAGGAGAGATGAGATAGAGAGCTTGCAGACCAGGCATTCAAAGGAGGAGTAAGCCTTCGTAGGAATGACAGAGGCAGGGACCCACTCCGGAAAGATCAGTGCTACTCCACCTCTGGGTCGGTTGGTTCTGAGCTCGGAGAGTATTTTGTAGCCATCAGGGAGGAGAGTGTCAAAGCTTGTGAGAGAGCTGACGATGAACATGTCTTGATGAGAGCAAACACATCCAGGTCAAGTTCTTCGAGGAGGTGGCAGATGTCATAGGAGTGTTTGACAGCAGAGCGAGTGTTGAGAGTAGCAACGTGGAACAGGTTGCCACATTTGAAGCCTTCTGGGGTGGGGTACAGGCTCGAGGTGCACTCGGTGGAAGTGGGAGAGGGGCTCGAGAGTGGGCATAGGAAGAAGCGGGAGCAGGCATAGTAGCCAGAGAGGTGCTAGTAGGAGAAGCAGGAGAATAAAGGAGGTTGATGAGACGCGGGAGACGCCTATCGAAAGGAGGAGATTAGGCTGAGAGCCCTGGACAAAGACACTACCATTCAGATAGACAATAATGATGGTCTTGGAGGAGTGGAAGGAGGTTAAGAGGACCTCCCACTGAATGCCACCATTAATGGGAGAGGAAGAGATAGGAGAGAGAACCGATACTGTATGAGTGATCCATTGGTCTGGTCAGGGAACGATAAAGAGGATGTCGGTAAGACTCTGTCTGGAGGAAGCACTGATGCAGGTATCGGCGATAGGGAGGCCTGGGTTGGAGACCAGGGTGGCCCTCTTGAACGTCTTCCTTCCAGACTTGGTGAGAGAGATAGGATAGGTGATAGAGTGGTAATTGGAGAAGATGGGAGAAACGGAAAGCACCATAGAGGGTGCGAAGAGGAAAGTAGGAAGGCGAGACACAGGCCAGCGGTGCACCACGCAGGAAACGCAGGGTCGGGGGACACAGAGTAGGGACACACAGAAGGAGCAGACAGGAGACGCACAACAGTACAAGGTACACCCAGCAGGGTTGGGGACCCAACTAGTGGGAGAGAACCTAATGGAGTAGCCTTGACATTACAGGCCTAGTTATAAACACAACAGCAATGCAAAAGACTTACCTAGGGAAATGAGAATGGTGGCTGAAAAACGGAGGTGCTAAAGGGTGGTGCGGTAAGTGAAATAGAAATAGGGTTACCCCTTTGGCATCCTTATCAAACTGGATGGCGTTCAGCACAAGCTCACCATCCTTCGAGCAGCTATTGAGTGTCTAAAGACCCCGGAAAGTGAAATACACTTCACTGAGGGCATGGGTCAGGAAGCCCCTTTGGCAGACTGGTCCAAAGCACAATCAAGGAGGAGCAGATGTAATAATTGCAGGCACCCCTCAATGGACAGATGGGAAAGAAGCGTGGACTCGGAAGGTCCTACTTGATGGCTGTGTTTGTTGCCTCTGTGATGGGGCGCTCAGTATGCTGTGCCAGACTGTAAAGCTTTTTTAATGGTTTTTATGGTTTCGCTCTGTGGTTTTGATGTGGTTTCAATATGCGGTATTGCTAGAGTTCAGGAACAGTTGAGAGGTCATTGGGAGCATGTGCGCCCACTCTGGTATTTTTGACCTCCTGGTTATCCCGGACAAGGTTGGTTTTTTTTTTAATTCCTTTTCCTTTTTGTATATGTTTTGTATTATTTGATTCATACAGTGTGGTGAGGTTGAAGACGTTCACCAGTGATCTTGAAGTGGGAGGCGAAGTTCTGGGATTCCCTAGTCATCCAGGGTTTGATTGGCCAGCGAGGTAGGATTATGCTGGGTTGACTCTCAGATGGCTGCCATGAAAATGGTCTCTGTGAATGTCCAAGGGCTGAATACTTGGAGGAAAAGGAAGTGTGTGCTTTCTAAATTGGTGGAGTTAAAGGCTGTTATTGCTCTACTCCAGGAGACACATTTATTAAGGAAGTACTGACGAGGCTATGTTCCAGTTGGTTTCCCCACCAATGTTTTGCCTCTTCCCCACAGAAGAAGGCGGGTGTTGCAAATCTTGTGGCCAATTCTCTCCGCTTTGAGAAAATGTATGTTATCCGGGATGCCCAGGGAAGATGTGTGGGGCTTAACTTGTGGGTTGTGGGCAGAGATCTGACCCTGGTTTCCATTTCTGGTCCGAATCAGCAGCATGATGTTTTTCTTTTGCACAAGTGTTCCCTCATATTACCCAGTTTAAGCGGGGGGCGGGGGGACGTGGTCTTGTGGTTGGGGGCGACTTTAATGTGGTGCTAGATTCCCGGATGGACAGATCAAGCCCAGTCGCTGTGTAAGAAGCAGCAAAAACAGTCTCCCTCATACAAGCTATGGTAGACTTGCAGTTAGTTGATGCGTGGCGACATTTACATCCTCAGGATTTTACTCACTTCTCGCATGTGGACCGCAGTTATTCTAGGTTTGACCATTTGTTTGTTTCTCAGCCCCTATCCCCGGGGATCAGCTGGGCTACTATAGAACTATCATTGGCGTCAGATTACTCCCTTGTTACATTACAGTTCAACGCCTTCGGGTTGGGCATAAGGAAGACCAATGTATGAAAACTGAATGATTCCCTTTTAGCCGACGCAGCATCTTGCGCCACCATTTCCGAGAAGATCACCCAGTATTTCCAGGACAATTTAAATGGGACTGTCCCTATAGCAACAGTATGGGATGCCTTTAACCCCACATTGCCTGGCGAGCTTATTAGTTTGGTTTCTGCGCGTAAAAGAGTCTAACAGCCCAACGAGGACAAGCCGAAGAGAAGGTACAGGAGTGGGAAACCCGATACAAAAGGGATGGTACAGCGGAAGTGCAGTCTACAGCAGTCCACCTACTCGATTTGACAGAGGTTTCTTTGTTGCTGCTCTATTCAAGGACTTATTTGCTAAAAGCATCTGATCCAGTTTGCAGAAGGCACGTTCTAGCTGTGAGGAAAAACAGTGCCTTCTGCTTTAAGGGAACACTGTGGTGTGCATGCCGGGCCCCACCCCCCTGCTGGTTCTGACTCTTAAAATCCTGCGAGATCTGTGAAGCGGCCACGAAGTGCAGTGGAAGTGCAGTCTACGGCGGTCCATGGCAGGCAACTGAAGTCCAGGTAACGCTTTTCCAGCAGAAAGTAAACCTAAAGAAACGCTCAAGGCTGATACTTGCTACTGATTCCTGTGGGATTCAAGGAGAAAGGTCTCCTTAAACACTGAGGGCTACTGTGCCACGGAGACTGTTGTGCGTAGTCCCTTTGATCCATGGTTAAACGGTAGTTTGATACAAATGGCATCTAGAGCTAACCGGGAGACAATTCTCTTGACTGTGGTGGTTAATTTGCCTTTCTTAGATGCCATACTCCTAAGTCCGTCGAAAAATACAGGCTTAGTACAACCACCATCAACCAGTTTTGGCGGATATCCTCTTACTCCTAATATCCACATCAGTGCTCAAACGACCTCCCACAACAACATTCTTCAGGATAATTTGACTATTGCAACTAATAATGATCAGGGCAAAACACTTGTTGACAATTAAGAGAGTTCATCTGTTTACCTGAACGTTGACAGGGTTGGTCAGGACGAGACAGTGGGTGGGGGAGGATCGAACGTGGAAAGTACATCGCCCTCGAAAGTGACGAAGATGATCATCGATAAGATTCCGGCAACCAATGGTGTTGTGGGTCTAAGACCCTTTGAAATGCCCCAAACAATTAACATAGACCCCTCTCTTGGGGGAATGGGCAGAACCAAAGGACAAAAGTTTGGAAAACGTTGACGTTTATACATTTGGAGTTCCTGCTAGTAAAGTGCATCTAAATGCTTCCCTGCAACACAAGGCAGCTTCTAAATGGAAACCAACTGGACTAACACCATCCTCCTTGCAGGGAACTCGGCGCTTTTTCTATACCAGGAAGAGTGACATAGAACCCTCTATGATCGCCCAGTTGACGAGTCAAAATATTCAAGGATCGTTTACCTTGGAATTTAAAGGAAAATCGCTTACAAGTCAGACAGTGTCTGACCCCCTCATCGCTATCTATAGATGGGTTAAATCGTTCTTGCCTTTCGAAACCTCAGGATCATAGAAATGATGAAACTCAAGATGAGAATCTAGGGGTTACAGAGAGTCTGTATGAGTCGATTCCCGAAAATGATCGTCTAGAGCCAAGATTGATAAGGACCTGCTTTCTTGGCCCAGTAAGGCCAACAAACAAAGTATGGTAGAATCTAAAACATCCCACGATATGAATCCGACTCTCAGGCAAAACACAAACAAGACACTCCCCCCGAAAGCAGACCCTGAATAAGCACCAATGCCAGGATTCCTATCCAACCGACGAAGATCTACTGATGGTCATGGCAGCCACTCAGGTCAAGGAACAGAGGGAAGCAAAAAACAATTGACGCTCGAATGATCGCGGCATATGCCATAACCATAACTCCATTTATGAAACTGATAGAAATGCAAAACAACCAGCTAAAAGATCAGACCACCGTCATAGCAATGCTACACTCCAAAATGGTATTTGTGGAGAGATTCATTACAGCACTTCAATCGAATTTAGATAAAAATTCGGACCAAATAACAGAAATTTAGAAAAGTATTCTTGATCCGATCATATACACCCTAACAGTAGGTCTGTCTTCAGAAGGACCAGTGCTTGAAGACCGCTCAATCCTGAAAGAGTGTACCGGATCGGCAGAGGCCAATATCCAGCCTTCTTTGGGAAACCGAAGAGTGGCTGATCGCGACAAGAAGGCTCATGAATGTAACATCAAATGTGAATCGGAGGTAGGCATCCATGTGGTTCGGGTAGATCCAATGAATAGGAGCTCCAGTGAAACAACAATGAAGAAAACAGATAGTGTCTACCCACGTCTGGAAATTCACAGCAACTAGGCATGGTCCCGTCAACTGCAAGTAAAAACCCTCCATCAACCCTGTTGGAGTATCAATTCTTTAATAAGGCTTATCGGGGAGAAACCGGCTCACCTGACACAAAAAAAAACTCAAAAACAAAGAAAACCTTTAAAAAGCAAAAGGATGACCCAAAAAAGGCAGGTTCAACAAACATCGACCGTGCCATTATCAACCAAATTAAAAGCCACTACAAATGTGGTTGCGGGGCCCAAAGCAACTGTCAAAAACAACAATAAAAATCTATCTCTACCACGCAATATAACTAAGCCAGGTAAGGCAGTAATATTTGAAAGGAGCAACAAAACAAGTTTAACTATAAGTAGAGAAGACAAATCGGAGTGTGACTCGAGAGGAGTAGAAGAGACGGTTTAGGTGGATGGTGAGATGGACATAGACCAAGAAGTAGCAGAAAACATCTTGCTAAACCTCTCTACTTACTCAGATGAAGGTGACTGTGACGAGTCTGACGGTACGGATATGACGTCTGGGAAGCATCGGGAACATGGTGACCCGAGGGTTTCAAGGCCTCCAAATCGGCCATCCGTCGAAAATGAAACCGTGGAAGTACCTTTAATGCAAGGCCCGACCAGGACTACATCTCATGGAAATAAAAACATGCAACCGAGTCAGCTCCCCGTAATTACTGGATAGAAAACTAGAGTCCACTAAAACTCATCTGTTAGAGAATGTTTTTGTGACAGAGCCCACTGAGGGTAATTGTCAACCAAACTATGAATATAAGACGCTGGAATAACGGAGAAATGAACTGTTAGCCCACAAAGATGGTGATACCACACTGGGGAGTAGACCGGTTTTTCCAGACCTGGAAAAACGAAGAATCACACAAGGTGAAGAAAAAAAGGGTGAAGCTAGAATGAGTAGAAGACAAGAGACTCCAGAGTTTAAACAGACAGTAGCCACAACACAAAACAAACAATTCTGCCAATGAAACCTATAGATTGTCCTTGGAGAGGATACTTAGAATTTATGGCCAGCTTATAATGAACAGGGTCAACGTAATGAGACTCTTGTATAGTATTCCGGCACTTCGATCAATTAAATCCAAGCTCTTACACCTTATGGAATTTCCCAATGAACAGCGGCACGATAGACTAATTCTCTACTTTTCATCCCGTGACGTGAAAGATCTGCTTGATAGGGAAGGTCATAAACTCAGTAAGTCAGGGATTTTTGTGAAAGAATTGGAAGAGGACTCATCTCAAACAATTCGGCAAATTAAAGTTCATGAGCGGAAATCATTTGAGGACTAAAGGAAACAAAACAAAAAAAACTGTGGTCGGGACGAGCATCTCTTGAAAGCTCCCCTATATATGGAGTCTGGAGAATCGTTTTGGAACAGAAAAACCAACCAAGTGGTGGGCATAAAAGAAGGAAAGAGAGTAGTCCCACTGAAAAGTGCGGAGGGTGCACGTGGAAAGCCAGAGGAAGACTGGGGCTGGTTAGCTGGCGTCTTGGGGGCTAGATCATAACACCCACAGCATGGGGAGAGCGGCCCTACATTAGGAACCACCTCTGGTAGTTGGAACACTAGGGGGTTCACCCATCTTTTTGGACAGGGCGACATCAACTTTGAGGACTACGATGTCCTATGTCTACAGGAAACTTGGTTAAGGGAAGCACCACTTCTTGAAGGATTCGAAATCCACATAACTAAGCAAACAAAGGTATATCAGGCGACCTTTTGCCAGTTTTATCACGGCTATCAAGAGATCAAGCGGTTTTGTGGTATTATCGTCTACAAATCTGAATCCTTTGACACAATTTACAACCATGAAAAGCTCTGCTCAGATGGATCGGGACTGGTGGACCCTGCTGATTTGTAATCTTTATTGGAACCCTGCATCCCAGTTGACCAAGAACTTCATGGATTTGGTCCTGGAGCAAATAAATGAAGGGAGAGTAGTTTGGAAAAAATCTCGATATCCTGGTATGTAGAGATCTAAACATGGTTTGCTTTAACAAAGACTTGGAGCCTATAAAAGAACTTCAAACCCTTGCGAACTTGAACATACAAAGAGGCTTAAGCTGGAAAAAGGAATTAAAAGATAGAAACATCTATATGGTCAACAGCAATTTAAAAGGTAATATCCCGCCTGTGGCTACTTGGAAGAGAGGTAAATACTCGGGCATGTTTGACTACATATTTGTCACACTGAACCTTCTCGGTAAACTAAGCACTATGAATGTAATGACATCTAAATGTAGTGATCATAACATACTACATTTAAAAGGGAGGCACTGGGCTGAAAACTACACGACTACTGATTTCCATCAAAAAAGACTTAACTACGAGGTTACACCGGGGGGAAATTGCCTAAGAGGTAATCAGCGAGGTGTCAAATTTGATTAAAAGCCTAATCACCACAACTAGCGAGAATGACAACTCCTCTAAGGGGATTCTGCATTATCCAGTTGTGCTAAGGGCCTTTTGTCAAAAACCAGATAAAAACTATAAAGGTGTCTTCTCAGCAACCCATATGTACAATGAACACATCGCAAAAAGAAAAAGAATTAAAGAAACTGGGTCGTCTCTCCAAAAAATATAAACATAGCTGCCCTTAAACGAGGAAACCAGCCTTTAAAAACTGGATGAAAAACCTCAAGTCCCAAATCCTTCAACAAGATGGCGAGAGGATGTTAAAACTAACCAGTTACTAACCGTATACTTACTTGCAACCGCAAGTAAGTATACGGCTGAAATTTGGAAAATACAGAATGCCTTATCAGCACCGGAACATGCCAAAATATCAAACTCGCTGCCTTCTAAAGTTTGGGGGGACTACTATGGAATAATCTTCAGCGACAGCATTCAGATGAGGCCCAAGTCGATTGAACCTGTGAGTGTCACCTGGAACTTTCACTTCGACAGGAATGATGTTGTCAATTTAATCAAAAAATCAAGCAACTCAAGAGCCGAGGGGCATGATGGCCTAAATCATGCTATTTTGAAAAGATCCCGAACATTGGGCGACCTTTGTGCTGGAGCTTTTTAAAGGAATGAAGGACAAAGTCCATATCGCAATCTTGGACAAAGTCCATTGTGGTTCCCATTTTCAAGAGGGGAGATAGGTCTCTTCCATCTAACTATAGACCTATCGACCTTCTCGATGTGGCGGGTGAAATTGTTTGCAGCTATTCTTCTAAAGGAACTTAACTCTTGGAGCCTGGTGACTAAACATCAAGACGCTTGGCAGTCCAGCTTTAGAAAGGGAATTGGGACAGGACTTAACCTCTTCCTCGTCAACCTGTTAAAGTGCAAGGTGAAAACCAAGAAAATAAAAAGGATTCATGTAGCATCGATTGACCTAGAGCAAGCTTTCGATTCCATAGACAGAAACATCCTTTGGTACAAACTGCAGAAATGGGGCTGCCCACTCGATCTTAGAGAGGCCCTGGAAGCACTACATAAGGAAACTACATTCAGAGTAAGATTGGACCAGAAGGGATCGCTATCGAAAGAAATGAAATCATCTAAGGGCTTGAAGCAGGGTTGTCGATTAGCGCCAGCAATCTTTAGTCTGTTTATATTGGATATCGAAGAGGCTTTTGTCAACATAAGATGCTTTCCTCCTAGAATAGCAGGCACAGCGTTGGGTAGGCTTCTGTTTGCCGACAATCTGTTGTTGCTTTACCAAACTGAAATTGGGCTGCAGAGGCAACTAAGGGCTTTGGAGACATATGTGGAAAGAAATGCCCTGAAGATTTATGCGAAAAAGTCCAAGGTCTTAACACTGGGCGACACAAGGAAACAAAAACCAACAAAAGATCATGGAAATTAAATGGCGAATAAATTCCAGAGGTTGCCTCTATGGTTTACTTGGGCGCAATCTTGAATGACAGTCTAAATGACGTCCCAGGCCTAGCGGCAGGAAAGAGTAAAGCCACCCACCTTGCTTCTCAAGCCAAAGTTATTGAGCAAAGGCTGTGCAAATTCTCTCTAGTTCCTGTGATAGACTTTTATAAATGAGTGTCTCCCATCTTAACCCATGGAGCCGAAGCACAGCTTTTTCTACCTAGTACAACTTGGCTAAGGCTAGAGGGTCTGTTCTGGAGGCAAGTTTTACTCATGCCCCTCTCACTACCAGTGGTCATTATTCGCAGGGAGCTGGGCCTGATTTTGCTATACATGACCATGGTGTGGAAATCTCTATCATTCTATAGGAAATGCCTGAACCCGCCTGGGAAAGGCAGGTTTAAAATTCTTAATGCAGCTTTGAGTAAACCAGAAGAGATGGCCCTAGCCGAGTGGAAAAACATATGTAGATCAATACTGACAAGTATAGGAGTATGTGAAGATATCTTAGCTGAAAAAACCCTGATCGTGTCAAAGGAAAGCTATTCGACATGGATTGGATAAATACCCAAGGAAGGATACACGCTAAAATCAGGGGAGTTGCTAACTAATGACTACCGAAAAAGAGGTAAAGTGATCTTATACATAAATAAGTTCCCATCTTCAACATCTAGACAAAACATCATGAGATTTCGCTTTAATTTATATCCAACCAGAGAAGTCACTGAGAGAAGAAAAAGAGATGGTGATAAAAGAATTGTGTCCTGTAGACTGTGCAACCATGAACTGGAAAGTTTACGACCCCTTACGCTGCAATGTGTGTCCTTAAACCTCTTCAGATCGAAGCATCTGGGAAAATTCCTTGCGGAACAAACCTTGTCCACAGCGGGAGAATGGTGGAAAATCCTGAGACAAGGAAATAGGATATCTATGACTCTGGCCTTATTAGCTTTTTTTGAAAGATATATTTGAGCAGTTGTCCAAAGTGGGGTAAACTGATTGACATTGACTAGAAGACCTAGAACAAATAGGACTAATGAGCTTTATGTCAGTGTCTGTTGAATTGTAAAAGATGAAATGCTTTCTTACGTTTAATGTAATCGTGGGCTCTTCGTTTTTCTTTTTTTTTTCTTTCTTTTCTCGTTTTTCTTTTGCCTTTTTTGTGTTTTTTTTTTGTTTGCGTTCCTTTAACCTTCTGTAGAGCATAAAAGGTTTAAATTGAAAACCAAAATGCCAAATAAAATTAAAAAAACAAAAGGGATGGATCTAGAAAGACATGTAGACAATTGCAGGTGGCAAGCGCAGAACAGAATGCGGTCTGGGCGGATGCCATTTCTCATAAATTGCTTAGGACTAAGCATTTCTACTTTAGTGCTTCCAATAAGGCTTTGCGCATCCTGGCATCTAAACTCAAAGCCCAGAAGAATAGAAACACGGTTGGGTGCTTAAGGGATGCAGCAGCTGAATTAAACGAGGACAAACCTACAAAAATGCATATTCTATAGCATTATTACACATCTCCAACCCTTTACTTTCTGCTAGACATGACAATCTTCCATTCTTATTCTACTTGATCTTTCTGCTGCTTTTGATACTGTTGATCACACTATTCTGCTTTCTTCTCTCTTGGTTTATTGGGCTCTGTGCTTAGCTGGTTTAAATCCTATCTTTCCGACCACACTTATTCCGTTTCTTGGGCGGGCCAGTCTTCTACCAACCTGCTCCTCTTAGGTGTTTCACAAGGTTCCGTTGTTGGACCGCTTCTCTTTTCTTTACATACAATTCCTCTTTCTGACCTTAATTCCTCATTTAACATGTCTTGTCATTTTTATGCAGACGATTCACAAATAGTCGTCTTCTCGTCTTTTTCTTCTTCTCTTCATAACACTGTGGGCCTTATTACGAGTATGGCGGTAAGGCAACAACGGCGCCGGTATTGCTACGGCACCGTTGTTACCATACCACCATACTAAGAGTTCTGCTCGAGGGTGCCCTTGCAACCACCTGGTCTGACCAGGTGGCCGTACCAGCACCCGCAAGCCGAACTTGATGGTAATACTGGTACCGTTATTAACAGTACTGGTGCTACCACCCTCCCCATTCCCATTGAGCCCCATGGGGCCGAATGAGGATGGGGAGTCCCTTATTACCGGCACCGCGAATGGGAAATTACCGGGTCCGCCAAACTCTGCATGACCCAGTAATTGCCCATTCGCGGGTGCTGGAAAAAAAAATGGGTACCGGCAGCAGCCGAGCCTGTACTACAGACACGGCTTCCGCCAGCCTCGTAATGAGGCCCTGTTTCTTTCTGTCTGCTCACAGTCCAATCCTGGGTGGCTTCTACATTTCTTCCTCTTAACCCTTATAAAATGGAGGTTCTTTTATTTCCTACATCTTCCCCTACTCCTGTCTCGCCTTCCCCCCTGGCATTCCCCCCGGAATTCTTTTCCCTTTTCCTTTATTTCTTTCTCATCCTTCGCCCGAAATCTTGGTGTCACCTTTGACCCTTCGACTTTCCTTTTCCCTACACATTTCCCTTAAACATTTCCAATACTGCTCGCTCTGCTCGCTTCCATCTGTATGATCTTCGCAGTGCCCGGCCTTTTTTTATCATTTATGACTACTAAACCTTTAATTTACTCCCTTGTTTGTTCTCGTTTAAACTATTGCTCTGTTCTTTTATTGGGTTTTCCTGAAATTCTTCTTACTCCTCAAAACTGTTTTCAATTCTGCTACTCGCTTGTTTATTCAACTTCCTTTTATTTCTTCTATTATCCCTCGTATCTTTGCTCTCTTGCTTCCTTTAATTCTCCTCCGCATTCACTTCGCCCTGAATCTTTTTCTTCTATCAGTTCCTAAGCCGCCTTGTGCTTCTTCCCGGTTTCGTTCTTTCTCGCTTCTTGCATCTAAACACTAGAACACTCTTCCCCTTTCTATTCATGCTTCATCTACCTATCATATAATTTGCTCCCAACTAAAAACCCATCATCTTCTTTCTCTCTCTTCAGCTAGCAGAATTGATGGCAAATCAAACAATATAATTACTGTTGTACTGTGTAAATTAATTAACTTTTGTAATGCTCTTTGGCGAAAGCGTTCTATAAATGTAATACAAATACAAAAGACATAGTAGTGTTGTCTGGTACCAAGCCCCGAACGTGTTCCTTGATGTCATTTGGAAGTGTCTTTAGAACCTTGTTGAGTTCTCTTTTTATATCATTTGGTTGGATCTTCCTGCAGCTTTGTATAATATCTTGTCAGAAAGTTGTCTGTGCTCTTCCTGTGCATAGTCCCTGGTGAAGAACAGCTCCTCCTTCGCCTGCTGTTTTGATTGTAATACTCTATTTGTTGTTCAGGGATTGTATAGCCTCCTGGTCTGTGGGTGTCCGGTTATAAGGCTTTTTAATGTGCTTGTCCAGTATGGCAGTTGTTGCTCTGTCTGAAAATTTCAATGTATCAATCCAGATTCAGGTTGCGTCCATTTTCATGGGTCCAGTTGGAGTTCTGCTTCTTTTCTCGGTTTGTGCCCCAGTTGTTCATCATTTCATTGCTGGCCTGGCTGTCATCTGTTTGTCATGAAATAATTCCTTTAGCCTGAGTCATCTGAAGAAGGCTTCAAGATCACTGCACAATTCAATTTTGTCGATGGGTACTGCTGAATGTTGCCCACCTTGAGTGTACTGGCTTTTCTGCCTGTGTTGGGGCATTGTTTGAGAAGGTGACAATGCAGTCCTCTTTTTGGATAGTGTCTTTTCCCTGCTCTCATGTTGTTGTGTATTGCCTCTGTATGTCTTAATCTGTGTAAGTGTTTCAAGCATTTTTGTCTTGTTGTTTAGAAGAGATTCCTGAGTCTTTTTTTGTTGGTCAGTCCTGTCTTCTATGTGAGTTTTCAAGAGATTGAATGTACAAACAATAACACATATACCTCTTTGTAGAGTTTTTTACACAATAATTGCATCTCTTACCGCATGTTCGAGTGCCAGGTTCCCCCCAATGGCCCTCGCAGCACTCTCCTCTGCCTTGGAACACCTGCCTTCTCCTCACAACTGGAGGACTCTGGAATGGACAGCTTTCCCAGCAGCATCCAAACGAAATCCTCTTCGAGGGTTGGAGTCCAAAACATGATTCCAGAAGTGGTGCAAGACCTCTTCTTTTAAAGGCAAAATCCTACAGGTGATTGGCCTAAAGAAAGCCTGCCTTAGTGGTTCAATCGCTGTTCTTACAAGTACAGGACTTTGCCTTTCTGACATCACACCCAAGTCAGACAGAAACAAGATGAAAGTCTTCCCCAATTGTACAGAGCTCTCCTGTCTACACTGACCCCGCCCCTACCCAACTCTTTAGGATCAAAGGTGGTGTGAGCCTACTCCCTTTGAATGGGTGTGAGCCTTTGATTGGGTGTGATCCTTTGATGCCTGGACCCAGGACAGCAGCCTGTTGTGCACTTGTCTGTGGAGGAGTGTGTTACCTACCCTCACAAAGAGATCAAATGAGAGGCATGGGCAATCCGGTTCCTGTCCTGTCTGTGTGCTAGGATCAGCATGTCTAGCCAGAATACACGTCCCCTTCCACAGCTGAGCTTTCTCACAGGAACTGACACATGTATGACATCAAAAAGGATGCGACTAGAATGAATATATTTGGGGCCATGCTCCATACCTTAACCCAGGCATAGCTTATCTTTACAGTTTACCCTGCCACGAGCATGGTCTACTTATGATGATCATAGTTTTTGTACAGGGGCGCATATCTTAAATGCAGCTCCTGTGCTGCAGAGACGTGGCTGTAACTGTAGCTGTCAAATTGGCAACTCTGACCTCTGAACCTGGTCTTTGTCACTGGTAGAGGAGGCGCTGCATGTCGGTATGCTGATGCAGCAAGGTACAGCTACACTCTATGCTTTTGATATGGAGCATATGAAAGCGGAATCTGATCAGCAGACTACCCTTTCAGAGATGCAATTACCTGCATGATTTGCGTTAATACATAAAAGCCAGGGCTTCACACTCTTGTCAGATGGCCATTCATCACACTTACATTGTTGGAAACATTTTCAGTTGAAACAATTATTGCATTGAATATTCATGATAATCTGTGTCAATACTCAGTATCCATATTTGGGAGTTTTCCCTTCGAGTGTCCTACACTGTTACGACAGAGTTATCTGTAGGACTGCTTGTGTGTCCCGAGATAGTCCCATTAAATGGCTGTGCAGGGTCCTGGCCCAGAAACATTTAAGATGTGAGATTTTATCATTTTCGTAAACGCTAACTGGTGTTTGTTAAGCTGACAGGCTGGAAGTTCAAAAGGTAACTCTGCATTGGCTCCAAATTTCTGATTCATAGTTTACCTGTATCAAGCAATCATTAGGTACTACAGTTGTGCCTTTTTTGTGGGTGAATGTTTGATCCTATTGTTCTATCCGCATACATTGCTTTGTGGAAACTGCATAGCTTTTTAAAATTGAATGCAACCTTCATCAGAATCTCAAGCAGTTGATTAAGAGGTAAGCATTTCCTCTAGTAACAAAGTAGGTCTACTTTTCTATGTCCGAATATATGTAAGTTTTCTTCAAACTGCTCATTTCAAAGTTTGAGTTGGACATTATTTCAACTGGGATGATCCACTAAAAGAACATTTATGTTCCAAGGTTTCAAGAATGCAGCCCAGGAGACATTGGATTGCAGCATGTGTTGGCTTTCCGGAAAAAGGGCCCAGGGGATATTGTAAATGAACTTTTTAAAGAGGCAAAGGAACATGGAGCTGTGCCACTGGATGAAGCTACAGATGACTGCAGTAAAACAAAAGTAAGCATGAGACTGAAGCTGTTCCATAAGAAATACATTTCAGCTTAGCAATAAAAACTGGAATTTTCCTTCGATTGTTAACATTATATGGATATTTGTTAGAGGTTAAAATTGAAAATTAAATATTTAAGTTGTGTGTCTTCACTTCCACAGTATTTGCAACAAAAGACTCATGTATTCAATTAGTTGCCCAAATGCACTCTATGTAGGGGAAAAAACTCCCTCTTGCTATTTTATAATCCGTAAAGAAACCTTTTCCATTTAGTTATGAAATGCAAGTGCTAGGTTATGTAGATTTCTTGAAACGGTTTACTTAAATGATTTGAAGAACTTCTTGTTAAAAAAAAAAAGAAAGTCTTATTCAAACAACGACAAATTTGAAATATCCCATCCTCTCAAGGACATAGTATAATTCTCTCTAAGAAGTACAATAGATGTCATGACAGTAGAAATGTTCACTGACTTCATTTGTCCCGACGCATTTCAGATATCCACTTATATCCTTTTCAAGGGAAAATTATGCCATATTCCTACAATGTAATAGAATCACACTTTAGCTCATCTACCTAGTTAAAGAAGCCATTAGCACGTCAATTAACATATATAACCAACCTTCAAAACACAGTATTTCACTCAAACATATAAACATCTGCAAATCAAAAAAAGAATACCATCAGAGTTCAATTCATGAAAAATCCCTGAGAATTACACATTGTGTTTGCGAAAAGGAGCAAGAGAAATAATGCTCACCTATCCGTGTTCAGTAGTTCAAACATATACACATTTATGCAGACCACTTCAAGATAGGGCCACTTATGTATCACCTGCAACATAATACATTCCATTTTGAATCGGGACGTCTAGAATGTCCCTGTATATTGTGTAACCCACACTTAGCGCTATTCATCTCGCCTGTAGAAAGTAACCGTATGCACGGAAAGCGAGGCACAGATCTGGCGAACCAGTCTTTTTACTCGCATCCGTGATATTTAAAGCCAGCGGCGGCATATCAATGTGACCAGGAAACCGAAGTCCTTTGAAGTTTTGAATCACCGGAGCGGCCACCATCTTGGAGTGGTACTCGTGTAACCACAAATTTAGTATAGCCATAGATTTCCTAAATTCTTCATTTCCATTCCAATATTTCACTTCTAAAGAAGCCACTAATAATCATGTAATCATGTACAGGTACCAAGCTAGATTCAATTTAAGACCCTCGAGAAGTAAATCCAACTCTGAGCTCAGACCCAAGGGATATCTATGTACACGCTATTGGTGTACCTCAAGACAATTCCTCCCATCTGCTAAAATGACAATTTCTTTGAGGATCCAGTCATAGATCCGGACAACAAGTACGATGCCTTTTACCCCATGTCTGTTATGATACATCCATGTTAACTGACCGACCAAAGCCAAGTCAGGATCTACAGCGCTACAGTGCGGCTGCCATTTTAAAATGGTCTTATCACCAATATAACTTTTTTTTATGCCTATGTTATGTAGTTCTGATAACTTCAACACCATTAAGGTAATCCCGAATCACCTAACTTAAATATGACACAAATGTCAACAATACCCCACTGAGGGATTTACGTTTTTAATAAGAAAATACAAGAGGCAAATAAAATAATCTCTCCAATGTAGGATCAAGTTTAAGTAGCTGCCAGTTCCTAGTGACAATTTTACGAATTCTTGAACTTTGTTCATAAAATGTGGCGGTGTAAACCAATGACAGTCCTGTCTTATTAGTTTTGGGCATCAGTAGTGTATCCCGTCATATCTGACCAGCTTGTTGTGCTGTAGACTCAACCAATTAATTGGTGTACTGTAGTTCCATATATAGTTCAATATTTTAGATTGTTTTTGAAACTCCTCGTCATAGTAAATGATACATTTACATGGAAGATTTATGACATGGACTGGTATAAGGACTCTGAGTAACCCTCGGAATTTAAAGTTAAATATTATGACGGAACTATTTGATAAGGATTTATGCTATAAGATTGTGAGCAGTGTATCTATTCTGACAGAAAATAATGAAAGGTATACATCCTAACATTTTATTGTGTTATGATTAATGAGTAGGTTCATTTGGACCCCAGGGATGGGTTCAGTGGTCTTTGGTGATATTTCGTGACATGCACTGCTATAACCTGTGGGTAGTCTTGACCTTTGTGTCATATTTGTTAGGTGATTCTGAAATACCTTAATGCGGTTGTGGGTATCCTAACTACACACCCAAGACATAAAAAGATGTGATATTGGCGATAAGACCATTTTAAAATGGCGGCTGCACTCTAGCGATGTAGATCCTGTCTTGACTTTGGCCGGTCAGTTACGTGGATGTATCATAATAGTCACGGGATACAAGGCATTGTACTGGTTGATCCGGATCTATGCCTTGATCCTTGAAGAAATTGTCATTTTATTAGGGGGGAGGAATTGTCTTGAGGTACACCAATAGTGTGGAGATGGATATACCCTGGGTTTGAGCTCTGAGTTGGATTTACTTCTCGAGGGGCTTCAATTGAATCAAGATTGGTGCATGTACATGATTATTAGTGGTTCCTTTAGAAGTGCAATGTTGCAATAGAAATGAAGAATTTAGGAACCATTTGTGGTTACACAAGTACCTCTCCAAAATGGCGGCTGCTCCGGCGAATCCCAATTTGACAGGGCTTCGGTTTCTTGGTCCCGTGGGTACGCCGCCGCTGGCTTGAAATATCACAGAAGTGAGGCAACACACTGGTTCGCCAGATCTGTGCCTCACTTTCTGTGCATAAGGTTAATTTCTACAGGCGAGATGAATAGCGCTAAGTGGAGGTTACACAATGTATGGGGACATTATAGACATCCAGATTCTAAACGGAATGTGTTATGTTGTAGGGGATGCATACGTGGCCCTATCTTGAAGTGGTCTACATAACTGTGTATATTGTTGAACTACTGAACACGGATAGGTCAGCATTATTTCTCTTGCTCAAATACGATGTGTGTAATTTTCAGGAGTTTTTGTGAATTCAATTCTGATAGTATTTGATTTCTGATTTGCAGGTGTTTATATGTTTGAGTGAAATAATGCTGTGTTTTGAAGGTTGGTTATATATATTCATTGAATGTAAGGAACTCATGGTGGCAACAGTAAAGACCGACACAAGTGATCACAGTTCAAGGGTGTTTATTAAGCTGTATGCGCAGGTTGGAAGAACGCCTAATCTAAACCTAAATCTAAGATGGGGGCAAGCTATGGCCATCAAATAATAAGACAGTCCTACTGGCGTCTTGTCAAATAAAAGAGCCTCAACAAAAAAGAAAACACTTTTGCTAATCCCTACAACTTAATACAAAAAGAGTGTGGGATGGAGAACCGATAGGGGGCGTGGCGTAAGATGGCCGTGGGCTAGTGGAGCTCCTGACAACTGAGATGAAGCCGCACAAAAATGAAGGAAACCACAGTCAAATCCCGACACAAATGAAGGAGATCTAAGAGCTCACCTCCAGGATCCAGAGAAATCAAAGGCCAACCAAATCAGACCCGAAATCGGAACCAATCGGACCACAGCACCAAGGCTCCTGCAAAAGCCTGCCAAAAACGGCTCACCCAGCTGCCGGGAGACGGAGCACTGCGACAAGAGCTGTTGAGATAGGACGAACACAGGCCGCGGAAAGCGGAGGGGTGGACACCTGTCCCCATCCCAAATCGGCACAGGGGCCCGGCAAACCCCGCTGCTCACACCGAGGAGCAGCCATATCAACTGGGAAAGACCCCCAGGCGGTGAGGGGGGGCACCGCAGCACCCCCACAGTGGACGGCCTTGGAAGGCGAAGGCGCCGACAACTCGGGGTGCAGCGCTGAAAAATCACCCCAGGCCGCTGAACCACCTCGCACCTTATCCAGAGAGCGGGACATCCGCTGGCGAGAACGCCTGGAGCTGCAGGAACCGACTTACAAGTAAGCAGGAAGGGGGAGGAGGAGGGCCCGGAACAGCCTCGACAAGCGGGGAGGCACTCCGGCCCCCAACAGGTGTAGTGTGCCTCACAAGCACACTTAACGGATGGCACCCCCGTGGCCTAACCCTCTGCCACAACCAAAGGGCATCCGCCTCCGCACCAGTAGATCACATGGAGAGCAGAGGAACCACACCAACAACGCGCCCCCAAACGGAGACCGGACCCGGCACACACCTCGGCGTAGCTGAGATCCCCCCCCACCCACCAGGGAAGTACAGTCGCACTAAAATGCTACTAACAAACAGCGGGAGGCCCACCCAACACACAAAGACAAGGGGCCACAACCCACCACCAGGCAGGCCTCTCCAAGAGAACCAGGCGCAACTCGGGCACAACCGGAGACAGGGCAGACACCGCACCCAGCAAAGGGGAGAGTCACCCATTGAGAAACACGAGGGCAGGCGCTCAGCGAGGGAGGGCAAGGACCCAGAATGAAGTTGGAGCACAAGGGCCACCCAGCCTGGAACCTAATATCCCTAAAGTCCAACCGCACCACTCCAGGAGGGGGATACCAAACGCCCCTGACACGAGTAATCGCAAAGATACCCGCACACCAAACCTGATGTGCCATAGGACGCCACTGCAACAAAAACGAGGGAGGGCGCAGCAAATTGAGACCCATCCACTACCGCTCGACATCACGCAGTTCCAGGGGTGAGCAACTAGCAGAGAGCGAGCCCTCCCCATGGCGAATTCCCACCACCCACATGACCTGGAGGACGGAGACTGCCCAGATAACTGAGCACTAAGCAAGAACACAAGCTTGCGGACAGCCGATCAGCTCCTCTGCCGACCATCAGAAACACACCGGCCCCACCCCACCCTCGGCTCTACAGCACCAGAGGCAACCGGCTGGTAGAAGAGCTAGGGGGCACACCCGAAGGTGATCACACATCATATGCCAGGCACTCACACCCTTGTGGGGAAAGAGGTGACCTGCCAACAGCCAAACGCATCGGGACCTGCCGAACCGCTGCAGACAAGACGACACTACAGGAAGCAGCGTAGGAACCAGAAGAGGCACCGCGAGCCACCAACTTGGATGATGGCCCGAAGAAGATTTGGCGCAACAGATCGAACGGGTATGCAAAAAGAAAGCCGCAACCAAGCAGCACAAGAACCAACAGCCCTCACTCCCACACTGCCCAACCAACCAAGAAGGTCCAATAGGAATAAAACCGAGATGGACGTCCAGACACCGCTGCAGACCATCCTGGCAGAGATGCGGATCATCGGGCAATGAACCCAAGAAACAAAAAACACCGTACTGGACATCAAGCGTGACCTGCAGGACGTGCAAACCCGTTTGGCTGCCCAGTCAGAGCTCATCACCGATAATGAACAATGGATCCGCACGGTCGAAAATAACCAGGCAACAGTGGAGACAGACTTAGACGGGGTGATCAGAGAAGTGCAAAGACTTGGGGAGAAAATAGACGATCAAGAAAATCGCTCCCGCCGGAACAACCTACGGGTGGTGGATATTCCCGAGAACGTCGAGGGAGTGAACCTTGAGACGTTCATCCATGACTTCCTACGATACACCTTTAAGATCGAGAACTCATAATCGAGAGGGCACACAAGGTACCAATACTGAAACCGGCAGCGGATCAACGCCCACAGATCATAACAATGCGCCTTCTCAACTTCCAGCACAAGATGACAATCCTGAAGGCCTACAGGGCGGCATGTCTGATCAAAATAGGAACTGCAGACATACGCATTTACAATGGCTACTCGTTGAAAGTATCCAGGAGACGCAAAGAATACAATCCAGTCTTTGAAGCAGTGAAAAACTCTGACATCGGCCAATATCTGAGATTCCCAGCAACGTGGTGTGTCCAACACGACAAACGATGGCACATCTTCGAGGACCCAGAGACAGCATGGCGCTTCCTCCAACAGCACGACATAGTTACTACAGAATTTGAACGAATACCACCAGAGACGCAGCGACCAGAATGACCCCCCCCCCCTCTGCCAGGACGGGCCACAATCAAGTGGAAAATGGCATCAAAACAGTCGATGCCCTAAAGGATGGGAACCAAAGCGCTGACAGCGCCGGGCCTTGCTACTAACAGATCACTCCCCATCTGACAACTCTACATGCCCTTAAAAAAACCTGGCCCACCTGCACACTCTGGATCCATGCACCAGGCGCCTCAAACGCTTCTCCTTTAGAAAACCAAGCGCACACGAACTACGAACAGCGCGCAGATACAGTCGTCCCCGGCGACACAAAGCCAGCCGCTCCCCCGGAAGGAACACTCGGCGGCAAGAAAAAGCACCCGGAGTCAGGTGTGGCAGGAGGTCATGGGACACACCTGCCCCTCATACCCTCTTGACATGGCACACTTGCCATGTGTTGGGCATAGGCGATTGATTAGACCTACCCAGCGTTTGAATTTTGTCATTTGGTTAAGAGTTGGGGAAAGCTCCTGTTGGAGCCAAAATGAGTTGCTCCACTGCAATATTGACACACAACCCGCACCTCCGAAGACACATACATTAAGGCAATGACCACAGCCATCAACTTAGTGACACTTAACATACAGGGCCTAGGGCACACTATCAAACGCAGAAGAATGCTCAACAGTATGTGGGACCTCCAAGGAGACATAATATTCCTCCAGGAAACACATCTAGGACTAGCGGGATCAGGGAAGCTACAACGCGGATGGGTGGCCACGGCAATCCACTCCCTTCACCATGGGAAGAGAGGGGTATCCATACTCATTAACAAGCGGATCCCATTCCCGGTCAGACATACCCTTGCAGACACGGAAGGTACATACATACTGGTTCAAGGCCTACTCCATCTCTACCCTGTTACACTCCTCAATGTATGTGCACTCACCACGGACACCCCATCCTTTTTCACGCAGATGTTCACGGCCTGTGCACAATTTATGGGCAACCTTACGTTCATAGGGGGAGACCTGAACGTAACCATAAACCCCCAGCTGGATTGCCAAGGTACGACTGTAGGGGGCACCGGCACATCGAAGAAACGAGCAGCCCTCATGGCAATTATCCATGACATACACCTAATAGACATCTGGAGGGATATCCACAGGCAGAAACCAGACTACACATTCTACTCACATCCACACGACTGTTACTCTCGGCTAGACTAATGGTTAATACCCGCTAACGCATGCTACCTGGCGACAGAATGCACTATCCTCCCGACCACACTATCTGATCACGCCCCGGTCCTCCTATGCATCTCCCTACCAGACACTATACACAAACCACCCCCGTGGCGGGTGAACCTACGCATGTTCCACTATCCCGACATAACAGAGCAGTTGGTTGCAGACAGAACAATTCTGGGAGGAGGACCTACGACAGGACTACACAGCACACAAATGCTGGGACACCTACAAGGCTTACATGAGGGGCAACTGCATAGCACGGTGGGCACATAAACGGAAAATGTGGGGGGAGTAACTAGCCCGCCCCACTGTTGAACTCGACAAAGCAGAGAAAGACCACAACAAATCCAGAAACAAACAACTGAAACCACTTCTAATTAAGCTCTGTGCCAAAATCGGACAACGGACGACCGTCGGGGCCCAAAACGCATAAACTAGCTGTCCCAGACGTACTATATTGATAGTGGTAAGCCATTAAGGACAATGGCTCTGACTCTAAAACAAACTGCGCAGACAATAGCTTCTATCCAGGACAAGTGGGGAGAACGACTAGTGGGGGGAACCCGAATAAACAGACGCTTCGCAGAATTCTGTAAAGAGCTGTATACGGCAGCAGATGCCTCCACAACCCAAGATATTGATCTCTTCCTAGACTCCATACAGATACCCAAAATCCCATCCGACCATAAAGCTGCCCTAGAGGCCTAAATCACGGCAGCAGAGATATCAACAGTCATAGCTGCACTCTCCGCGGGGAAAGCAGCAGGGCCAGACGGGCTACCGATACACCTCTATAAAGAGCTAATAGAAGAAATAGCACCCCGGCTAGAGGAAGTATTCAAAGAGGCAGCCGAGCAAGGCCGACTCCCCAATACATGCTCGCTGCAAACATAATAGTCTTCCACAAGGGGGGGCGGGATCCAGAAAAGTGCGGCTCCTATAGGCCGATCTCTCTTATAAACACGGTCGCCAAAATCTTGGCGAAGTGCCTAGCCAAACGCATGGAAAACAGCCTCCCACATCATTCATAAAGACCAAACGGGCTTCATCCTGAATAGACATTCTAGCGACAACATCAGAAGACTACTGCACATGGTAGCAGGTGATAGAGCTCCCGAAGCCCTCATCCTGGCCTTAGACGCAGAAAAGGCCTTTGACAAAGTACAATGGGAATTCATCTTCAAGGTCATGCCACGATATGGCTCCCCTCCCCCCACCCCCCAACTCCACACCTAGTTCAAATGATCAGATTACTATACACGGGCCCCACCGCAGTGGTGGAAACAAACGGGATCACCTCCCCAGCGTTTGAACTTCAATCTGGCATGCGCCAGGGATGCCCATTATCACCCCTGCTATATGCCCTTTCCATAGAACCTATCGCGATCAAGCTCTGGGCAGACAGCGGATGGGCAGGCATACTACAAGGGGGAGAGGAACATCACGTGTCCCTCTACGTGGACGACATGCTGCTTTACATCAGCAAGGGCCCCACATCCCTCCCGCACATCCGAGCGCTACTACTCGAAATAGGCCCAATGGCGGGATATATTATTAACTGGAACAAATGAGAGGTTGTGCCACTATGCCCAGACATTCCGTGGGACCCCAGGGGGGTGGCTCCATTTTCCCTACAAATATATCACATTAAATACCTGGGCATAAACGTTAAGTACAACACTGGGCGACATCAGGGACCTGAACTACCCTCAGAAAATCATGGGCATTTGTCAGGATCTTAAAAGATGGGACACCCTAAATCTCTCTCCGATGGGCTGGATGAACGCCCTCAAAATTAACTCATTCCCCAAAATATTATACATCGCAATGATGATCCCAGTCAGCCTGCCACTCAAGGCCATGAAAGAACTAGACAAAGCAATTAAGGCGAGAATACGGCTATCGGTCCTACAAGCAGCCAAGGCTGACGGAGGACTGGCAGCCCCATCCCTTAGGGCATACTACCAAGCGGCACAAATATGTTGGGTAAAACGCTGGCTAGACGCATCCGACGACTCTAGCTGGAGGGCAATTGAGATTGAGCTAATGAAACCACTCAACCCTATCGAAATCATGGCCACCCTGCCAAATAAACATCAACCATCCATAAAAAAACATCCCGTAATAGGGCCCACCATCGCCCAATGGCATAAACTCAGAACTATGCAAGGGATCCAAACCAAACGCACTCCTCTGTGGTCCAGCATCCGGGCGGTGCTAACTTATGGGCTCCTGCACAAAACTCACCGTAAGCAGGACCAAGATTGGGCTAACATAAGAGTAATGGACATTTGCGAAGATGGGGTACAGCAAACGTTCCAAGACACACGGCTGAAACTTGGCCAAGGCAGAGGCGACTGGCTCATATATCACACAATATGCACCACCATACAACCTCCACGCCGCGCCACACCCCCCAACCACCTTCCCTGGCCCCATGCAAGATGGAAATGGAACGACACCTCGATTCCCACCCTCACCTCCGCACATTCTACCAAATGGGAGCACTGAATAACCAGGGTCAGAACCACACACTAGCGAACGTCTGGTCCAAGGACCTGGAGGTCCATATAGAAGTAGCAGACATCCTAAAATACTACACTGCAATCCCACTGGTCTCTGTCAATCTCAGGAACAGAAAGATCCAGTATGAAATATTGCACCGACTATACTACACCCCTTTGCTGCTACACCAGATGGGGATATCCCAAACAAACGCCTGCTGGAGAGAGTGCGGAGCCACAGGTACCATAGGACACATACTATGGAACTGGCCGAAGATCTCCCTATACTGGCGGGAGGTGCACAGGCAGATCATCGACATCAGGGGGGCCACTGTAGAATTTACCCCAGAGGTAATGCTACTAGGGGCGAAGGCCGATGACTGGCACGACAACAGGATCACCCGCAAACTCATAGGCCTGCTTCTATTCATGGCAAGGAAACTTCTCATCTGCCATTGGAATGCCAAAACTGAAGCTGAACCAGCCACACTACTCTCTAAAATCTGTAGACTGGAAAGAGAGGCTTTCACCAGACGGCAGGCACACAACCCCTCAAGCGCATTAAAATTCCAAGAACTGTCAGAACTGTACACGTAGGAAGGGGGTCGGGGGGAAGATGGAAAGACTGTGAAAACCATTAAATATTAATGCATGGCGCGTCCCCAATGGGAAACAGTGTGGATGGCAATAGGGATACACAGCACACTAACACCGAATCATGACAGTCACAAACAGGACATTGCAACACATGGGGGGTGGGGTCGGGGTAATGTTGAAGTTATAGTTCTTAGGGATTGAACAATTTAAATACACCCTAGGCAATATTGTACAAAAAAATGCTTATAAGTGCGCCAAGTTTCAATACATTGATCTCAATTGTATGGTACCTTGTTTATTAAAAAAAATGCCAATAAAAAGATGTTTAAAAAAAGAAAAGTGTGGGATAAGATTCACAAGAAACAAAGAAGTGTTGACAAATGGTAAGTCAGGATGTGGTAGCCGGGGGTCTCCCTTTCCCATGTTTTGAGCACGGGACAAGGTCAGAGTCCCACATGAGTATAGCACATTCTCGAGCTTTCCCAGCACGTGACGACTGTTCCGTTTTGATATATCACGACCTTTGGTGGTTAAGTCTCTTTTCTACAAAAAAAGTCTCTTGCCTCCGAAGACCTGGTGTGTTCAAAATAACAAACAGAAAGTTCCTTTTCCAAATGTACATTGGGCGATTACTTTTCACCCCTGGGTCCCCCTCTTCTGGGCTCAGATCGCTCTCGAATGTTAACCTCCGTCTGTCGGATTCACTGTGGCTTTTCCTCAAAATAATTTCACCTGTGGCATTAACAAGCCTTAATGTCTTTTAAACAGTTCACTGAAGACATCCCTCTGTCGGGTACATTCCTGTCAGCACACTGTTCATTGGGACGTCAGACTTCGCCTCTTTCCATCAGCATCCCTCCGTCGTGTTCACTCTTGCCAGTCATACAGTTCTCTCTCTTTTCTCACTATGCACGATTCATCTCCCTTAGCTTCCCAATTACGTGCAGGTCAAAGACTTTCGACTGTACAGGGCGTTTTGCTAGATTCTTGTATGACCACTTTGACCTTTTCCTTTCAGCTCTTCTAGTGCCTTCTGATATCAGCAGTTTCAACAAATTTGGTATCAACCAGTCTCTCTCGAATGAGCACCCACGTGGTGCCGGACCCCTCTGCAGGTTGTTTTCCTATAATGTTAACTGTTTGAACTTTCCTTAATTTTCTATTTGCGACTTTCGTTCAACACAGTTTGGTTTCTTATCGGCTCTCCCCTCGGCTCACCGGCTGTGATGAACAGCTTGGCTTTTCTTGTCGCTGGAGTCAAGGCCGGTACCACGGTATCAAGTGTCTCTCCCTGTTCTGATTATAAGTGTAGGCATGCTCCATGTACCATTGACAGCTGCTGCAACACACGCTGGCTATTGTTCGCGATTGTACTATTCCTTCCACGGAGGCTTCGCTAGTCTGGGTCAGAAAGGGCAAGGTCACTTCTCTCCTTGCCACCCTTTCGGTTCTCGACGCCTTTCTCCTCCTTTTGAACTGCCGTGCTTGGATAGCTGTCTTGTCATGCGATCTGCTTTGCTAGTCGCGTGCTCTTGTGCTCCACCTGTTATCCCTGTGGGGAAGGGAAATGGCCATCAGGTGTGTGTGGTTCTGGACAATTGCCTGACCCTTATGTTGCGACATGTCGGGTAAACGGCTCTATTGTTAGTCCGTTGTCTTTTGTGGTGTAAGAAAGTGTTTGTCAGAAAAGGGGGGTAGAGCATCTCAATATCCTATGTGGTAGGCTGGGGAAAAGGTGTTATAAGAAGGGGGATACCACGTCTCACCCATCGGTGTCCCGCTTCCACTCCCGAGGACCCCCCATCCAGGTGATCCTCCCTCACTGGTCCACCCCCAGCAACTGGATCCAATATCGATGGCTGTGTCCTGGACACCTGGATGACAGATCCCCAGGAACCAATCAGGGAGACACTGTCAGGTTTTTCACATAAGTGGTAATGCCTTCTTTAACTAGGTAGATGAGCTAAAGTCTGATTTGATTACATTGTAGGAATATGGCATGATTTTCCTTGAAAAAGGATATAAGTGGATATCTGAAACGCATCGGAACAAATGGGGTCAGCAAACATTTCTTCTACTGTGCCATACCGTCTATTGTACATCTTAGGAGAATGATGCAATGTCCTTGAGAGGATGTGATATTTCAAATGAGTTGTGTTTTGAATAAGAAGTTCTTTTTTTTTTTTTAATAAGAAGTTCTTTTTTAACAATAGTTTCTTCAAATCGTTTAAGTAAAACTTTTCAAGAAATCTACATAACCTAGCACTGCTTGTGTTTATTACCTAAATGGAAACGGTTTCTTTACGGATTATAAAATATCAAGAGGGAGTTTTTTCCCACCTACAAAGAGTGCATTTGGGCAAATCATTGAATTAATGAGTCTTTTGGTGTATGTTTCTAATTTTTCCTTGTGGGCTGAGGAAATTACCCAGTTGCACCTGAATCAACTATACATTCTTTTATGATTTTGTAAATCAATAATTACGTACACAGTGCACCCCCATTTTGTATGTTACTTCACTTCCACAGTACACATGTGTTCCTTGAAAGGGATCTTTTTTTATTCTGAATTCTAGGCCCCGAACAAATAATTATGAAGCTTTGTAAAGACAAATTAACCTATTTTGGACCAACTCCATAAATTAGCCTTGTTGTGCATGAACTACTTTTCTTCACAACCACAGCAATCTATCAAGTGGTACAGTGTGCTCCCTACACAATGTTTTAACAATAACAATCTGGTTCTCGTGTACACCTGTTGTCACTCCTAGTTAACCGTACCTTGTGAACCATTTAGCATTAGCCAATATCCGGGGACTGACATCTTCTTCTACTTGCTGCATATCTGTGTTTCAAGTCAGTACTGGAAATAGTGGACAACTATTGCCACCATTGATCTGAAGGAGTGCCAAAAAGGACTACAGTCCTGAACAGACACTGTATGTAAAATGGCACTACACAATACTTTGTAGACATTTCTTTATCTGCTCAGTGGTCTGTGCAGTCAAATGTCAATGATCACCTAAATGCCAACTGAGTCTTGACATAAAATGTACATTATATTTGTATTATTACAAAATTAAAATTTGTGTATTTATCAACCCAACAGTGATCAGCTTTAGTCTGAACTTTTAAAGGGGTTAGAACACTACACTCTGAGGTTTGCACAGATTCTTTGTGTCGCCTCTTTAGTTTCAGCAGCACAGCAGTTTGCATAATAATTATATTTTACCCTGTTTACTTCTCAAAGCTAATTATAAGTTTGTGCATTTGCACAAATTGAATGCAGCCTTAAACCAATGAAAGAAGTGTGTTGTAATGATGGGGGAACCCCCCCCTAAAGGTCTTATTACTTGTATGGTGTGTGAGAAACCTGAAGGTGTCTCACCTGCTAGTCCCTAGGGATCTGTCATCCAGGTGGCCAGAACACGACCATCGCCTTTGGATCTAGTTCCTGGGGGTGGACCAGTGCGGGAGTATCACCTGGATGAGGGGTCTTCGGGGAGTGGAAGTGGGACACTGAAGGGTGAGATGTGGTATCCCCTTCCTTGTAACACCTTTTCCCCACCCTACCAGGTAGGATACCTAGGAACTCAACTCCCCTTTCCCGACACAAACACTTCCTCATAGACAGTTCACTTTGAGTGACAATAGACTAACACCAGAGCCGTATACCTGACCTGTCCCAACACTATGGTCAGGCAAGGTCAGGCAATTACGGATCATTACACACACCTGGCTTCCATCACACTTCCCCACACAGATAAAAGGCGGAGCATGAAAGCATGCTCTGAGCAAGGCAAAACATGCACGGAAACAGAAGTTCCAAGATGGCAGTTTAATATAAGGAGAAAAACCGCGAGTTCAGAGAGAGTTGCACGCAGGGAGGTACCCTTGATCGGTAAAGGCTGTTACTTTTGTGAGCCTTGGAAAGTAAGAAACCGAAGACCAGGAACTAAGCCTGATCAAACCTGCACATTGTATTAGAGGTACCCGGGCCTCCCCTGCGTCGATAACCAAGGCGTGGAGGAGCGATTGCCGCTGTGGTACTGTCCTTGGCTCCTACAACAAAGTGGCATCAGAAAAGACTGCATAGCTGGTGAGTCGGATAGACTGATACAAACCAGCTTGTGTTTTGAACCAAGGTTGCAGGCGGAAACATTGTATAAAGGGAACAGTGTGTGAGGCGTTTGGGATGAGCAATGCAAACCCAGTTGGAAGCCGAAGGAAGTAGTTGAACTTTATAATTGAACTTTGGGAGGCCAAGAAAAGATACCATACACAGAGTGGTCCGGCGCCACATAGGTGCTCGTTTGAAAGTCTCTGTTAGGTATCCAACGGATGCTGAGTGTGAGAGAAAGAAATATTGAGATCTAAGTGGTCATGCAACGGGTCAAGCTAAACCCTGTACACATTTGAAAGTCTTTGATACTTTAATGCATGTCATAATTGGTCCGAGCCCGGCTGAGGGAAACTAATTGAAAGAAAGAAAGGGATCTGAGCCCGGCAGAGGGGTATCCGGGATGAACCGAGTCACCCAAAAGAAATTCTCTGAACCTTGTTTTGAAAAGGATCTCAGCCCGGCTGAGGGGGATCCATGGTGAACACCCACACTGAATACTGTAAAAAGGAAAAGAACATTTCCTACGTGCGGGTAAATAGGGTGTAAATTCCCTGAATAGTTGTTGGGTAGAAGGACCATATATGCCTCTGAGGCTGTCTCCTGCCAGACTGGCTGTAGCCTTCCCAGGGACTGCTTCTTGTGGGTACACCCTTGGGGTGGGGCCTACCTCAATAGAGTGAGTAGTCAAATTGCCTTCTGTGTTGTGGCCGTCTGGTTTTGGTTGTGTGACACAATGCCTGAGCAAGCCCGGACTGAAACTGGAATGAATGCAGTGCGGTGCACTGAAAGGCTGGGAGGTAGCCCCCCAATCCACACTTTGTGTTGTGGGTGTCTGGTTTCTGCCTAAATGCCTGTGAGCCTGATTGGGTGCTGCCTGCATGAATGCACTTGTATGTGATTGGCTGGCTGAGCCTGGCTGTGTACGAGTGAATGGGGAGTATTCAGTGTAACAGGGGGCCTCACACTCGCCTCCTTGTCAGAAGCTGTAACAAGAAACCTAAAGCTGAATTCATCTTAAGCTTGCATACTGGAGTCCAGTTGGAGGAAGAAGTCTGTGGCTGCATCTCTTCACCAAATACGAAAACTGCTGTGCTGACTCAAGGACTGAACTAGAGATGACATGGATAGGCAACCTCTTCCCGAGTTACAAGGGAACATTGTGCAACTGCTGCTCTTCACACAAAGTGTCCTGGAAGCCAGTCCTGTATTCCTGCCATCCGGAGAAGGGATCTTCGTGGGTCCAGATGAGGAGTACCTGAACCTCCTTGAAGCCAAGAAGTTCATCAGTGTCACCCAGGGTCCGGAGGAGTGTTTGTGACCCCTGGAAGCCAGATTACTGAGTGTCGCATGTAAGAGGGGGAGCCCTGGCATAGTGCTGCTTGACACCCAGAGCTGCGAAAGTGTTCCACATCTTTGAAGAATCCTTCAGGGGGCATCCCTGGCACGACATCTGTCCACTTGTACATGCCGGAGAACGTCCGGGATCACTGCCTGCAGTGGAGTGTCTGCCGGTGGGTTTCCCTCCACCAAAATCGAAGAAGACCTACTGAGTGTCCAGACCTGGTTAGGGTCCGTTGTCCAGTCCAGTATTCGTGGCCTGGTTGCCAGAAGCCATCCTGACGTCCGTGCTGTGGCTGCAGCACCAAAGAACCTTAAGGCAGTAAACCTCGAAATCCCAATACCTAATTCTGCCACTGCACCCATCGCCACGGAAAGTCATCCAAGGCCACCCATGGTCTTATACCCTTCAGCCAGGCTATGTATGGGTCCACAGCAAGTTTGACCTTCATGGGACATCCACAGCCACGACCCGCCAACATAGAGCATCACGAAGACCAAAAGTGCTGCCTTTCCGACACTGCTTGGTTCCTTTCTTTTTCTCGCCATAGGTATCCCAGCAACTCCTTCTTTCAAAGAAACTCTACCATTTCGCCTGCCAAGGCAGTGAAGGTACTGTGATGCGGAAGAGTTTCCTCCAGGGGTCCCAGATTCGTCTTGGATCCTGTTCTCCTGTGATTTCCCAGGTACTTTGGAGTAGTGGGTCCTGTAGAAAAAGAAGCATATTACTATTGAACATATTTGGACTGGGCTGTGTAAAGGCATTATGAAGCAAGACCCAGACAGATTCAAAACTTAAACAAAATGTCTTTATTAACTCAGATGTCAGGATAGATGAAGGCCTAACGCCCTATAGTAAGGGGTAATTTACCTATCTGAACAAAACTAAGGAAAGTTTGCGTCTGAAAGTTCAACTTAAAAGTCTTTCTGTGTCCAAAAACTATACTTGCCCTCACAGCTAGAACTAAACCCATGTGAAGGGATGCCAGCAATAAAAGAAACTGGTGATCCAAAATAAAGCTCTGAGCTTCTTCCCGCTCTTAGCTTACTTTTTTTTCTTCATTTTGGGAACATTTTATTAGAATTTTATAATATGACAGTAGTGTATCTTACAAAACAGTGCAGTCATCCGTTATGCATACAGTAGAAACATAGAAGAGGGAGCGTTGAGAAGCTCCTAAAACTATTTTAAATATGCAGAACATGACCGATAGGCAATATGATTGAGAATAGGAGATATGGAACTAAATACTAAGAATAAACAATTGCAACAAAGGATACTGCAGTGTTGGCAGGTAAATATGGGGAAGACAAACAAGGAGACCAAAACAGTACAGACAAGAAACAAAGGGAAGGGGAGAGCGGTGCAAGGAGATAAATGATATATCATATCATATCATATATCAAGGAGATAAATGAGGGTGATGAGGCATATAAAGTATCAAGAACGCAGTACAAATGGTATCAGGCATGTCTTTAAAGGTAAAAATATCCATTGAACATATGAACATCAGAATAATTTAGAATACATGTAGAGGTTCACATTCCATGTGTAGTAACATTAAAACAATCCAAATAGTGAATAAAAAAAGACCATTTAGCATTATACTTAGGGATAGAGTTTAGATTGTTAGCCATGCATAGTTCCAGTCTTTGTGTGTGACATATATTATTCCACCAGCCTCTGACAGATAGGGAGCGAAAGTCTTTCCAATTTGCAGTTATAATTTTGTTATGACCCTTGCCCCTGGCCCTCACTGGCAAGTCAGCCTTCCAGTTAGGGCCAGGTCAAAGGCTTTAAAACCTCATCCAAGACTCTCTTGGAGAAAGAAAGATAGCATTAGTAAGCGTTTACTCGCGCTTCCTCCCGAATGAAGAAAGCCACACAATTCTTACCTGGGTAGTCATCTCCTGGTCAGTATCATTGCTGGAACATTACGGCGCTCGGCGAGGAACATCGCAACCTGCAAGGAGAGAAAAGACACAGGTTAGGAATATAAAAGGCGAAACAGCGCTGCACATTGCGCATTACTCACCAGACAGCATCGCGCACACCACGATTTCGCCTACCGGCCCATGCTCATCTTCAAACTGCATGACAACACCAAAATACCTTTCCATACCTAAAAGGAAAGAAGTAAGACATTATTATTTGAACTAAGAGGAACATAAGAACTGCATATAAAGACTGTAAAGCAGCACACCTACAGAGTCGCAGCAGGCCTGGATTCCCGCAGGGGGGCTTGCACCAGTGAAGTAACTTGGTAGCTGCTCGCCACCCACATCTACACGCCCCTGCCACGAGGAGCAAGATGGAGAATCCACCTTTTACAATATTAAGACCCATCTTTAACCAGAGACCTTACCAAGGGACCAGGAGAGGGTTCGAGAGTGTAAATCATCCAACCATGGCTGGGTGGCGTCCCCGTGGATACCAGGTGAGTGTAAAACATTATTTGTGCGATTATGATGAGTAGATCATAGAGTTTGGCAGTGTCAGGTGACAGGTTGGTTGTGATAGCAAGGCTTCCCAGGAAAATATTTAAGAAAGATAATGGAACATCAACTGAAAAAATAAGTTTAAGGTATTTCCGTATACCCTGCCAAAACCTGAAAGTAAAAGAGCAGTTACAAAACATATGTTCATATGAGGCTGGAGCAGAGCCACAAGACCAACATTTATCGTTGTTGCTTATTTTGGATTTTTCTAGTTTTTCAGGAGTGGTAAACGCTCCATGCATAAAGAAGAAGAAATGTTGCGTAATGTTAGCAGATACGGATATGTATTTGATTTTAGAGAAAAGGAGGGACCATGTATTGTCGTCAAAAGTGCAACCAAAATAATTTTACCATCTTGTACGAACAGAGCATATCTTAAAGGATGAGGTGAGCATGCTGTAAAATTGGAAGCCCTAATATCAGAGAGCATGGTTAATTGCAGTAGTCTAAAAGCATCAGGTGTAAGAATATCATTTGAAAAAGGACAAAGGGCTTCAAAACAAGAGTTGACAAGATTATTATAAAAGTTGAAGTCAGTGTTGGGAATGAAGAATCCGTTTTTGAGTTATTGAAAGGAAGAATGGAAGGACCGTCTAAGATTTGTTGTATAAATCTAATGCCTTTCTTCAACCAGGATTTCCGATTCAATGTTCTTTTATTAAGCACTATGTTCTTATTGTCCCATAGTAGAGGGGAGAGACATTTTTTAGGGGTTTTTATATGAGGAAAGATATAGAATTGTAGAGCCGAGATGGAGGCTTTGATGGGGTCACAGATAGCCAGGGAGAAATTATTAAATGTATAGATAAGGTCAGAAATTTGAAGGGGGTGAACCAGGTGTTTCTCTAAAGTACACCATGTTGGAGTATCTGTTACTTCAGGGCACGCAAACCAATATCGAGATTGTTTTAAAAGAAAAGCAGAATGATATAATTTAAAATCAGGAAACCTAACCCCACCCATATCATATGGTGCTTTCAATTTTGCTAGGGCTATTCTTTTACTTTTTCTTGTTCCCCAGAAGAAGGTAAGCAGGATAGAGTAGATAGATTTAAAGAAGGAAGGAGATCTAGGGACAGAAAGTTGCAGATAATATACAATTGGAGAAAGCATCATTTTTATTGTGTCAAGCCGTCCCCACCATGAGAGATACAGGGGGGACCATCTGGAGGTAAGATCTCTAAGTTTATCCAACAAAGATTGAGTTTTATAGTGTCATGGATTGTGGGGGAAAAACATATTCCTAAATACTTAATAGAGGTACTACACCATTTGAAACCAAAAGGGGTCAACATCATGTTTGAGATAGTAGGGGTTTAGGGGCATAATTTCAGATTTGTCTTTGTTTCATTTATAACCTGGAACTTGTCCAAATTGATATAGTACATTGAGTAAGTTAACGAGGTGTAGTTTAGGATTTTTAATGAGGATAAGGATGTCGACGGCGGAAGCTGCAATTTTAATATGTGATACTCCTCCTGAAATCCAGCGCCTCGATGCCTGCGGGCTGTGTGAGCGCTTTATAAATGTAAAAATAAAAAAATAAATAAAAAAAATTCCAGGAATATTTTTGTTCTAATTAATTCTAATAGTGGTTCTAATGAGAGAATGTATAGCATTGGTGAGAGGGTACAGACAGTCCTGTCGCGTACCTCTAAGGAGAGGGAAGAAGGGGGAAGATAAACCATTGATACATATTGAGGATTTAGGGGCAGAGTAGAGTAATTTAACAAGGGAGATTAACTTTTCTCCACAGCCATGCCATTGTAGGGAATGAAACATAAAGTCCCAATTGACACCGTCAAAAGCTTTTTCTGCATCTAATGCGATGGCCGCGTAGCCATGCGTGTCCTTTTTATCCTTGGCCGATATATGAATTGCATCTAATAGTAGCCTGGAGTTGGAAGAAATGTTGTGTCCTTTTACATAACCTACTTGATCTGGTTTAATTAGGGCAGGAAGTGAAGATTCAATTCTATTGGAGAGTATTTTCACAAAAATTTACTCTCAACATTGATAAGGGAAATGGGACGGTAATTGCCGGGGAGTGTGGGATCCTTGTCAGGTTTGGGGAAAAGTACAAGTAGGGCTTCTGAAAATGAACCCGATGAGGATTTTTGGGATATAAAATAAGAAAATAAATGTTTGAGTTTAGGAATGAGGGACTGAGATAGACATTCAAAAAATTCTTTGGAGAGACCATCTGGGCCTGGGGCCTTATCTTTGCCCACGCCTTTAATAGCTCTGGTGATCTCTAAAAGGGTATGTCATTCTCTATGTGGGAGAGATCTAATTGAGAGTAGGAGGATCTGTTAATGTTTTCAAAAAATGAAATAACATGTGGGATAGAATTTTCAGGGGTGTATGAATCAGCATAATACCTTTTTAAAGCAGTTTATCGGGCTGATGATGCACACTGCCAGAGGCATCCTTGATATGGAAAATAAGACATTTTTCTTTTTTTGTTTTCAAGTATGAGGCTAGCGCTTTGCCGCCTCTGTTTGATAGATTTTTGTTCTATATTTGAGAATGGTTCCTGAAGCTAGGTCTGTTATCTCATTATTGATTTGGAAGCCTAATGCCATGACCTTACAGAGCTTAGTTGGGTTAGAATCGTGATAGTACTGTTGCTCAGCTAGAGTAAGCTGGGCATAAAGGTCATCTAGATGTTTTCTACATAAGGTCTTTTTTTTTCCTGAGCAATCCATAATATGTCCTATAAGGACAGCTTTGAATGCATCCCAATTGTTCACAACTGAGGTTTCATGGTCTTTATTATCTACAAAGAATTGTTGAGTAAGTGTTTTAACAGATTGAATAAATTGTGGATCTTGCAATAGAAAGTTGTTAAGTTTCAAACGAGATGAGGACTTATGAAGATCTGAAAGACTAAAGGAGGTACATACAGCGGCATGATCTGATTTAATGATGTTGGCTATCTTAGAATCAACAATGGAACCTGTAAGGGTTTTGGTAGAGAAAATATAATCTAGGCGTGAGAGAGTATTGTGTGGGGGTGAGTAAACAGTGTAGTCAAGTTGATTGGGGTGGGACAACCTCCAGGTATCTATGGTCAGTTTCAGCTAAGCATCCCAGAAAGGACTTGTGAGATTTGGTAGTTTTGAACATACAGCTGGATTTCCTGTCCAGAAAGGGATCAAGGACCTGATTGACATCACCACACATAATTAAATTAGTGAAGTTATTTTTAAGTATGATTTGTTTAATGGAGACCCACAAGTTGGGATCAGGTGTAGTGGGACCATAGATGTTTAAAATGGAAACATGTGTAGATTCAATCGAGAGCTTAACCCATACCCATCTCCCATTGACATCCGCACCATGATCCAGAATTTTGAAGGGTAGCTTTTTACTGATTAATATGGCAACACCATTTTTCTTAGCAACTGCCGGAGTAGAGATCATTTCTTTAACCCAGAGGGATTTAAGTTTCAATGCTTCTTTGTTAGATAAGTGTGTTTCTTGTATACAGGATACAGATGGGTTACATTTATTAAAGTGAAGAATGATCTTGCATCTTTTGATGGGGTTATTGCATCCTTTGATGTTCCATGTAACACATTTAAAAACCATTTAAGCATTAGAATAATGACGAAAGTATAGCCAAATACGGTTGCCAGACATTTGGTCGAAAAAAATAGGTCGACCAGACAAATGGTCGAACCAATTTGATCGAAAACCAAATGGTCGAATTTTTTATTTTTTTTTATTTTAACCCTTTCCTTTTTTATTTTGGGGGGGGGTCCCCCCCAACCCCCTTTTTTTCTCTAAAAACCCCTTTTTATATTAAACGAAAACCCGAAAAATAAATATATAAATAAAAAAAAAATTCGACCATTTGGTTTTCGACCAAATTGCGTCGACCAAATTGCAGTCGACCAGTTTTTTTTCGACCAGTTGACTGGACACCGCCAAATACCATAGTATGTACAGAGATTTAGTGCCATAAAGATGTAATTAGAATCACATTTATTCAGGGGCAGACACATAAGGAAGACACATCGGGAATCAGGGACTGTAGTAGGGAGTCTTATCATATACAGATAATTTACTAGAATAAAAAACTGATGTATAGATCAGGCTTGGGTTAGGGGGAAAAAGCGAAGAAAAAGAATTTGCAGGCAAGGGTGATGCCTGCTGAGTCGTCAAAAGGAAAAAGAGCAACCCTGGAGGAAGACGCAACTACGACACCCGTCCCACCAGGTTATAATAAAAGGATAATCAGGGAATTACATGGAGTAAAGCAGAACATGAGAGAGGATAACATAGTCAAGTGATGGAAGAAGTAGGGGTACTAGCTGGAGAGGACGTGTCCATGCCTTCGGATTTGATGGATTGTATAAATGCTCGTAAGTCAGCAGGATCATCGAACACGGCGGTACGACATTCATGTGTGATTTTAAAGGAGCATGGATGGTATAGACCGTATCGAATATTGAGCTGCTTCAAAGCTGGATGAAAGGACAGGAATACTTTTCTACTTTGGGCTGTACTTTTGGCCACATCTTGTGTAATAATATCTTATTGCCATTCCAAATGAGGGATTGTCGTGTCGATCTCTGGTCCAGTGCAGAAGCAGCACGGACTCCTACCTCCCCTTAATGGTTTTGGTGTCTGGAACCAAATGTGCACAGACCTCCGCAACCACCACGGGGAAAGAGGGTTAGGGTCCACGGATTGGATGGGTAGAGGGTTGCAGGAACACCGGAAATAGATTTAGGAAGAGGTTATGGGCAGGTAAGGGGGAATTGGGAAAAAACATGCTCCTTGGCTCTTGCTGTGTTGTTTCTGGAGCTTCTTAAAAAGCCTTTGCATTCATACCGATACCCATGACCTTCTGGGTTTGAAGGCTTTCTACTTCAGTAGTAATATCTTTGAATTACACTTGTTACACTAATGCACCATGGATACACCACCTGGGAGATCTCTCCACTCAGTTGACATGCACTGAGTTACTTCCCAGAAAAGGATGAAGTTGAACAGGCCCACGGACACTGATTCAGGAGCCAGAGCACATATCAGAGCAGGCACCTTACCATTGTGCCAGGTGGGTGCAATAAACAGGGGCTGGTTCTCCAGCGAAATCACATCAAGTAATGGTATACAAATAAAGGACAGGGAGTAGTTCCCAGCTAAATCGCATGCAAATAATTGCACTCAAGAAAGGAAAACCGGGCTGGTACTCCAGCTATTTTGCACACACTTTTGCCCCCGCAAGAGATTTCCACACTATAAAATGTACATGCGTGCTAATAAAACAAGCAACACTTAGCTCTGGTTGCTGGTTTGAAGTCTCGTGCTCAATTCCGGTTTCAGCTGTGTCCTGTTAACGGCAAGCCGTGTCTGTCAGGAGAAGAAATAATTAGTACGCATTCAAAGCGTAACGCGTTTTGTGGGTTAACAGGCTAGGATTAGTCCATCTTGCATGCAGTGAATCTCTGCTGTCATGCCTTATTAGTCTCCACACATGGTTAATGCTCCGGTGCGCTTCTGCGCTGATCCTTCCCACGTGAGTTAGCGTTCCAGAGCGCTTTCATAAACAATGCCCCCTCCCGTATCTCATTGCCAAGCTGAGAACATGTTAGTATTAACACGCTTCCCTTGCGCCGGATTCTGCTTTCACACAAACATACACTTATCTTTTAGACTGTATTGGTTTCAGGCGAGGAGCGGCCCCGCGTAGGTTTCAGCCCAAACCGGAGCCTCTGGAAATGCGTCCGCCCGGAGGAAAATCTGAGCGCGAACAACCGTCTCATGTTCGCGCATGTACACACGCTGGGGTGTTGGCCTGGGTGTTCCCGAGCAAGTTTACAGTCCCCGTGTGCCTGTTCTTCTTGTTTTGGGAGCGTTGAGGCTGCTGGAGGCACCCAGGATGCTGGGTAATGTAATTTCTGGTCTCCTGTTGCCTGTTTACAGGTTTTTTTCCCAGCAGATGCCAGCTTCCCCCACCTGATGATCCTACAGGAGGGACAGAGGTGGCATCTACTGGATAAATATGCCCCCATGACAGTGCTGGCCACAATTTGTCCCCTTTTTTGCTTGGTATGCTGGGGCTTTATGACAGGGATTTGCGTTCCTTAGCAGTAGATAAGATGAGCTGCAATTGGGAGTATTCCAGAAGGTAGAAAATCAGTGTTTTGGGCGATGAATGTGGAGAAGTGGAGACAGTTGACCAATTCTATGAGCTCGTTGGATATTTTGGATATTGAGTACTGTTTGCAAAGGTAGGCGAAGTAGAGCTGGTAGGAATTTTTGCAGGAAAACAATGATATTGACTCCTTGGGATCCCTCCGGTAGGCCTGATATTCTGAGATTGTTACGTCGGCTTTGATTTTCTAAATCTTCATTGTGCCTCTGAACATCTTTGATAGATTTCTCGAGTTATGCCACTCTGGGGGATACATCTTCCACGAGACCAACTCTTCTTTCCACCTACCTCGTCCATTCTATTTTCGAAGCCCTTCCATCTGTCATCTAATTTTTGTAACTTTAGATTGGTGGTCTCAATAAAGGGTTTGAGTGATCTGATTTCTGATAATATGGCTTCAATAGCTGGATCTGAGATGCTTAGCGGGGGTGGTGAGTCAATTTTAGGTTTCTTAAGATTAGAAGATGCGATATTGGATTCTTTTGTAGTAGGCACGCTTTTTTGAGAGTTTTTTTTGTGGCCATGTTGGTAACTGAGATAGGTAGAAATATTTTCAATCTAAAGATATATGTAGACCTATCCAGAAGCTTGAGAACAAAGAAGATTGTACATAAACAGGCGCAAAAGGCAATATTTAGCAATAATGTGGTACCACTTCAATGAAAGTAAGGAGTAGTCTTCAGAAAGGCCCGGGGTAATGTATTCAGTTTAAAGATTACTCTGTGACTGGTCTATGTGAAATTATTTCCTATAGTTTACAATTTTTATTTCCATATTATGCAGACTGCGTTTTTCCTGATAGAGGAGGTAAAATGAAAACACCAGAGGATAATCGGGAGTAAACCAAGGAAGTGAGTTGTGAAGTACCACCAGTCACGTCTTAGTAATAAAGCACCTAGGTTCCGCACTCTGATAAATAGATGAGAATTGCGTGAGTTTACATTGACATCAGTATAGTAGCACACAAATAGTCCAGGTGTATTCCGTAAAGGCCGAGCAAATAGTTAGTGTATATTCAGAAGTGGCCAAAAGGTAGTCAAATATTTTCAGTAGAGGCCAGAAGATAGCAGAATAAAAGGTGATAAGGGAAAGCATTGGGCAATGTTACCAAACAACAACCATCTTGTGTTAAAATACATAGAGGAATGTCACTATATGACCAACAACTTAATAAACTGTGGAGAGGCACGTGGATAAGTAGAAATAATATTAGAATATATATTAGATTGAGGGATAATGTTATGAGCAATATTATTTTCCACTTGAGATGGTGAGGAGAAATTGTACCCTAAGGGAGTTAATAATAAATGCTTCCCATACCTTCTAACGCTTTACAAGCTGAAATAGAATTAAAAAGCATTACGTTGCGAAGAACACTTTTCTTTGTAATAGCTTGTGCAGGTGGATGCAGGAACCAGTGGCGGCAGTGTTGTGGAGGAGGGGCCATCGAGGCCGCAGCCGGCGCATCACAGTGGGTGTGACGCCAGATGTTTCCTCGTGAAGGTGGATACTTGAGGCTGCAGCTGTCGGTGAAGGAGCGACGGAGCCCAGTTCCAGGCGAAAAAAAGGCGGAACGGCTCCAGAGTACAAGCGGCAGCTTGCGCACTTAATTAAGGTAATCCAGCTGAACAAAGGTAGGAAGAAGAAGCAGCAGAAAGTAGAATAAATGCCCTTAGGTATTGTGCGTGGGACGGAGCGGCGAGCTTAAGCAGCCATCTTCTTTGGTGTTCGACCACGCCCCCCTCCTAGCTTACTTTTGAGTATTCTCTTTCCCCAAGTTCAAGATAGTTCCACAAATCCTTGGGGTTCCCTTCCCCAAGTTCAAGACAGCACATTTCCAAAAAATGTCTTGAGATTCCCGTCCTCAAGAAAGCACCAAAGTTCATGAAGTCTCAGATTTCCCTTTCCCAAGACTTCAACTTTCCAACTTAGTCTCAGTATTTCAAAGTTCGAAACAACTTCAAATCCACTTGACACTCCTTCTGGATTTAATTAACAGTTCAATCAGATTACTTCTTTTTAGTTTGCTTCAACAATGTCTTTGCGTTTAACAATGGAGGGTGCTCTGGTCTAGGCGCAGTTGTCAGACCACACGGTCCACCCATTACAGGTTGTGCAACCAGGAATCTTAGGATTTCTAGCCCACATAGATTCTTCTGTATCTGCCCATGTGTGAATGTATACTTTCTCCTTGTCAGCCTCTTGGCTTTATTTAAAGGTTCACATTTACATGGCTTCTCCCCGTCAGCCTCTTGGCTTTGCCACAATTTGTCACCTCTCCTTTGCCAGTCTTTGGCCCTGCCACGTTGTGTTCATGCATAAAGTTTGTTTTGTGGTGGTTTTATCCCTTCCCCACCTTGTTGTCATGCTCTCTCTCAATTTTCCACACTTGCTCTCTTGTCTCGTACTTTGCTTTAAAATATGCATTGTCTGAATTTCACGTTCATTTCTCATCAGCTTGCAGCTTTGCCCATAAAGGTTCAGGGAACATAGAACATAAGAAAAGAGAGTTTGTGTCTTGGGTTTACTGGATAAGTGCTGTCCATATGAACATGATGCAGTGGATTGATGGATACAAGGTGAAAACGTTAGTTGAATTGTCTCACCTCTTGTTTTGTTAGCATTTTTCTGCGGCTTGTTCCCCAGAGCTGCGTCAGTACATTGCTGACCAGAAGATTTTACATCCCTTTACGTTGGCCATGCTGTCTGACAAGTGGGTCTCCCACAGGTTGTCCCCTAAGGATCACAGTGGGAATGACGAGAACAAAGAAAAGGGGACCTCTCCGAAACCTGCAGAGTCCAAAAAGCATCCACAGTTGAATACACCAAAACCTCCCTCTCCTAACTTCCAAACATCTAGTGGGGATTAGTTTAATGGGTTCCATGGGTTAAAATCGTGGCAAAAATGGCTGTTTACACAAAAAATTGTGGCAAAAAGACTGGTTTTGCCGCCACAATCCATGTAAAGGATGCAGGAGACACACCCGCAACCCCTAGACCCATTATACCATTTAAAGGGAGCGGGGGACACCCCCGCAATCACCGCTCACCTTAAATGGTATAATGGGGTACACCTTTACCGGGTGAAACCACAGCATTTTTGCAGCGATTTTGTAAAGGCGACATCTTTGAGCCACGGTTTTATTACTGCATACCATTTAGAGGGGGTAAGAGTAGTGGTCTTCCTGCTGTAAAGCAGACTCCCAGTGATCCCAATTCAGTTCCTCACACATCTGGCACTTGTTGGGGATGTCGTGCCAAGGATTACAGGAAGGGTGACCCCAGGTATAAAGGTAAGGCACTTGAGTCCAGGCTGTCAGCCTGACCTACCCTCACTCTATGCCTGAAGTGGAGGACATTGTCCTCAACTCCTCTACAGAAATCACCCTTGGTGTTCCTGCAGAGATTTCCTTAGTTTCCCCTGTGGCCTGGGAACCGTACTCAGAAGTGTTGAATACTTTCCCACTGAATACCCAGATATTTGTGAGAAGTGTCCTCATTAATGGCCAGCCTTCCACTGGTTTGAGTGACACTGGAGCTAGCATGACACTGGTGGACAGGACTCTGCACAGGTCATAGGACTGTGTAGGTGCTCCTTTGAGAACCACCAGGTTTGCTGGTGGGCCTCGCAAACTTGCCCTTGTAGCCTTAGTCACCATCCAGATTGCTGACAAGACAGCCAAACTGCCTATAATTGTACAAGACAATGTGCCTGCCAATGTGTTGTTGGGAAATTAGGTAGCTGATTTGGGGTTGGTTTCTGATGGGCCACCCCTGGCTGCTACTGCAGTCACTAGGTCACAGGTCAAACAGGGTCTGATTGATAGTCGATTACCCATGCCAAAGGGGAAACCCAAGGAAAGAAGGAACAGCAAGAAGGCCACCTCTGTGAAGTGGGCCCCTTCTCTACCTGCTGCTTCAGCAGTGCCCACTGTGGACCAGGCTCCTGAGGGACTGGACCCAGTGGTGACCCTAGTCTGAACTCCTGAGAGAGAAGAGCCTGAGGACCCTCATGGAGAGTTACTCCACCCAGAGGATCACCCTGACCTTCAATGCTTGCTTGCTGAAAATAGGCCCTCTAGGGGGTATTTTTGTAAGGGTCATAGACAGTGTCATTCCCTTGAGGGTCTAAGAAGATAGGCCCATGCACAAGGGCAAGTGCCTAGGTCTTTCAAGATTTTTGGGGGGGTGAGCTCCTTTATAGTGAGCCCACTTAGCCAGTACCTGGTGCGGTCAAGAGGCTGGTTGTATCCCATGTCTACAGGCTCTTTCTTCTGTGAGGTGCCCTTAGCTGGTCATCTTGCCACTAAGAAGACAAAGCAAAGGCTCTTGGCCCACATTTACTTGCCCGGAATGGGAGTAGAAGCGGAAAGCCACTGCAGGGCCTGCCCCCACTTGTCAGTTGCCTGGCAAGACTGGATGCAGTGTCATTGCTCCACTGCAACCTTTGCCAGTGATTGGCACACCATTTCAGAGGGTAGGCCTCGATATTCTTGGTTCCTTAGACACTCCTGCATCAGGTGGACACAGGTCCATCCTGGTACTGGTTGATCATGCCACCAGGGCCCTCTGGGGAATTTTTATCAGAGTGGGCTTCCCTGAAGAGGTAGTCTTTGACAGGGGATCCAACTTTGTCTAGTTACATGCAAGCAATGTGGAAGGATTGTGGTGTAACTTACAAGTACTCTACATCCTACAACCCCAGACCAATAGTTGGGTTGAGAGGTTTTACAAAACTCTCAAATGCATGTTGGGTGCTTTGGATGAGCCCCTAAGGAGGAAATGGGAACTCCTCCTGCCATGCCTGCTGTTTACTGATAGAGAGGTGCAACAAGAGGGTGTAAGTTTCAGCCCCTTTTAGCTCCTCTTTGGATATCCAGTGAGGGGGCCCTTGCCTTAGTAAGAGAAGGGTTGGAAGCCACACCTATAGGTCCTGCCTAGCAATTAGGGGACTATGTGTTTGGCCTCGGAATGAGGATGGCACATATGATGGGCCAAACATCAGCAAATCATAAGGCTAGCCAGGAACTGAAGAGGTATTGGCATGACTTGACAGCCTTACAAGTGGACTGGACTCCTGGGCAGGAGATCCTTGTGATGCAACCCACCAAGCCTCAAGCGTTGACATATAAGTGGACTGGACCCTTCAGGATAATCTCGAAGATTGGCAAAGTCAACTATCTGGTTGACATGCGTACACCGGGCGTAGCCCCTCAGATCTTCCATGTTAACAGACTCAAGCCCTTACACAGAAGAGAGGAAGTCTCATGCCTTCTGCTAGCTTCAGCTCAAGAGGAGGATGGGAGTGAGCCCCTTCCTTACTTCCTGCATACCAACCCTCAGGATGTCTCAGTGGAGGGAGTGCATCTCTTGCCAGATCTGACACCAGAGCAGCAAAGGGCATGCAGGGCTTTGTTTCAGCAGTATGCCCCTCTGTTTTCACTGACACCAGGCATCATCCCATGGTGCAGGCACAACATCGACACTGGTGACTTTGTGCCTGTCAAAATCAGATGCTACAGAAACTGTAAAGAACCACATCCAGGCAGAGGTCACCCAGATGTTGGATCTGGGTGTAATTAAACCCTCAACCAGTCCATGGTCCAGCCCAGTGATCCTTGCCCCCAAGGCAAGTTCCCAGGCAGGTGCTAAAGGTTGGAGGTTCTGTGTGGACTAAAGAGAGGAATAAATTCAGTCACTAAGACTGATGCTCACCCATTGCCCAGGGCTGGTGATCTTGTGGACACAGCATAGGTGCTGCCAAGTTTGTGAGCACTTTGACCTCACAGCAGGCTATTGGCAAATAGCTCTGACTGACTAGGCCAAGGAGAAGAACAAGTTACCCTGGTAACGTTCTTTCAACTGGATGTTCCTCCCACGTATTCCTCATCTTTGATATTCGCATCTCGTCAGCTTTGCTGATTCGGAAAAAACATTCTCGGCAGAGGGCGCTGTGCACAATGTTGTTGCGTCGATGTCCCTCGAGGGCCGCCGTCATCAGCAGTATAAATAGCTCATGCTGTGTCCGTTGGCTTCAGTTCTGTTTTTTGTTCCATCAGTCGAGGAACTAACCAGGCGTACTACAGACCACAAGCTCTCAGGAAATGCAGAGTGTAATTCACGTAAATTGTACGGCGGGGTAGGCTGGGAGGGGCGATGAGGAATACGTGGGAGGAACATCCAGTCGAAAGAACGTTACGAGGGGTAAGTAACTTGATATTCGAATGGATTGTGTCTTCCCACATATTCCTCATCTTTGATAGACTCCCAAAGCAGTGACAAATTGGATGAGGGACTACTATTTAAATTAATTGTGAATGGAATGAAGGACTGCCTTAGCAAAAATACCTCCTTGAGTAGAAGAGGAGTCCAAACAATAGTGCTTAACGAATGTATGAATGGACGACGAAGTCGCTGCAGAGCAGATGTCAATTATAGGGACACCCCTTTGAAGAGCTGCAGTAGTTGCCATGCCTCTCCTGGAATGAGCTTGAAGCCCTTCCGGCAGATATTTACCAGCTAATCTGTAGCATTCACCAATAGCCTGTGTAAAGCCCCGGGAGATGGTTGTATAGTTACTGCAAGGCCCAATTTAGGGCCGGTATATCCCACAAATAGTTGATCATCATGGCAAAATTCTGCCATTCTTGCAATATAGAAGCTTAGATCCCTTTTTGGGTCCAGTTTATGCAGCCTCTCCTCCTCTTTGCCCAAATGAGGGGGAGGATAGAAAGATGGTAGTGTTATCTTCCGGCGACAAATGGAAGTCAGAGAATACTTTTGGCAGGAATGAAGGTTTTACTGTAAGGACTACCTTATCCCTATGAAACGTAGTGTGAGGAGGCTTGCATGAAAGAGCCTGCAACTCACCCTGCGGGCTGATGTTAATGCCACGAGAAGTGCAGTTTTCAGAGTTAAGAGCCTTAATGGGCAGGGATGTAAAGGCTCAAAAGGGGTACAAATTAGAAATTTTAACACCAGGTTTAAATCCCAGGCCGGGACATGAAATGGGACTGGAGGGTACACATTTGCGAGTCCTTTCAGAAATTGAACAATTAATGGTATTTTAAAATAGGAGACCTCTTAAGGGGAGCGCTTAAAAATGGAATAGCGCTGCCAGGTATCCTTGTATGGTTCCAATCTGGTACCCCAGATTAGCCAAATGCAACAGGAAAGAGAGCACCATAGGAGTGCCACATTGAAAAGGGTCCACATTCTTGTCCTTGCACCAGTTACTGAATTTATTCCAACACTGGCACAAGGATTTGGTTGCTGGCCTGCTGGCCGAAAGCAAAATCTCCATTACGTCACCTGGGAGGTCACAATCCGTCCGGGAGGTCACAATCCTTGTATCTCAGCCTCTCAGAAACCATGCGTGAAGGCTGAGTGTCTTGACCTCTGGATGGAGAACCCGACCTTCCTCTTGCGAGCAGGACCATCTTAAGCACTTTTGGGGCCCTGGGCACAGACATCTTTGGGGGCCCCCTCCAGGAATTAAGTGATCAAGAATATCTGCCCCGCCCCCCACGTCGCAATCACACCCCATAGGTTGATATGCTGCCTCACAGCATTAAACATAAGGATGTTTACTCCCTTTAAGTCCCCTTACCCTCTTTATTCTTGCTCTAATCAGAATGATAAACAAGTACCATTTGAAGGCCAACATTATCAGTCTACGAAGAGGTTACTTCTGTTCTAGCATAGATTCAGGAGACTTATCAATAGAATCCAGGAAGGTATGTAGCATGTAGTATTAATGCAGGACTTTATGTAAAAGGTACATGTAACCTAGAATAGACAGAGAACTCACATTTGCTGCCTCACCGAACGCAAACGTGCTCAAGCATGGATAGAGGAGACCAATTGGTAGGAAGGAGAAAGCTACATATACCATAGCATGGATAGTGAATGCAGATTAGACTCTACCAGGAAGATATCTTTATCCAGACAGACAGAATATAAGTGTGACATGGTTTTCAAATAGTGTTGCCATTAGAGATCAAAAGAATAAAGGGCCCATGGTGTGCAATATGTCCGTGCTCACTATTATAGTGAAAGCAACCCTATAGCCAGTGAAACTATGAGTGAGGCTGTTTTGAAGATCATACCCTGAGAAGGAAATATCTCTGACAATTCTGAAAGGTGTAGGGACTGGCAATATCGAGAGGCTAGGCAGTACAAAATTAAATTAGATGCACAGCATTACACACTCACTGGTTACGGGGTGAATCTGGGATTTGTGCCAACTCTGCAATTTCTGCATTTGAACACTTTCATTACCAGCTCTTGCATGAACTGAGATAATCGCATTTTATAAAACTGACTTGGAAATACATCAATCACATTATCAAACATGACAATTTTTAAAAACAAAATATTATAGAAGGTTGTTAGCTTCATTCTCTCCATCATCAAGAGTAGTACATAAGTACCAGCATACCAATCAGTGTGATTTAACAGGTTTAATCTGGGTGGTCTTTTGGTCTTTTGTATTTTAAAGCTTTACATAGTTCCAAAACACTGGCTTGTGAAATTGTCATTTATAAACGAGCAGAAAAACCTTTCACTCTTAAAAAAAATGCAAAGCGTTTTTAGAGGGGGTTGTGTCCTCCGATGTATTCCACATCTATCACAGTAATCACTACACCTGTGCTGCTTCGGAACATTTTTCGGCGTCTGCGTCCTGCGTCAATGACGTCGATACGCTGTCCCTCGAGGGCCTCCGTTGAGCGCTGACGTCACCGGATGTTATATGTAGGACGCACAACGCCCGTAGCCTCAGTTCAATTTTTTCTGCGAAAGTGTTCACTTCGGAATCTCGGTGCGCCTCGGTTCTTCTCCTGTTGAATCGGTTTTTCGAACTTGTTTGTGAAATATGTCTTCGTCTTCTATCCTGCGGTCGGGCTTCAAGAAGTGCTGGGACTGCTGTTCCAAGATGTCTCTTACGGACCCGCACGATGTCTGCCTGTGGTGCCTCGGCGAGAGCCACACCACAGATGACTGCGATGCCAGTCTTTGACATTGAAGGCCTTGCGGGAGCGGAAGAAGAAGTTATCTGTAGGTAGGGCTTCCAAACCCCATAAATCTTTATCTGCTGGGCTTTCGACTGACAATTCGAGGGGCGACTCTCTGTGTTTGCGTAAGTCCAGGGGGTCTTGGTCCCGGAGTGGTTCCTGCCATTCCTCTGCCTCTTCTAGGCACTCGTGGAAGCGCCGTCACCGGTCGCCTTCCCCGTTCTCGTCCGAGGACTCCGCCAGATGGCGGGTAGCTTGTCCCAACAAGCATTCATCTCCGGCGGAATGGGACACATTTCGTAAGGAGATGATGGCGATTTTCGAATCGCAGGACTCCGTTCAGTCTGCGCCTTTGAGAGAAGCCGGCAAGGAACACGCTAGGGCCACCGCTCGTACGCCTTTGGGCTCGGGCAGTCAGCGCGATCACCGGGAGCCGTCGAGGTCCCGATCTGACAAGGTAGAGCGCCAGTGGTGCTGAGGCTGTCGAAGGACATGCTCGGGGCTCTGGCCTTGAAGCCGTTGTAGAAGTCGTCGGCGCCCTCAATGCCTTTTTGGAGGATTTCTCAGAGGTGCCCCGGAGGCCGGTGGAAACTCAGAGGAAGGCCCTGAGTTAATCAGTGAGGCCTGTGTTTGAGCCTTTTTCCGTGCCCTCATCCAGGGATTTATTCCAGCCTTTGGATTATATCTCAGAGGTGGATAAAGGGTCAGATGTTGAGGGGTTTGGTCCTCATGAGGTTCCTGACAAACTGTTGTCTGGTCATAGCTAGATGGAAGACCTGCGTCAATCTTTGCATGACGCCAATGGTCTGGACACCTCTCCGGAGGTTGAGTTTGGCAGGCCTGAGCCTGGTACACACGCCAAGTCTTTGTACAGGTGTCTCATGTCGAGGGTGACGGAGTACTTGGGGTGGTCAGCTTCACCTGTGGATTTTCTGCAAGTTGACCCAACAGATATTTTGAACCAAGGTCCACCCACTGACCCGGTGGTGCCATGTCATGTGGCCTTACAAAGAAGGGTGGCAGCGGCTTGGACTGCTCTGTAGAGTCTCCCGGCAGTGAATAATTTGCTACAGAAAAAATACCGTCCAGCCAGTGGTGACCCCGGCTACTTGTCTGCGCACCCCACTCCGGAGAGTTTGGTGGTGCAGGCGGATACGGCCCCAGCAAAGCAGGCTGCGACCCTATCATCCCTCCGGATAGGGACGACAAGCGCTTTGACGGTTGGGCGAAGAAAGTGTTTTCATCTGGCGGAATGGCTTTAAAGACAGCCAACTCTGTTTGTGCCTTGGCAAGATTCACTCACACTCTGTGGAATTGTGTATCTTTGGCAGCTGAACATATTCCCGAAGGGGAGGAACGGGATGGTTTTCTTGCCATCGTTCAGGATGGCAAGGATGCCATGTGTGAATCCGTTCAGTCGGGTCAGACTGTGTCAGCCGGTCCATGGCGGCGAGTACCGTGATGCGAAGGTTTGCGTGGTTGCGTAAGTCAGTTTGCTCCTGATGTACAGTCCCGACTTCTCAACATGCCCTTTGATGGTGACCATCTTTTTGTCAGCAAGGCTGATGAGAGCCTTGAGAGGTTGCAGACCTCCAAAGCTGCAGCGAAGTCGCTGAGCGCTGCAGTACGTCAACCTCCGCCTTTTCATCCTAGGGGACAGCAATGGAGGGGAGGTTCCTTTCGATACTACTCTTCCTTTGGTAGATCGAGGGGAGCTGCCAGTCAAAGGAGCCAACGTAGGAGTACCAGAGGTGGAAAACAAGGTACTCAAGGTGCCAAAGTAGCTCTGGCAGTTGCCTCTTTGCCCTCCAGCACTGCCGCAGCCGCTTCAGCTCAGTCATGAGGCCTTGTACCATGGTTCGCCAGTTGGGGGAAGGCTGGCGCAGCATCTTGTAGAATGGCGTGCCATTACTTCAGATGTGTGGGTTCTGGAGATCATAGCCCACGGCTACGGTCTTCCTTTCCGGCAGAGGCCTCACGACAATCCACCGGGAAGCTTTCTTTGAAGAGTCCAGATCCGCTCCTTGCGCAGGAAATCAAATCCCTGCTGGAGAAAGGCACCATAGAACTGGTGCCTGTAGCAGAGAGTTACAAGGGATGGTATTCCCCATATTTTTTTATGCCGAAAAAAGACGGGGGATTGAGGCCCATCATGGACTTGCGTGGTTTGAGCAAGCCCCTCAGGAAGGACAAGTTCAAGATGGTTACTCTCTCTCAAGTTCTCCAGGCCGTTCAACTTCAGGACTGGTTGGTTTCTCTTGACCTCAAAGATGCTTACTTTCATGTGCTGATTCATCCCAAGTACAGGAAGTACTTGAGGTTCACGGTTGGTGACTCGCATTTTCAGTTTTGGGTCCTGCCGTTCGGATTGACCTCCGCCCAGAGGGTCTTCACCAAGCTAATGGTGGTGGTGGCAGTGTATCTCAGGAAAGGGGGGGTTCACGTCTACCCCACCTGGACGATTGGTTGACCAGGGCACTCTCTTCTGAGCAAGTCCTGGATCATCTGTCAGTCACCTGCCACTCCCTTCACAAGCTGGGCTTCTCCCTCAACTTAAAGAAGTCCCACTTGACACCTACCCAGCGGCTCCAGTACATCAGAGCAGTGTTCGACACATCCCTGGGGCTTTGTTCGCCTCCCCAGGTGTGAGGGCTCATCACATTCTGCAGATGGTGAACAAGTTTCAACGTGCCCAGAGTCTCCCGGCGTTGGGAGTTCTTGAGGTTGCTTGGCCTCATGGCATCCTGAATTCTACTGGTGCCAGAGGCCAGGCTGCGGATGATATCTCTGCAGTGGGCTCTCAAGATGCAGTGGTCGCAGTCCTCTGGCAGGATGTCGGATCACGTTCAGTTGCCGCCCTCGGTCGCCCAGGATCTTCTGTGGTTGGCCGTCAAAGGCAATCTGATGAAGGGGGCTCCATTTTGGCTACCCTGGCCAGAGGTGACGATTGTGACGGACGCATCCCTCACTAGATGGGGAGCTAATGCCAACGAGTTGACAGTCAGCGGCCGTTGGTCTCCGTCAGAGTCCAGACTCCATATCAATCTGTTAGAGCTGAGGGCTGTCAGGTTAGCCCTGAAAGCTTTTCTGCCGTCTGTGCAGGGGGAAGAATGTCCTGATTCTGACGGACAATACAGTGGCCATGCATTACCTCAACAAAAAGGGGTGGGGCAGGGTATCTCCCACTGTGCAGAGAGGCGATGCAGCTCTGATTCTAGGCCATCCAGCAGGAAATTTCAATCTCAGCAGTTCATCTGGCTGGAGACGAAAATGAGGCAGCGGATGCTCTGAGCAGGCAGGGCACGGTCTCTCACGAGTGGGAGCTGGCTCAGGAAGTTCTTTTGGAGATCTTCGCCCTTTGGGGGACCCCACAAGTGGATCTCTTCACCACCAGTGTCAACCGGAAGTGCGAATGATTCTGCTTGCGGGAATTTCCTCCAAGAGGAGCCTTAGGGGACACGTTCGTAGTGGAGTGGTCCTTCCCACTGCTGTACGCGTTTCTTCCAGTCCCCGTCATTCCACAAGTGCTGTGGAGGTTCGGTTCCCGAATGATCCTCATTGCTCCGGCATGGGCCAGGAGAGAATGGTACCCGGACCTTCTAGACATGTCCATCTGCCCTCCACGCCGTCTTCCCTAGCGAGATGATCTGCTCTCATGGGAGGGGGGGGTCGGGTTCTCCATCCAGAGGTCAAGTCTCTCAGCCTTCATGCTCGGTATCTGAAAGGTTGAGGTATAAGGATTGGGCCCTCCCTGAAGACGTGATGGAGGTGTTGCTTTCGGCCAGAAGGCTCGCAAAAAAGTCCCTGTACCGTTGCCGTTGGAGAAAGTTCTGCGACTGGTGCAGGGTACAGAATGTGGATACATTTTCATGTGCCATTCCTGTGGTTCTGTCTTTTTTGCTTTCGTTAGCCCACAAGGACCTGCAAGTGGGGGTACCATTAAGAGTTAGCTTGCGGCGCTGTCCATATTTAAGCGCTCGTCTGAGGAGTGTTCCTATTTTAAGATTCCTTTTGATTTCTCAGTTTCTGAAAGGGCTAATTTTAACGCTCACCTGGTATCCACAGGGACGCCACCCGACTTGGTTGGACTGCTTCCGACCTGGATTCGCCTCCCCGGGTTCTCGTTCTACCGAGGATCTAGTCTGAAGACAGGTGTTCTGGTTTAGCCCACAATCTTTCTCTTGGGGCCCGCCTCCCGTGTGAACCCCAGCGACCCCCTTAGAGTTTTCCTCACATTGTGTTTCGATGTGCGCTCTCTGTCCTGCAGTTCTGAGCAGGGGTGCGTCATGAATGGGCGCCTTGATGCCAAGTTACTTCACTGGCGTGGGCCCGAGAGTCCAGACCTGCTGCGACTCCGCTCTTGAGGTAAGTTTATTGCTCTTAAATAATGTGTCCGTAATTGCAATTGCCCTGATTAATGTCCTCCTTCTCTCGTAGGTGCAGAAGGGAAGATGAAGACATCGAGCTGATGGAGAGGGCTGTGCTCGAGATGGTAAGTGAATGCGCGAAGCGTGGCGCTATGTGCGCTTTTGCTATTTGGCTAACCTGTATTATTCTCCTTTTCAGGCCGCCGTGATGTTCCTGGATAAAGAACGGCCGGGAGGATGCGGAACGTGGAGTTGAGGATGTCCGGAAAGCCGTCGAGTACCAACAAAGTTTCGCTAGGTAAGCGCGCTTCTGAATGATGTTTGAAAGAGGAAGGCAAACGCTTACTAATGTTGTCCTTTTCTTTCCTCCTCCAGGGTGCTGCTTTGAAGCGAGGACAAGCTTCTGAGGCGACACTGGAGCGATCGAGGAGCTGGATAGCCAAGCAGGTAAGTATGGTTGATGGTGGTCTTCTTCTCTTCTCCTTGCAGGTCTAGGCCTGGAATACTGAGGACAGATCACTGTTAACGTCACGCTGCGAGTGCAGAGCAACGCAAAGTGTGTGCTGCAGCTCGGGCATGGCTTAAATAGTCTACAGGTATCCCAGGTGCCTTCAGGGCTGGCCACACCCTAGAAGCTAGACCGCATGGTTCAGTTCTGAACTGAACCATGTTGGGGCAGCTATGTTGTTCCATTCCCATTGGAAGCTCCATTTGCCATATGAGCCTGGCACCAAAGGCCAAAGGCGCCAGGACTGACTCCAGGAGAGTCTTGAGGGGCATGATTGGGCCCTTGGGACCCTGCAGGAACACTGTGATGGGGCCCAGAGACCCGGGGTACCAGGGCCACGGGCTATGGCCATGACACTAATGTGTTTCCACTGTCACCTTTCCAGGTGCTCAGTTGGGATTTGAACTTAGTTTTAAAGTTCCTAGTGGGAGCTCCGTTTGAGCCCTTACATTCTTGTCCATTGAGTCTGTTGTCTTTTAAGACTGTATTTTTAGTTGTGGTTATTTCCGCTTGCAGATTGAGTGAGTTACAGGCACTATCCGCCAAGCCACCTTTCACGGTGTTCCATAAGGACAGGGTTGTCCTTGGGGTTCGTCCTTCTTTTCTTCGGAAGGTTGTGTCGGAATTTCATTTGAGCCAGAAGGTAATTCTTCCGGCGTTCTATCCTCCTCCGCATCCTGGTAAGGAAGAGGAGAGGCTCCATAGGTTGGATCCTAGGAGAGCTTTAAGTTTCTACATCTCACGCATGTCCCGGGTCAGAGTGGACGGTCAGCTATTTGTAGGATACGCTGGAAGGCGTTTAGGTCAAGCTGTTCCTAAGCAGACCTTGTCCCATTGGATCATCTTGACAATCTCTGAATGCTACCGACTGGCGGGTAAGGACCCTGCGGTAGGCTTACGGGCCCATTCTACTAGGGGTGTGGCTGTCTCTACTGCTCTGCAGAGGGGTGTTCCCATTCGTAATATCTGTGAAGCAGCCACTTTAGTAAAACACTACTCCCTGGATTCTATCCATGGGCAAGATTTTGCCTTTGGTAAGGCGGTCCTCTATTCTGCAATTTGATTGGGCATTCTAAAATTCTAAATTCTTTTCCCACCTCCATACGTTGGTACTGCTTTGGGAGTCTGTCATAGATGTGGAATACATCGGCGCACACAATCCCCTCGAAGAACAAGTTACTTTCTTACTGTCAAACGTTCTTTCGATGGGATGTTCCTCTGACGTATTCCACATCGCACCTTCCCTGTCTGCCCCTCTACAGAATTTTTTATGCGATTGCAGCTTATGTTTCCGCAAGGCTTTCTGTAGTCATACTGGCAGAAAATTGGTGCCACACGTTCTGGGGAGAAAACGACAACTGCTATGCACGTCGTGCGTCCTACATATAACATCCAGTGACGTCAGCGCTCGACGGAGGCCCTCGAGGGACAGCGTATCAACGTCATCGTCGCAGGGCGCAGACGGGGAAACATTTTCCGAAGCAGCACAGCTGTGGTGATTACTGTCATAGATGTGGAATATGTAGGAGGAACATCCCATCGAAAGAACGTTACCAGGTAAGAAAGTAACTTCTTTTGTGTCAAACAAGCAGACTTTAAAATATGCTTGCCCGATTCCTGCACTATCTGGTCCGCTCCCTTCTGTCTACCACCCCTTCCACTCAAATAGCCTACATAAGAAGACAGATCAAGTAATGGGCTAAACGATGTCACCAGCATGCAAGGAGGCAAACTTCAAAGAAGACAGTAGAGATATTAGATGATTTGACCAGGATCACTTTGTCTGCTGGCAAAGCCAGGATACAAGCATGAATGCTTTGGTTCCAAATTTGGATACTTATTCATCTCTTGGACTAACAGTTCATGCTCATCATTGGAGGCGATTGCCTAGGTTTTACAAAACCCCATCTGAAAAAAACAATTTCTAGACCTTCACCATAAGGATGACATGATCGTTTTTATAGCAACCTCTATCTGGTGCAGGTACATTGCTGATAATAGCACTTGCTGTGCTGCAAGACCAAGTACATACGCAGGCAGGTTTATAAACTTCTGACATAGGAAAGGTTCAGCCAGCCTTACAGGAATGTGCTATTCTAATCTTGCATATGAACACACATCTCTGAAATAAGTGCACACTGAGCTAACTTCTGAACCATGGTGGCCCTTAATTTACCAATATGCATTTAAAATTTGGCTATTGCATATGATCAACATAATTCCCACAGGAAGGAAAGAATGCTACAGGAGTTAAGCCGCAAGGAACGAACACACAAACTATATATACCACAGTGAACACAGAAAGCATTACATGATGAATTGATCGAGGCAGAATGTACTTGCCAAAACAGATAGGCAGTAGGTTTAGAGCCTCAGCACCATGCCATAAAATATCCTGATGTGTGCTATTTAAGTCTGGTGAACAAAGGAATCTTACTACTTTAGATCAGGCAGCCTTGTGGGGCCCCCTCCAAGGTGGGGGCCCTGGGTAAGTGCCCCTTTTGCCCTCCCATAAAAACATCTCTGCTTGCAAGAGAAGATCCTCTCTTTGTGGAAGACGTATTGGAGGGCAGATGAACGTGTCCAGAAGGTCCGGGTGCCACGTTCTCCTGGCCCAATCTGGAGCAATTAGGATAATGGATTTCCTGTACTTTCTCAACCTCCTGATCACGTGCAGAATCACGGGGACTGAAGCAAACCCGTACAGGAGTGGACATTCCCAGTCCACTACGAACGCGTCCCCTAGAGCTCCTCTTGAAGGAAATTTGCTTGAGCAGTACTGTTCGCACTTCCGATTGACAACGGTCAAATCCACTTAAGGGGTTCCTCAAAGGTTGAAGATCTCTTGAAGGACTTCCTGAGCTAGTTCCCACTCGTGGGAGACAGTGCTCTGCCTGCTCAGAGCTTCCGCCACCGTGTTCCAGCTATATGAATTGCCGACAGAGAGATTCCTTCTTGTATCGGCCAGAACCAGAGCTGCATTGCCTCTCTGCACAGTATTAGTGACCCTACACCTCCTCTCTTGTTGAGGTAGTACATGGCCACTGTTTTGTCTGTCATTATCAGGACATTCTTTCCCCGTACAGAGGGCAAGAAGGCCTTCAGCACTAGTCTAATTGCCCTCAGCTCTAAAAGGTTGATGTGTAGTTTGGACTCCGATGGAGACCAACGACCGCTGATTGTCAGTTCGTTGTTGTGGGCTCCCCACCCCGTGAGTGAGGCATCCGTCACTACCGTTCTCTCCGGCCATGGTTGCCAAAAAGATTCTCCCTTGAGAATGTTGTTCTTGCAAGCCCACCAAAGAAGGTCTTGAGCAACTCTGAGTTCTGAGAGCCCATTGAAGGGATCTCAGTCTCAATCGGGCCTCTGGCACCAGGAAAATGCAGGATGCCATGAGACCGAGCAACCTCAGAAAATCAACGGCCAGAAGATGCTGGGTATTCTGGAATTTTGCTACCATCTGCTGAATGTGTTGAGCTCTCACCTTGGGAGGCGAGGCTTTCCCAGAGGAAGTATCCAAGACCGCTCTGATGAACTGGAGTCTTTGGCATGGTATCATATGGGACTTCTTGTAATTGAAGTAGAAGCCCAGTCTGTGTAGGGAGTGGCAGGTGATACTGAAATGTTCCTGGGCATGCGCAGGTGAACAAGCCCAGATCAGCCAATCGTCCATCTCACCTCTCCTGAGACTCGCTGCCACTACAGCCATCAGTTTGGTGAAAACCCTTGGGGCCGAGGTCAGCCCAAATGGCAGAACTCGAAAATGATAACTGCAAACCGCGAACCGCAGGTACTTCCTGTGCTTCAGATGGATTGGCACATGAATGTAAGCATTCTGAAGGTCCAATAATACCAACCAGTCTTGGAGTTGGAGAGCCTGAAGGATCTGAGAAAGTGTAACCATCTTGAACTTGTCCTTCCTGAGGAACTTATTCAAGTTTGTTAAGTCCAGGATGGGTCTCAATCCTCCGTCCTTCTTGGGAATGTGAAAGTAAGGGGAATGCCAACCTTTGTTCCTCTCTGCTACAGGTACATGTTCTATTACACCTTTCTCTAGCAGGGTTAAAATCTCCTGCACAAGGAGCGGATCAGAATTTTGACAGAGTTGGCTCCCGGTGGATGATCTTGAGGCCTTTTTTTTTAAAAGGAAGGCAGTAACCTTGGCTACTGTTTCCAGTGCCCAAGCATCTGAAGTAATGCACCGCCATTCCTTCAGATGCTGAGAGATTCCACCTCCCACCAGGGTCTTGTGGATCAAGGCCTCCGAGTGGCTTAGAGGCGACTGCTGCAGCGGCTGAGAGTAAAGATGCCGCTGCTGGGGCTGATTTAGCACCCCTTCCTCGTCCACCACGAGGGAATCTTCTTTGCCCCCTTTGTCCGGTCTGTCCTCTTCTGCTACCAACTGAGCAATAGAAGCGAAAAGAACAATCCCTGCAGGAAGATGAGCCTGAATAGGGTTGTTGAGGTTGTTGAATGGAGGTGCTAAGGGACTTAGCCGCCGCCTTGGAGGTCTGCAGCTTCACCAGACTTGCATCTGCCTTGCTGCCGAACAACCTCGAGTCGTCGAAGGGCATGTTGAGTAGGCTGACCTGCAGGTCCGTTGAAAACCCTGACTTTCTCAACCATGCAAACCTGCACAGTACAGTGTTTGCAGCCATGGATCTGCTGATGCTGTCCGCAGTATCCAGTCTTGATTGGAGACACTCTCCCATCGTCTCATCGCCTCCTTCCCATCCTTAACTATATTCAGGAAGCCGTCTCTTTCCTCGCGTTCCGGTATGTGATCAGCCGCCATGGGAACACAGTCCCACAGGGTAAATCTACCCAAGGTACAGGTAACGTTAGTAGACTTCAAGGCCATGCTGCCTGATGTGAAGACCTTGCAAGCCCATGTATCAACCTTATTGTCTTCTCTATCTGGGGGGATAGAGGGGTAGGCAGATTGTTTGGTTGAAGTAGCAGCCTGGACTACTAAACTCACAGGCGTAGGATGTTTGGTGAGATAGTCTGGATCACTGCTAGAGGGTCTATACTTCTTAGAGTTCCAGTTCACAGCAGGTGGTTCTTGCGCGATTCTTTTGAGGGGATTGAGGCCGCATTCTCAAAGATCTGCATCATTTTCACTCTAAAGGCATCCCATTTACGTGGGGAATCGGACCTAGTCGTGCACCTGATTACCTCCGTAGAGGAATCTGATGAATAAGAGGGTGTACTCTGGCATCTCTTCTTCGCCTTCTTCGAAGAAGACGACGAAGACTGCCTCGATCGACTCCTCGACCGGGACCTCCTCCAATGTTTACACCGAGTGGAGTCTCTAGACTCTCCCGAATTCTTCTTCGAAGTAGACTTCGAAGCCTCCCTCACCACTGCCATTTTACCTCTGCGTTCCCGGAGAGCTTTTTCTGTCATGGACTGACAGGATCCTCAGTCATCGGTATGGTGCCCGGAACCGAGGCACCACAGGCAGACACAGTGAGGATCAGTTATTGACATCTCCGACCCATAGTCGTACCATTTCTTAAATCCCCACTTTGGGGTCGAAGGGGTTGAAGATGAAGACGTTTTCGACAGAAAAACAAAGCATGTCGTTGGCACTCGAAGCAAAAGCTTTCGGAAAAACGGAACTAAAGCCAACAGGCGCTACACAAGCTATTTATACTGCTGATGACGTTGACGCTTCACGGCGGCCCTCGAGGGACATAAACGCCATGATATCGTGACATTTTTTCCGAAGCAGCAAAGCTGGCGAGATACGAATATCAAAGATGAGGAATACTTGGGAGGACACAATCTCTTCGAAATCTGCTTTCTCAACCCCTGAGGGGCTCTACCAGTTTAGAGTTGTGCCTTTTGGGTGTAAGAATACCCATGCCACCTTCCAAAGGTTAGTAAATCATGCTCTCAGTGGACTAGAGTACTTCTGTGTGGCCTATTTAGACGAAATTGCTGTCTACATTCCACCATGAGAGTATTTGACTCCTTTGGATAAGGTGTTGCAGGCCATGAAAAGGGCCAACCTCACTTTCAAGGCCACCAAGTGCCAGATAGCCCAGGTGAAGGTCACTTACCTTGGACATGAGGTAGGTGGGGGTCCAATCCAACCCCTCCTTAGTAAGGTACAATATGTACAGGACTGGGAGACTTCCACTACTCAAACCCAGATGAGAGCTTTTTTGGGCCTCACTAGGTGCTACAGGAAATGCAGACTATGACACCATAGCTGCTCCTCTTGATAGCTTGAAGGAAAGTCTATCTAGGGCACCTGTGTTGTGTGTGTTTCTGACTACAGAAAACTCTTTATTGTACAAACAGATGCCAGTGACACATGAATTTGAGCTGCCTTGTCCCAGTTGGACTACTAAGGGAGAGAACATTGCATTATCTTAATCAGTAGGCAACTGAAAGGTAGGGAACTTAGGTGGTTCAACGTTGAAAAGGAATGTTTTGGTATAGTTTGGTGCCTTAGGCGTTTAAGACCTTAACTAACTTTGTCTACCTTCAAGGTCCAGACTGACCATACATCCTTAAAGTGGCTTATGCAGATGAAGGGTGAACAGCAGGAACTGCACAGGTGATCCATTAGCCTGCAAGAGCTAGACTTCACTATTCATCATAGACCAGGGAAGAGTCATGAGAATACAGATCACCTTTCCAGAAGATATGTTGACCGTCTGGTTGAGGGTGACAACCTTGTGGGAGCCTAGTTCACCCTAACCTCTGACTGGGGTGGTGGGCGACTGTGATGCTGGAAATGCATTGGAGGGACAGGGCCTCCTTGTCCTTGTCCTATACCTCCTTATATTATATATTCTGCTTATCTTCTGCACAGGAGTCCACTCTGGGCCCCTAGCAGTGCAGCTCTTCATTTTGTTCTTGGTGAACAGTACCCATGGGATACTCCTACGGCACCCATGGGTAGCCGTACAACCGTAGTGTATGTTTTTGGGCACATGTGTGTGGCCCACATAGCTGGGTATGAGTTTGTGCAGCTAAATGCTGATGTGACAGTGGCTGTATGTATCCTCAATTTTTGGGATACCCATCCCCTGCCATAGGAATCAATGGATTCCTACACAAAGGCAAGATTGCCACTGGTGGCCTCTTGATTTCCTATACCTTTCCCCCGTGTTTCTCAAAGCCCTGGCTCTGTTCCCTTTCCCTGAATGGTTGTTGGGTGGAAGGACCATATATGGTTCTACGGCAATCTCATGCCAGACTGGCTGGAGCCTTCCCAAGGACTGCTTGTTGTGGGTACACCCTTGGGGTGGAGCCTAAACTGAATAGAGTGAGTAGTCAATATGCATTCTGTGTTGTGGGTGTCTGGTTTTGGTTGTGTGACAAATTGCATGTGCAGCCCTGACTGAAATTGGAATGAATGCAGTGTGGTGCACTGAAAGGCTTGGAAGTAGCCCCCAATCCACATTCTGTGTTGTGGGTGTCTGGTTTCCGATGAATAGCCTGAATGCCGGTGCACCTGATTGGGTGCTGCCTGCATGAATGCACTTGTGTGTGATTGGCTGGCTGAGTTTAGCTCCGCCTGAGTGAATGGGGAGTGTTTAGTATAACAGGGAGCCTCTCACTCGCCTCTTTGTCAGAAGCTGTAACAAGAAATCTGAAGCTGAAGTCATCTTAAGGTTGCCTTCTGGAGTCCAGTTATGTTCTGTTGATTTAAACCGTGCACCAATACAACCCAAGGGCAGTCTCCAGTGGAGTTAGAAGTCTGCTGTTGCATCACTTCACCAAATCCGAAAACTGCTGTGCTGAGTCAAGGACTGAACCAGAGATGATATGTATAGGCAACCTCTTCCAGAGCATCGTGCAACTGCCGCTCTTAACCCAAAGTGTCCTGGACGCCCGTCCTGTGTGCCTGCCGTCCAGAGAAGGGATCTTCGTGGATCCCGAAGAGGAGTGCCTGAACCTCTTGAAGCCAAGAAGTTCATCTGTGTCGCCCAGGATCCAGAGGAGTGTTTGTGACCACTGGAAGCCAGGTTGCTGTGTATCGCCCGGAAGAGGGGGTACCCTGGCATAGTGCTGCTTGACACCCAGAGCTGCGAAAGTTCTGAATATTTGAAGAATATTTCAAGGGCCATCCCTGCCAAAGTTTCACATTTAGATAGATCTGTGAATGATAGCAAGTTCCACATTTAGTTAGTATCATGAACACTAGCCTGCACCGAACAAGATAGAACGGTGAACAGTAGCAATGTCCACATAGAGATAGAATTGTGAACATTTGCCAGCACCGCAACCAGACAGGATTATGAATGTTAGCATGTGCTGCACTTAGAACAGTGAATGTTAACAATACCAGATTTAGATAGAACTATGAACATCATCCTGCGCCGGAACAAGATAGAACCATGAGTGTAAGCGACAGCCTCACCTGATAAAACTGTAAACACTAGCCTGCATCACATCCAGACAACATTGTAAATGTCTGCAAGTGCAACATTTTGATTGAAGATGGAATATAGCCAGTAGGCATGGTTTTTGTGTTTCCCTTGCTCCCTCCCCTGTCGTAGGCCGCTTTGAAGTGCATTGTGTATGGCTGCTGTATAAATGAACTATCATTTCATATAACTATGCTTACTCTCAACTCTACACCATCACACAACTAGGGTGCAGCTATACCCCTCGAATAATTTGGCCTGGCTGCTCACATACGAACACTATCCCATGAACACCTCATTCTAATAAAACGCTGCTATACCCCACGACAAACCGGCCTAGCTGCACACATAAGCGTCTCACAGGCATAACGTAACCAGAACCCAGTTTTGGTGTCCACCCACCAGACTGCACACTTAACTTGCGCACCCAGCACCCTACTCTCTCAACTGACCTGCACTGCGGTCCCCGAGGGCGTTCAGCCTACCAGCGCTTTGAGGTCATACCAATGATGTGATGTATAGAACACTATATAAATGCCAAATAACATAACGTAACAATTGTCCATTGCTTTATGATTCCTATGCTTTTTAATAACTATCAGCAGTTGGTGCATTCTAAATTGAGTCTAAAGTATATTGTGGTACTACATAGACGTTGATATATTTACTGTTAGGATAGCATTACCTAAATACTACATGTTATTGATTGATGTATATATTTACTTGAACCTTATTTTATATAAAAGAACTGTGTTACATATAACATAGTGTGTAGACATTCCTTTGTGGGGGCTGAGAGAAGCCAGAAGGTGTCTCGCCCACTAGTCCCCTCAGATCGCTCTCAGGTGGCCAAGGCACGGCTTTCGTCTTTGGATCCAGACTCTATAGGGTGGACCAGTGCGGGAAGATCACCTGGGTGAGGGGTCCTCGGGGAGTGGGACACCGGATGGTGAGATGCAGTATCCCTCTGTTCCCTGTAATTCCTTTACACCATCCTACCCGATGGGATATTTTGACACTCAAGACCCCCCTTTCCTGCACGAATACTCTTAAACTGACAGCCCGCTCTGGGAAAAAACAAATTCATACCCGAGCCGTAAACCTGACATGCCCCAATACTATGGTTAGGCGAGATCAGGCAATTATCGACAATTACTCACACATGAATAATTATCGACAATCACTCACACCTGACTTCCATTACTCTTCCCCACATGGATAAAAGGCAGAGCACGAGAGCACACTCGGAGCAAGGCAAAAAACACAAAGGTACAGCATTTTTGAGTTGGCAGCTGAACGAAGGGAGAATGACGGCAAGGCACGAGAGGTTTGTGAGAAGGGCAACACCTTTGACCTTGTTGAAAGGAAGCAGTTACTTTCAAGAAACCTTCAAGGCAGAAAACGTAACACCAGGAAACCTGAGGCTGAATAATCCTGCATTGTGTGTCGGAGATACCGAGGGTCCTCCCGTGTAACTTAGAGGTGGGGAGAAGCAGCAGATGCTGTGGTATCGTCCTTGGCTCCAAGAACAAAGAAGTGACAGAGAACACAGCCGGTGAGTTGGGGTGACCAATGCCAGACCGGTCTGTGTTGAAGTCAAGGTTGCAAACAGCAACATGGTAAAAAGAGCACTGGAATGAACATTGTTAAATGCGTGTGATGAAAGACGCGAGTGAAGCTAAATTGCTGGTGAATATTTGAACATTAAAAGGAAAGATATGATACTGTTGACAAAGTGGTCCGGCACTATGAATTTGCTCATTTGAAGGTCTCTGTATAGTATCCTGACAAGAGAAATGAAAGTAGAAGATTTATGTGGAGTGTACATTGTGTGAAGTGAATCAAAGTAGTCCTGCGACGGTTTAAGCAAAACCCATTGCACATTCGAATGTCTTTGATTCTGGTATCAAAAGGTATCTGAGCACAGACGAGGGGGATCCAATGTCCGAGCTCGAACGAGGGAGACCAAGTTGCGAACATTGTGGAAAAGAGGATCTGAGCCCGGCCGAGGGGGGATCCATGGTCCAAGCCTGAAGGAGACAGACCAGTCTTGAATTTGTGAAAGTGAAAACCCTGACAAAGAAAAGGAACTTTTGTGTTTTGTTTGCTACATCAGGCCCTCTGCAAATAAGAAACTGTCATTGTGAGTGAGATTTTGGTGGAAGGCCCTTATGCCTACGTGTTGAACTGTTACCTCGTGGCCAAGAAGCCAGAGTGTGTTCAAAGCCTGCATGTGCCGCCTTTCCCTGTATTGAAAACGGGGAGAAGGGAAGCCAGCTGCTCACCTATCCGGACATATAATTTCTTGTACACTTTCATTTTGCATACATGGTTATCCCACACTGTTTTGTACTTGGAGGTAAGGATTGGCAATAGGTTTATTAGTATAGGCCCTTTTATTTTGACAGACTCCGCTAGGACTGCATTATTATTATTTGATGGTAGTAGCTTGCTCCCATCTTTAGATTTAGGTTCAGATAGGCTTTCTACCAACCCATTGAAGTAAATTAAACATCCTTGAACTGTGATCACTTGTCTGTCTTTATTGATTGATACCATGCCTTCCTTACATGGCTTGATGATTCACTGTACTTGAGAACCAGCCTGCATCACCTCTGGTGAGTCGTAGCCTTGGGTGCTTGTCCATTGCTACCAAATGGAGAACATTGGCTGGGGTCCTCTGTGCTTCTACCCCAACTGTATAGGGGACAGAAATATAGATACCCCCCTCCAGTCTTTAGAGGTGGTCCTTTCTTCTTTTTTTTTTTTAAAAGGTCTGCTCTACCGATGTGATATAATAGCAGAAAGTACCCCAAGAACACAGCTAGTGATTCCTCTGAGTCAGAGTACGGTAGTGTTATAGGTTGCACACCCTCACTTAACAGTTGGACACCCAGGGTTAACTAAAACCCCAAACAAGGTTACACCAAAATTGTATTGCCCTGGAGAATACCCCAATGTTAAGAATTTTGGGGTAACCTGTTACAATTGTCAGAAAACCTCAAGCCAGCCCCTACCCTCAGCACCCTTGCATCCCCAACCCCATTATTAAGATTCCCTTTTCTCCTATTCGTATGGATATCATTGGGCTCCAGGAACCGTCAAATCTTGGAGATAGGTTCATTCTGGTTATGTTAGACTATGCTACCAGATACCCAGAAGCCTTTATACTGCAAAACAATACAAGCCAACAGATTTTGAAATACCAGATTCCTTTCCTGTCTCCAGTGGGGTTTCCTAAAGCGATCTTAACAGATCAAGAACAAGAAATCACATTCATGTCCACATAATGTCTGGGGTGAAAGAGATATTGCAAATATAGACATTAACAACTGCAGTTGATCATCCCCAGACTGATGAACTTGTTGAACGGTTCAATCAGACCCTGAAAATAGTCATAAAGAAACTGGTCGAAACGGATGGAAAGAATTGGTATATAATGATCGCTTGGGCTCTTTTTGTAGTGAGGAATTCACCTCAGGCCTCTTTAGGCTAGTCCCCCTTTGAGCTTGTTTATTGCAGAGAATTTAGGAATGTGCTTGACATGCTTGGGGAAACCTGGGAAGAAAAGGAAGAGGCCGTTCTGCCAATCGCCCAAACAGCCCAACATCTTAAGCAGTACATGGCCATAGTACATGAAATAGTGAACAAACACCTAAAGCAGGTTAGCGGAAATCGGAATTATGACCAAAACAAATGTACGTGCTCATTCTCAGTGGGTCAGAAAGTATTGGTCCTATTACCCACCTCTGACCAAAAAATGTTATCAAAATATTTTGGGCCATGTGAAATAAGAGAGAAAAAAAGCCCCTGTAATCCGATTCTTTTCAGAGTAAACTCTGAACCAACAAGAAGACATCAAAGTTCTTCTACACCAATTCCCAGATGTCTTCAGTGATCAACCTGGGAGGGTTAAGGAGTGTGTGCATTCCATCAGAACTCCCAAAGAAGGTGGTCAACTTAAAACACTATAGGATTCCAGAGTCACGAAAAGAAATAATCCTTCAGCAAGTGGAAAAAATGTTAGAGCCAGACATCAAGCCTTAGGGGAGCCCTTAGACTTTGGCAATAGTCTTGGTGGCAAAACCTGATCAATCGTGGAGATTTCGCATTTATTTTAAAAAGTTGAATTCCATCTCTGTTTGATGATTACTCGATGCCTAAAATCGATGATTTAATCAACAAGATGGGGCAAGCCCGATAAAAGGCTATTGGCAAGTCCACTTACATCTTCCCCATAGGCAAAAAACAGCATTTTTCACTCTCAAAGATAATTTCAATTTAAGGTGTTACCATTTGAGTTGCACGTAGCACCAGCAACCTTTCAGCACTTAATGGATTGAGTATTGCAACCTTTTTCCCATTTCTGTGGTGCTTATCTCGATGACAACGTGATTCATAGCGCAACCTGGGAAGAACACCTCTGTCACCTTTATGAGATAGGGTGCTGAGAAAAGCTGGCCTTACTGCAAATCCTAAGACATGCCATCTGGCGCAGTCCGCCGTCAAGTAGTTGGGCTTCTTCGTGGGCAATGGATTAGTAGAACCCCACCTGGAGAAGGTCAAAGCTGTGAAACGTACTCCGTCCCCAAAAAACAACAGAGAGCTCAGCTCCTTCCTAGGATTTATGGGGTATTCGCATAGGTTCATCCCCAGTTAATCCACCATCTCAGCAAGTCTGACAGACGAGCTTAAAAATGCAAAACCTCAAAAATTGAGATGGGATGAACGATCAAGATGGCTTTAACAACTTAAAACCATTCTATAGAGTGAACCGGTTTTTAAAGTTCCCATCTTCAATAAGGAATTAATCCTCCAAACAGACGCCTCTAAAGTAGGGATTGTGGCTGTCGTCTCTCAGGAATATGAAGAAATAGAACATCTGGTTCTTTACATCAGCTTTGATGGCATCATGAAGTAGACCCAGACAACAGAAACAAAGTATTGGGATACAAACCTTTATCAAACGTAAAAAGGGTTGAAAAAGGCCTATCTTGCCCTATGTTAAAGTGGGATTTCCCAACCTAACTGAAACTAAGGATAGTTTGTGTCAGAAAGTCCAAAGTAAATGTATGTCTGTGTCGAAAACCTATAATTGCCCTCAGATCTACTTGTGATAAAGTGTAGGGATGTCAGCGTCAAACTGAAATGTGTTCACCTCCAAGTTCAGACCTTCCATCTCCTTTATTGCAACGGCGTTCCCTTTCCCAGGTTTCAAGACAGTTCACAATGCAAAAAGGGGTTCCCTTCCCCAAGCTTTCAAGTCTTTCACCGTCTTCAATATCCAGTTACCTGCGATATGTCCCAGCTCCTCTGGTTACTATTCATAAGGTTCACAAGATAAAAGTTCTTTTCACTAGAAACACAAAACTTGCAACATCTTTGATTGCCGGTTTCTTGTAATACAAAACTTCCTTTATATTCAATAGGCATGTGCCCTCGGTCTAGGCGCAGTGTTTGGACTGCACGGTCCACCCATTACAGGTCACGCAACCGATGCACTGTATTTGGTGCTCCTCATCAGTTCCTTTAAGCACATGCCACTGCTTCCATTCTACAGTGGAACCTGGTTTACTGGCCTACCATGTTAAAGGATTCATTTTGTATCTAGTTTCTCCATAGGTGATTGGCCACCTTTCATCTGATAAGGTTTTCCTTCACCCACAAGATCTGTATCAATATCCGTTTTCAACTTTCTCTGAAGCTGGCCAATGTTTGCGTTACGATTCATTTTGTTGCGTTGGGCCATGTTTATTCTTCAATTTCTTTCAAACACATTCTTTGCATCAACTTCCTTCCTGGTTGAGTTTTCAATCTTTCAGGTCGGTAAAGTTCAACAATTCATACGGGCTCAACCGCCCCCTCACTGTGCCCCCTTCTCTAGGCAGACTCACCGGATTATGCATTTGGTGGTCTGCAATTCCCTCCGCCTGCCACGGTTCACCTTCTCCAAGCAGCGTCTCGCATCTGTGTTGGTGTGTTGGTGGTTGGTCACTTTGCTTTTTCCACTGGAAGGGTTCCCAGCAGGACGGGCACTTCCCTGCCGGGCCTCCGGCTTCAACCTGGATCTCCGCCTCGCACTGTATCTTCCTTCCGCTGCCTCAGCTCTGCACTCCCCGGTACTCCTTCAAACCTCTCGCCTCCTCCGGCTCTCCCAGCTGGCTTCAGCCACTCTGACCCCTTCTTTACAGGTCCGTGGGATTTTAAAGTACCCGACAGACTGACTGGTCTTCTCACAACTAGACCGCTCACTCTCTTCGGAAGTCCCTTTTCCATGTTGTTCGTGTTGTCCTCTTCCTCGACCCAGTACCAAAGAGGTGTTTGGTAATCTTCTTTGTCCCAGTACCAAAATGGTGTGTGTATGAGTAAATTTCAATGAGAAAATAGGGACCAGATTGGTAACACCCTATAAAGGCTGAGGGAAGTCCCTATAAAAGGGAAATGAGGGATGCTGCGTCTCATCCAAGGGTACCTCATCCCCACTCGCCAAGTCTCCTCCTCCCAAGTGATCCCCCCTCGCATATCCACAGCTGGTGGATCTAGTTTCCCAGTCCTCGCAGCCAAACTTTGGAACACCATACCCACCGCACTCAGAACAGAACCTTCCTTCCACTCCTTTAAGAATGAAACTGGGGGCGCTGTTGTGCTGAAGCATGATGGCCGCTTAAGTGCGTCGCTCTGGACTGGGAGAGCACATAGACTAAAAAAAAGACCCTTCAGCTACGGCTAATCCGCTCTACATTGCCGGTGCCTCTGAGGTAACCTCTCCGGCGCAACCCTGCGGGCTTCTCGACCTCGGCGTCCCCTGAGGGCTGAGCTGAGACTGGGGCTACGTGTGTCTTGCTCGCCCCGCTCCGCGGCTCTGGGGCTGTGGCGCTCTCTATCACCTGAGGGTGCGGTGGGCCGCAGTGGGGGAGGGGCATCCGAGCCCTCCTGCGCTCACCGAGTCGCGGCTGGCGGGCCTACCCTGCGCTCCTCCCGCTGAATTTTCGCGGTTGCCTGGGGCTCTGCGCACCCTGCTCGGACCTGCAGCCATCTCCTCTTGCTGGCCTTGGAGACGCCTGAGGACATCGGATTCCCCTGCTGCCTATTCTCGCACGGCAGAGCTCGGAGGCATCGCTGCGGACCCCCCGCCTTCACACCGCTTGCTGTCCTCCCCCCAACTGCTCCCTCCTCAAGGAAAACGAGGCACATTCTACGACAAGGTACGGGGCACAGGGGGGCTTGGAGGGGCCGGCTCCTGAGTTCCTGGGCTGCCGGCCCCGCCCGCCGCGGGCGCACCTTGCAGCCCGCCGAACATTTACTTAGCAACGGTTGGGTTGCCTTGGCCCGTTCTGGTCCGCGCTGGCCGGCGCTAGGGGGCCCCTTGCTGCGGGGGCTCTTTCAATAATTGTTCCTCCCCTGTGGCCTGTGGGGATACATACTGCGACTTGGCCCACGCCACGTTACACCATTGCCTTTGGTGCCTGCAGCCCGCTCCCCCCTGACTCCTTGGACTTACTGTGAAATTGCTGGGCTGGTGTGGGTCAGTGCGCCGGTGGCCGCCCTCACTGCACACCTCCATCACTGGGGCGGCTGACTTCTGGCCTCCCTGTGTCCCGCCGCTTGGAAGCGTTACGGGGCCTACATGTTGGACCCCACCGGCCGCCAAGACTAACAGCAGCTGCTACAGACACGTGATCCTGGAGGCCCTGCGACCACACGGGGCTGGGATTAAATCCGCCGGATCAACCCTACAGGCTTCTGCCCGCACTGCACCAAATGAACAATTCACCAGTCCTCTGGCTGCTCTGCACTAAATGAACAATACACGCGTCCCTGGCTGGAGGCAGCGTCTTACCCTATCCTTCGGAACCCATCCAGCTCATCACTAGGCACAGTAACCGCTTGGTCTGCACTTGGTTCCCATTGTGCCGGGCCTCAGGGGCCCCCGCAGGCGTCGCTTCCAAGGTGAATTGTCCCCCTTGTTCCATTTTTGCTGACCTCGATCCTGCAAGGCTTCGGACCCGAGACACCAGGACGAAGTAAGTGCCCCGCGGACGCGGGGGACACACCAGAGCCTTTGGTGTGCCGTGGGGGGTGGGGCGGGCGCTGGGCCCAGCTGACCTTCACCACCATCCTCCTTGCGATCCTCAAGTAGGCAAATGTCACCATAGAAACCTGATACTTTGATTGCTGATGCTCTGAGGCTCCTGGAACCCTCCTTTTGCTATCTTCATGACGAAGGGGCTGGGGCCGGAAAAAAGCAAAGCTCGATAAACATGTTTGCCAAGACGCCGTCCGAGCCCCCGGAGGAAGCATCTTCCGTCTCGACATCCTCAACCTCCGATGACTCCCAGAAAATGCTGGAGTACATGCACGAAGGGTTCACCACGTTGCATACTAAATTATACGACATGAATGGCACCATCTCTTCTATAAAAGCCCATATTGAGAAGACAGACAGCCGATTGCTGAGATTGAAACTAGAGTCGGCACTGCCGAAGATGATCTGGGCTCACTCCGTGCCGCAGTGTCCACACTCACCAGTCATGTCTCGGCAGTAGAGAAGGACGACCTCGAATCCCGCTCCAGACGGAATAATCTATGCATTGTTGTCGTACCCGAAGATAACATCAAGGAGCCCATGGAGGAATACGTGGAGCACATCCTCTTAACACTCTTGGATACTCCGAAGCTCTCTGCACAATTTGCTGTTGAAAGGGCGCATCGCTCCCTGACCGCAAGGCCCAGACTGGGGCCACCTCCTCGTCCCATTATAGCCAGCATCTTAAATTTCCAAGACCGCAATGCCCTTCTGCGGGCGGCCAGGGCCAAGGGCGAGCTACTCCTCGGAGCATCAAGGATCCATCTCTACCCTGATTTCTCGGATGCAGTGCAGCAGGAGCGCAAAACCTTCCTGGCTGTGAAAAAGAGACTTTGTGACTTAGGAGTCAAATACTCCATGCTCTTCCCTGCAAAGTTAAGGGTGGAACATTCCAACCAAACTTTCTTTTTTACTATCCCAGAAGAGGCATCGAAATTTATTGACAAACACTTTCCTGGTTGACCCGTTCATCGTTGCTGCGTAAACTACACTCACAGTTGTCATCGGACGAGCCTATGCCATATGCGCGTTTGTCATTGGCGGGGCATCCTACGATGGCCACGCTCCACAGGAAACACATTGTTAGTTTTGTTCTTGTAGCTCCATTGACCCTCTGCAATGTGGCCCTTATCTGTTACAAAAACTCACTGAGTTTATAGACATTTGGTTCCTGATGTGGCCCCCAGTTTTGAAACTATCCTATATCTACCTCCGGGCGTCCGGTGGTTTGGACGCCGTGGTCCTGAGCTTGCCCGCAGCCACTCGGGGCCTATGTCATGCTCGTGTGTTGGTGCTCCAGGGACCATGGTTTCTTTCCTTGTTTCCAGATGTCCTCTTCCTCATTGGCCGTGGTCACTCCGCGCCCTCGCTCCGCCACTGTACACCCTGCTAAATGCTGCTGTATTGTATAATCTCCTCACACTCTCCCCAGTCCGGTGCGTCATCGCCAGGCTAACTTGCAGGTCCCCAGGCACAGATGCCTAGAAGTTTGTTGTTATTATGGGGTTGTTTGGGTATAGTCCCTCTGATTGGGGGAGGGATGTGGGTTGGGGGAGGGGTGTTATGGTTAAAAAAGTCTTCACAACCACCAGAGGTGCCGCAAGCACTACAGTAGTACATCACAAACACATTGACAGAGATCCGTCTCCCTCCAGATCGGCTAACTCCGTTTCGCTGGTAACCTCTGTACAGAAACCTAATCAATACCCCTACATGAATGGCGAATAATGATCTGAAATTTATGAGCTGGAACGTCCGTGGGCTGGGCAACCATAAAAATATGAGGCAGATACAGCTACATGCTGAACGCCACGGAGTTAAGATTCTATGCCTACAAGAAACCCATGCTCGATCTGAACAATGTGAACGATTTGCTATGGGGTCCCCAGAGGTATTACACTAATTATTCCACCCAAAGCCGTGGTACGCTCACTCTAATACACAAGAGCCTGATGTTCTCGTGTACCCACTCGCGTATAGACCCCCTTGGCAGATATGTATTAACTGTTGGCTCACTGCAACACCAGGAGATAGCTATCCCGAATATTTATGGTCCGAATTTTGACGATCCCGACTTCTACCTACACCTAGCCTCTGTCCTGGAAAGCGTTCCCCTGATTCCAATTATATGGGAGGCGATTTTAATACGATACTAGATGTCACCCTAGACAGATCGGGCTCGAGGCCTCGCCAGCTCTCCAAAGCAGCCTATGCCATTCTTACAACACTCCCTCGGCTGGCACTAGTAGACGCCTGGCAGCAAATGAACCCCGATTCTCGCATATACCCATTTTATTCCACGGTTCCCATTCTAGAATAGACAGATGGCTCATAACTGACATGTTGGTCAGGTCCCTGTCCCACCAGTCTATCCTCCCCAGAACATTATCAGACCATTCACCGGTACTCATCTCGCTGAACTGGGGTCCGGACGAACGTAAAACGAGACAATGGAGGATGAGTCCCCATGCACTTCTTGATCAGGTCTTTGTTGCCGATCTCGAATCCTCCATTGAGGAATTCTTTGAGGTCAGTACAGACTCTGTGACAATGCAAGCCGTCCTCTGGGAATCCTTTAAAGCATACACAAGGGGGATAGCCATCTCCAAAGGATGTGGCATCCTAAAGGGAATCCAAGCAGATATCTCAGTTAGTGAATCGACCCTGGCACTAGCAGCATTGGGCTCGGAGCTGGATAGGTTCCGTAGCCTTGCAGAGCGAGAGGTCAAGTTCCTGGACTCCCCCCAGTCTGCAAGGAAATATGGAGAGGGAGAACGATCGGGCCCGCTGCTGGCCAGGCTACTATGCCGTGAATTTGGAGCCCCCAATATCCCGGCCATAGTGAGATCTGATGGCTCACTGGCCACTTCCCCGCAGGATATCAACACTGAATTTCTGCTATTTTACACCTCCCTGTACTCGGAAGTTGATGGGCCCCATACATCCGAAAATTGACTCCTATTTGGAAGGTCTTCCTCTTTCAGTCCTGTCCCTAGATGCCAGCTTCTCCTTGGAGAGGCCCATCACCCCCGAGGAACTAACTGAAGCCCTTGAGTCGTTGGCATCTGGTAAGGCCCCTGGCCCAGATGGACTCTTCATGGAATTTTATAAGCAATACAAGACACACCTGGTTCCCACCTGCTGGCCTTATGGGAAGAATCATGCGAAAAGGGTGTACTCCCCCCATCCCTCCGGGAGGCATTGATAACAGTCCTTTTCAAACCTGGCAAGCCCCCTACCCAGTGAGGCTCATATCGACCCCTCTCATTGATTAACAGTGATGTTAAAATATACGCTAAACTTCTGGCCAACCGCTTAGCCCCATACATGCCCCACATTATTCACCATGATCAGGCAGGGTTTGTCCCCGGTAGGTCCACATCCCTGAATCTAAGAAGGCTCTTTAATGTGATTAGCAGGGTCAACCCCTCCACACAGGCGGTAGCAGCCACTCTGGACATGCAGAAGGCATTTGACTCTGTTTCGTGGGAGTACCTCTGGCAAGTCCTAGAGAAATGTAAGTTTGGCCCTAACTTTCGCACCTGGGTTAAGCTACTTTACACCTCCCCCTCGGCCAGAGTACGCACAGAGGACAGATGCTCCATCCCCTTTCAGATATCCAGAGGGACACAACAATGATGCCCTTTTTCCCCGCTAATCTTCGCCATAGCCATTGAACCCTTTGCTGATATGATTCGCCAGTCACACTCTTATAGGGGATTGCGCACAGCGGGACAATCCGATATAGTTTCCCTTTACGCTGATGACGCTCTCCTGTACATCCACTCCCCGGAAACCAACCTCGCGCCTATCCTGGCAGATGTTGCCCGATTTGGAGACATATCTGGGCTATAAGTCAACTGCTCCAGATCTTCATTATTCCCACACAGACTCCACACTGCCTCCCCTGGATTTACGGGGATTCACCTGGTCTCAATCTAGCATCACTTACCTGGGTGTGGTGGTCTCCCGGCACACGGAGAAGCTGTGCAAGGATAATTACCAGAATTATCTAACAAACCTGGCCACAAAAACTTCCAGCTGGACTAGACTCCCCATTTCGCTAGCAGGTAGGATTGGTATACTTAAAATGGTGGTATTACCTCAAATCCTTTACCATTTCACCAACCTGCCAATATGGCCAGGGGACGTATTCTTCAAATCACTACGTCATATAATTAACACCTTCCTCTGGCATTCAGGTGCAGTCCGCCTCAAACTGTCTACGCTGACCACCCCCAAAGAATTAGGTGGGTTCAATGCCCCAGATTTCACTGGATACTAGGTGGTAGCCGAATCTCAATTTGCCTCTCATTGGTTTAACATCACTGACCCTCCCCCGCATCTCCGACTGGAGAAACTAACCGTTTCTGATCGGGTGATTGGCTCCCTTATCCTCAAACCCTTGCCTCCTGACCCCGACTCTGCAGACCCCGTGGCTTGTACATCGTTGGCACTGGCCAAACTCTGGGCTATGGTCAACACACCTCACCCATTCCACGGGGACCTGCCACTATGGAACTTTTTCCCTGATGTCCCCCCTATCCCACAATCTATTGTATCCCGCTGAGCTGCTGCTGGCTTTCAGACGCTCTGCGATGCCTATGAACAGGGCAACTTCATGGAGTGGTCTGATCTCTCCCCTTCTATCAAGCGTCGGCCCTCGGCGTGGCTACAATACTCCTCGCTCTGCAGGAATCTCAAATCTAGATACCCAGACGTCCCCACGCTACCGCCTGACGAACCCATAGTTGCGGAACTCTGTTCCTTTGACTCCTTCAAAGGAAAGGTGTCAAGGCTCTACTCCTTACTGCAAGCTAGATCGGTCCCTGCCTTTACCAAGTTGAAGCGCAGCTGGGAGGAGGATCTTGGGGTCGAGCTCACCAATGCGAGATGCCCCGAATGTGTGGTCGCACCCAAGAAGTGTCCTATAACTCTAAATTTAAGTTAATACAATTTAAGGTGCTGCACAGATACCATCATACACCAAAGAGACTACATGGTATCTTCATTGACTATTCTCCCAATTGCCCCAGGTGTGGCACTGACCAAGCATCTTATATACATATGCTCTGGCACTGCCCTCATCTGACCCAATTTTGGACTGACATTTGCTCCATGTTATCGGACATACTGGAGCACACGATTGTCCCCACCCCACTACATTGCCTCTTCCATGACCTTCCCCAATTGGAGCGCGATTCTAAGAAATTGGCGGGTCTTTGTATGCTGCTAGCAGTCCGCTGCATACTGATATGTTGGCTCTGCCCTGAGGCACCTACCTACGCAAAGTGGCTCAAGTCGATTACCTGGGCACATGACACAGAGGAGGCCTGGAACACAATGCAACACCCGCACTCGAGGCCAAGAGACATTTGGCGTAAATTCCGGGATTACATGTCCACTATGGATTCGCCTTCAAACTCTGTTCCATCCTCTCCTGGTTGTTCTCCTTACTATGGTAGCTCAGTGAACTGTCTCATCTGATTTAACTGCCAATAACTTGTCTACTGCCTGATCGCCCGTCCTCCCACGGATGATTCATGTATACTGTTGGATGTATGTATTAATTGATTGTCACTGCTGGTGCCATGTGGCTCCCTTTGTTTCTCTCGTGTGTTGTCAAGTCAAATAAATAAAGTTTTTAAAAAAAAAGAATAAAACTAAATCATGGCTACATGAGCTTGATGCATTTGCTTCGTCCACTTAACCACTCTTTGCAGCAATCCTGTTTAACCTTGTTTTCCCAGCCCCCTATTTGCATCGTACTGTATTTTATACTGTAACCACTGGTACTTGTACTTGCCTGTGATGTTTGCATCGGCACTGTTATTGTATGCTGTGACCTTCCCCTTGGGAATACTGCCTCTTGTAACCACTTTTTGCCTCCTGATTATATGTAACCACCTCCTTTATTATGCGCCCAGATGCCCCAGGGCAAGGTGTGCAATACAAATAAAATAAATACAAATACACCCCCAGGGTCAGGATCCAAAAGCAATGGATTTTCCCTGGCCCCTCGGAGGAGGATCTATTGGGGAAAGAGGTGAGGACGCCCTCAGATTCCTCACATACCCTTCCTCTATGCGGGGTGGATCTGGATGTTTTTCTGGTGAATCGCGACAGCAAGTCAATGTTTCCCTGCTCTCTGCCCTTCCTGTGCTCCACTGTGAAACAATAAGGTTGCAGATCCAGAAACTACTGCATAACTCGTGGATTGGATTCTTTCCTTTGGCTAATCCATACCAGGGGTGAATGGTCTGTGACATGTCTACAGTTCCGCCCCAACAAATAGTTTAAATGGATGATGGCCCATTTGATAGCTAGAACTTTGAGCTGAATGACAGAATAGTTTTTCTCTCTGGGGAAAGCTTCCTACCTAATGTAGAGTATTGGGTGTTCCAGTCCATCATGATCTTGAGAAAGGACAGCTCCTAATACTGCTAGAGAGGCATCTGTCTGAAGAATGTACTCCTTTGAATAATCTGCTACTTTTAGTATGGGACTCTGGCAGAGGGTCTCTTTTAAGCTGGTGTAACATTTCTGATTTTCTTCATTTTACCTGATCTTGTGGGCTCTGCATTCTTTAATTTGTCAGTAAGGCTTCCGGTTTTACTGGAAAAATTGGGGGTAAACCTACAGTAATATCCAATTAGTCTTAAGAAAGCCCTAAGATATTTTTTCGTTGTAAGGGTATCTAGGACTGCCTTGTCTTGTTCTAGTTGTAATGTGCCATTCCCCACAAAAAAACAAGTATTTGACTGTGGATTGGGCCAATCTGATTTTTTTTAGGGTTAGTGGTTAATCCAGCTGATTTTAAGACCCTCATGACGGTATAAAGGTGATGCTCAAGATTCTCCCAGGTTTTACTGTGAATCACAATGTCGTCGATATTTGCCCCAAAAAAGTCAGAGTAAGGTCGTGAGATTTTGTCCATCAACCGTTTGAATGTTGCGGGGGCTCCATGTAACCCCAACGGTAGGACTTTGATTTGAAACAGGCCTAAGGGTGTGGAAAAGGCAGTCTTTTCTTTATCTGGACCATATAATGGGACCTTCCAATAGACTTTTGTGAGGTACATGGTGGAGAAATAGGCAGAGTTACTAAGTCAATCAATAAGATCATCATTCCAGGCATCGGGTAAGCGTCAAAGACCGAAAAGGCATTGACTTTTCGGAAGTCAATACAAAACCTCCAACTCCTATCAGGTTTAGTTACTAATACGATGGGGGAGGACCAGGGACTGGTAGATGGTTCAATAATATTAGCGTCCAGCATCTGCTGTACTTCCTGGATGATGGACCCTTTCCTACTTCAGGCACATCCCGACTTCCACGCTCCCTGTCCACAGCCAGGCCTCACCACATCATACAGCCCCAACCAACCTCTGCCCCCCTACACCACAGCTGCCTCTGAACTTGTATCCCAATCTAGACACACTCTGGAACCCTTGACATCCCCTCCCAGGCTCACCTTACACACACCATCCCTCTGCCCCTTGTACTCAGAAATGTACACGTGGCAAACAGAACTCACCTCTCCAGAGAATCCGATCTAGAAATGCAGTCCTCACTTACCGCACAATGCGCATCAACTCGCCTTCCCTCCAAACACCACCGTAAACACACCCAACCTTACCATCATGGGAGCCCGCCTCAACGCCAGATCTATCCCAGCCCACGCACTGGATATTGCTGACACAATCTCGTCTCAATCTAGATGTCCTAGCCATATCAGAAACTTGGCTCAGCGACCCTGTCCCTTGATGTCCCTGACAATTATTCCATCTGCAGAAAGGATAGACCCACTACTAAAGGAGGTGGAGTGGCCATCATTGCCAAATCCCACCTTACCCTGAGATGGGTGCCATCTACTCCCTACAACTCATGCAAACCCCTCACTGTAAAATGTGTCCCTCTCAGCGACAGCAACACTTAACATCCAACTCATCTACCATCCCCCAGGGCATTCTCACTCCTTTGAATCTAAGATCAGGCAGATTGTTGCTTCCAACTCCACACGCAAATCACAAACTATCCTAATTGGGGACTTCAACCTAGGACTGAATGACCCTCTGGACTCCAATGCTCAATCCCTGGCCAATACTTTATCTTTGCTCGGTTTTACTCCCAGGATCCAGAATCCTGCTCATACAAACTGGTTGGCAGACATCAACTGCACCACCACAATCACATCTAATTCCCCCTGCTCCTGGACAGACCATCACCTTATCACTTTGAACACCAATACCTTGATCAGCCCCAAACTCCTCACTTACATAGCCCCAGAAGCTCCCTCTTGAAATAAAAAGATCATCATAGCTAATAACCTGCTCCCTCTATTGCAACCTGTACTAGCTTCTCCCGCGGCCGATTCCACTGACCCCACCACTATGACCAGAATATACAATGGCACAATAATATCTGCTATAAACAAAATAACTCAGCTCACAACATGTAAAGCTAAACAACCTGCCCACCTCAATACCTGCTCAATCTAAGAATAACTAAAATAAAAGCAGAAGCACTGTGGAAAAAAACACCCTCACCCAATAACAAAACTCCGACTATAAGCTAAAGGTACTTCTCACCAAAGGTGAACTATACAATGATAGAATTGCTAAAGCCAGCTCCAACACCAAGGAACTATTCCTTATCCTCAGGGAACTAGAAACACCTAATCTTCCCCCCGCCCCTCCCCTGAAAGCTGCAACAAAGACACAAACTGGTGTGAGAACATTCGAAATGCTCTCCAAAACAAAATCAGTCGCCTCCAATCTACTATTGAAAAAAAAACAGCCTAGACAATTTTCACAAACCCCGACCACCCTTTGCTACCTCCACTCTCCCCAAGGAGCTTCCCCTATTTGAATTTACTGAGGTCTCCATCCCAGAAGTCCTGAATATCATCCGTTGCCTAAAACCTTCCAGATGCCAAGGTGACCCATGGCCACCCTCAGTCATCAAAGAATGTGCACCCCAACTCGCCCCCTTCATCACTAACCTGATCAATGCCTCCTTCAAATGCAACTGTGTTCCATCTGACCTAAAAAAAAGTTTGGGTACGACCTTGACTAAAAAAAACAACTCTGCACCCCAACACTCCCACAAACTACCGTCCCATAACAATGGTACTCTTTCTCTTAAAAAATCTTGATGGTGTAGCATATCTGCAGATACAGAAATACCTGGAAACGAATAATATATTAATACTTAGTCAATATGGTTTCCGCCCAAGACAATGGGGAAACTAGCTGTGCTTCTTCTCCTAGACCTCTCCGCTGCCTTTGATCTGGTGGATCACAATATTCTATGTGAACACCTTTCATCAGCAGCCAATTTCTCTGCCAACACCACACTCTGGATAAAATCTTTCCTCAGTAACAGAACTATGAAAGTTTTCTCCCCTAAAGCCGAGGCAACCCCCGCCCCAGTCACTTGTGGAGTGCCACAAGGCTCCTGTGTGGCACCCACTTTGCACAACATATTCACAAAGCCATTCCTGGACCGCCTGGGTGTCATTTACACCAACTACGCAGATGACTCTCAGGTCATCATACCCATCTCAGGAGACCACGACACAGATACAGCCACCCTCAACGCCATCTTCCGAGCCATCCAAGACTGGATGGTGCAACAGTCTTTGTTTGAGCGATGATGAGACTGAGCTGCTCATCATCAGCTCCCAACACAGAATCGCCAAACTTAATAACCTCTTCAAGTCATTCATCATAGATGGACATTCAATCAAAGTCTCTAACAAGGTAAAAACACTTGGCTTCCACCTAGACTCCTCATTAAACCTCAACAAACAAATTAATGCCACCACCTTAGCCACCGCATACACATGCAAACTCATTAGTTACTGCAGAAAGCTCCTCTCTCCTGACAGTTGCCTCACCCTGGCTAGAGCATTAGTCCTTGCGCGCCTTGACTACTGTAAACGCGCTATATGAAGGGACCACAAAACAGAATATCAGAAAGCTGCAGGTCCTACAAAACAACGCCCTCAGGGCCACGCTCAATGTCCCCAGATCTGCACACATCTCAGCCACTAGACACCAGAAACACTGGCTATCAGTACAGGAGCGCATCATGTTCAAGTCACTCGCTCGCCCACAAATGGCTCCACCAGATGGCATCCGCCTACCTGGCCAACAGTTTCACGCTGACACAATGCTCAAGACACATCTGAGCAACCTATCAGCATCACCTCGCTACTCCCAGGTTCATGCTTCAAAAGGCCAGTGGTGGTAGCTTCCCCACCTTTGCCAGCAAACTATGGAACTCTTCCACTCAGAACCCAAGACTCCTTCTGGATCTTCAGAAAACAACTTAAAACGCACCTCTTCACCAAAAGTTTAAGCCACCACGACATCCATCTTGTCTAGATTGTACACCACCACATCCTGCGCCTACCTGTTATCAAAGTCTTTGTTAATCGTCACTCTGTCCATTTGTAAAGTCTCTTACCTGCTGTCAATGTTTTATATTTCATGTGCAACAACTGTAACTCTTTCCTCACTTAAGTAAGCGCCTAGATGCCTCCGGGATCGGCGTGCTATATAAGCTTCAAAATAAATAAATAAATGGTTGCTTTCTTTGCCTCGGCTATTCTATAAGGTTTTAGGTGTACCACTTTGCCTTCAGGGGTGCGGATATGATAAAATCTTTTCACTCTCCCGGGCTCCTCCTAAAACACGTACGTAAACTGAAAGAGTAGGTCATAGAGATCTTGTTTCTTGTTATTACTAATTTCAGGAGGAATAAGTACTTTGTTATCCGAGTCATTGGTTAATAAACATGACAAATTGGCGATAGTTGCCTCTGTAGCGCTCTCCTTCCACTCTTTCAGGAGATTTATATGATATACCTGAGTTTTTAATCGGCAGTCAGGTTGGGAAACTTTGTAGTTGCATGGTCCTGTCTGTTCTAGCACCTCATACGGTCCGTGCCATTTAGATATTTTATTTTCAGAAATTGGCAACAATATTAATACTTTTTGTCCTGCTGTCATGGCCATGGGCCCCAGAACACAAAAGCCACGCCATCTATGGGGGCAATGGGTCACTTGACTCACTTATGTCCCTTTGGGACTCATAAACACAGGGGCCATGGCTGGACTCAGTCCTGGCATCTTTGGCGCCAGGCTCATATAGAGATGTGAGCAGGAACACTTTATTTCAGTGCAGGAGTGATTTTATTTTTACTTCAGTGCACACTTTATTTCAGTGCTGGAGGGCTTTTATTTTACAAGAACTTTCCAGGTGCTGAAAGCCTTTATTCCAGAGAACATCCCCATGTGCTGACTCATCGGGCGTGGCTCCCTAGGCCTGGTCTTCAGGTGCTGACTCATCAGGTGTGGCAGGGCATGGCTGCAGGCAGTCCAGAGCTACTGGGCGTGGCCGGGAACAAGACTATATAAACCCACCGATCCCTCAAGCAAACGCTTCGCGTTACTTTGCACCTCTGTGCAACGTGACGCTCACCGACGCCTGGACCAGCTACTTACCTCGTGATCCTGCAACAACAGCATCCTTACCCGGACCCTGGCTCGAATCTCACGGCAACGCTCCATCTTCTCGGCAGATCCCAAATCGACGCCGCAGCACCTGCGCTCTCTGTCCCACTAAGCCAAAGTCCCGAAACGAGAAAAGAAGACAAGACAAGGTTAGAATTCCCGAAAACACCGAACCCAGGGTCGCGCCACATTTAAAACCCAACGCGCACCCTAAGGCACCATTAAAGGCTACTTACCAGCTGTCGGACCATCTCAGCCCCGCCCCTGCGTACCGCCGGCTCCGCTTCTTCTACTGCAGCTACTGCCGACACCGCTACACCACCTGCAAGGGGAGAGAGCAGAGAAAAGAGACATTACATACAAAGGACAGAAAACAAACTTTACAAATACAACAGTCGGAAGACAAGCGGGCAAGTGGAAACAAGCGACACACTTACACCTACAAGGGAAGTGGACTAGTCGCAGCTGGCCTGGACTTCCATGACAAGGGACGAGTGAAGGAACTCGGGTCCCTTCAGCAAGCACCCCTGCCAGAAGCCGCAGGATGGAGAGCTCATCATCATTCAGCAGGTGAGCCTCAAGAGTAGTGCAACCCCAGGGAAGCTACATCCAGGGAGAAGAGGTCTGGAGAAGGGGTCAGGGACCACAGGCTGCATACTCATACAACCCCCCCTTATATTCACGCAGGAACCGCACTGCTTATCCCCGCAGTTCCCCACACAGACGCAGAGGGAGGAACAGACGAGAGGAGTTTCATCCATGGGAGGGCTGCGACCGTGCCCCAACACCTCCGCAGAGACCAGGTGAGCGTAACACCTACTGAGAGATTGTTAAGTGACCTTTTCATTGCATGAGGTTTTCTGCTGTTTTTGTGCCTTGGCCATATGGGTTTGGACTAAAGATCTTACCACAGTCATATGTTCTTTAAGACAGTTTGAAAAAGTGGGATTGGGGCTTCTTCTTTCCTTCCAGGTTTCTTTCAATATGTGCAGGATGTTTTGAGGTTCCTGTCCATAAAGCAATTAAAAGGGGGAAAATCCAAAAGCCTTGGGGGGGGTCTTTCTAACAGCAAATAAAGCCCAAGGTATCATTTGATCCCAATTACTTCCATCTCGTAATATTGTCTTCAGTGTTTTATTTAACCTTCCTACAAGGCCATCTGTTTGTGGATGGTATATTGAAGTTCTAAGGGTGGTAATATGTAATAGTTGTTTCACTTCCCCCATGAGCTTGCTCATAAATGTAGAGCCCTGATCTGTTAAGATTTCTTTGGGAAACCCTACTCTTAAAAAGAAGGGGAGTAGGTGTTTCAAGATCTGTTGGGTAATATTGGCTCTAAGGGAAAGGCTTCTGGATAGCTAATGGCATAGTCTATGCCCAGATTGTACTTATTCCCTAACGTTGATGTTTCTAGGGGACATATGATATCAATGCCAATTCTTGAAAACAGAACTTAAATTATTGGGAGTGATTGTAAGAGTACTGTAGGTGACATATGTGCACTGGTCTTTTTGCAGATTGCACTAAGGTCTTTATATCTGTGTGAATCCCTGGCCAATAGACTTTAAGGATTTGGGCCTGGGTTTTAGTCTGCCATAAGTGAACACCTGTGAGATGGGAGTGGGCTAATTCCAGGACAACCTGCCTATGGCTTTTGGGTATAACTAACTGCGTTTTGGCCAGGCCCTCTGGACTTGTCTCCCCTATACACCCACACATGATTCAAAAAGAAAAAGGGTCCTTCTTTATCACAGCCCTCTTGTTCTGGGGCAATTTGCAGGAAGACCTCTGCTAAAAGTGTCATTCCTTTGAGCAAAGGCTAGGTCGGGAAGAGTTTCCGGTTCTTCTATGACCCTTCAGGGCTCAGGTTTTTGTGGATTTCAGGTTTTTTATCAGCTTCCCCAAAGCCTCCGATACCTCATTCTGTTACTTCTTTCCCGGCCTCTTCCTTTACCCTAGGAAACATTGCCCTTTTGAGTACCCCCTGTACAATTTTGTCTCCTATACGGATCTGATAGGGACCTTTCCTATGGTTTTGTAGTAAGACCTTTACATCTCTCCTGATGTCTGGCTCTATAACCGCCGTTAGCACCTCAGTCCAACATTTCCATGATAACCCTGATTTGTGAGCTAATCTGATGTTGACATGCGCGTGTAGAATTAAGACCAGGTCAGTGGCTCTTGATCTTCTTTCACCTGGAGGAATGACTTCTTCACTACTACTGCAGCTATCAAAACCAATATAGCCTTCTGTGGCTATTGAGGGGCTTTATGCTCTGGGACTTCTCAAACTTTAGGGTTCCCCAACTTGTATCGGTTGAGCCGCATCCCACCCCTGACAACATTTGTGAAGGCATCATGAAGTAAGCCCAGACAACCGAAATTAAGTTTGGGATACAAACTTTTATTTAACGCAAGAAGGGTTGTAAAAAGGCCTATCTTGCCCTATGCTAAGGTGGGATTTGCCTACCTAAATGAAACTAAGCATAGTCTGTCAGGATGTACAAAGTAAATGTATCTATTGTCCAAAACCTATACTTGCCCTCACATCGGCATCTACAGAAAGTGTAGGGATGTCAGTGTCAAACTGAAAGGTGTTCACCTCCAAGTTCAGAGATTCTTCCAGCTCCTGCATTGCAACAAAGTTCCCTTCCCCAAGTTTCAAGACAGTTCACAATTCAAAAGGGGTTCCCTTCACCAAGTTTTTAAGTCTTTCAGCGTCTTCAATATTGAATTACCTGAGATATGTCCCAGATCCTCCGGTTTCTATTCATGAGGTTAACAAAATAAGTTATTTTCACTTGAAACACAAAACATCCAATATCTTTGATTGCCGGTTTCTTGTAATACAAAACTTCCTTTATGTTCAATTGACATGTGTCCTCGGTCTAGGCACAGTTGTTGGACCGCACGGTCCACCCATTACAGGTCACGGAACCGATACACAGTATTTGGTGCTTCTCATCAGCTCCTTTAAGCACATGATGCCACTGCTTCCATTCTACAGGAGAGCTTGGTTTACTGGCCTGTCAGGTTAAAGGATTTCTGTTATCCCAATTTACCATTTAAATTCTCCATAGGTGGTTGGCCACCTTTCATCTGTTAAGGTTTTCCTTCACCCACAAGATTTGTATCAATATTTGTTTTCACCTTTCTCAAGCTGGCCAATGTTTGCGTTACGATTCAGTCGCTGCTTTGGGCCATGTGTATTCTTAAAGTTAAATGTCTTTCAAACACATTCTTTACTTCTTCGTTGTTGATTCCTCAATGTTTCAGCTCGGTATTCAAATTTACTTAAAGTTCTACAATTCATATGGGCTCAACTGCCCCCTCATCGTGCCTGGACCCCTTTCCCTCAGCGGGCTCACCTGATTATACATACAGTGGTTCTGCGAGTCTCCCACTGCCATGGTTCAGCTTCTCCATGTGGCGACTCGCATCTGTGGTGTGCTGGAGTTCGGCGGCTTCACTTCACCCACCGGCAGGCTGGCAGCGGGACGGCACTTCCTCATGGGTCCTCCGGCTCTCGTCTGCTTCACTCCAGCAGTTCAGCCTGGATCTCTGCCTTGCAATGTTTCCTTCTTCCACTGCCTCAGCTCAGCACTCCCCGGTACTCCTGCATACCTTTCTCGCCCCCGCAAACGCCACCGATTGTGGTTCCAGCTCTCCCAGCTGGCTTCAGCCACTCTGACCCCTTCTTCATGGGTTCTGGTTATTTTACAGTGCCCGCTAGACTGATTGGTCTTCTCACAACTAGACTGCTCACACTCTTTGCGGAAGTCCCTTTTCCATTTTGTTGTTCGTGTTGTCCTCTTCTTCGTCCCAGTACCAAAATGGTGTGCATATGAGTAAATGTCAAGGGGAAAATAGGGACAGGATTGGTAACACCCTATAAAGGCCTGGGGGATATTTAACTCCCTATGAAAGGGGAATGGGGGATGCCGCGTCTCATCCAAGGGTACCTCATCCCCACTCCCCAAGTCTCTTCCACCCGGTGATCCTTCCTCGAATATCCACCCGTGGGGGCAGGACCCAAAAGCAATGGCCTTTCCCTGTCCCCATGGGAGGAGGATATATTAGGGAAAGAGCTTTGGATGCCCTTGGATTCCTCACACAGCCGAAAGCTGTTTCGGAGAGAATGGAACTACGCAATAATCGAATTGGAGGCACTAGCCATTAAGTGGGCAGTACTGTACCTGAAATACTATCTAACAGGTCGAAAGTTTCTGTTGGTAACGGACCATTCCCCACTTATGTGGTTAGCCTCAGGGAGGAGTCCAATCCTTGAATAATGCCGTGGTTTCTCGACATTCAACCCTACTGTTTTACCATCGAACACAGAAAAGGGAAAGAGCAAGGCAACATTGATTTTTCTCAGCAGATTCCCAACCTGTGAAGAAGGGGAAGCCAAACCCATAAGGGAAAGGTTATTTGATGAATCGAGGGGTTCAGTCACTTCTCCCCAGGAGAGAGCCTTTCCTTGTGCGGCCAGGGGGGGTAGGCTGCTACGCAACAGTCCCCTTAGGAGGGTGGCAGTAACCGGGACCTCAGAGTGAGAGACTTCCCTCCTGGGGGTTAGGACCTCCGTTCCGATGAACTCCCTTTCCATCACACTCAAACACCCTAAGGCTATATCAGTTACCAGAAAACAGAATCCTCCTACATCTGTTATTGCAACATCTCTATAAGTATTTGCCTGATACTGCGACAAGTAAAAACCTATGAGTAAGAAATGAGAGGGTGCAGAAGTAAGGATCGGACACAATGCTGGCATGTGGGTAGAAACTTTTATTAAGGGTTGCAAAAATGCCTCTGTCCCTAAAGACTATGAATGTCAGAATGTCCAAATTATAGAGTCTGTCACTGTTGTGTCTCAAAAAGCATACTTCTGTCCCTAAAACGAATAACCTAAACCAAGTGTGTAAGGGTGACCTCAGGGCCAGTCTTTGCGTCAGGCAGCTCGGGCGGCTACCTGACGTCAGTCAGCCTCTAGGGGGCGCTGCACCAGCTGTCCGCAGTGCTAGTGCTATAATACACGTGTAACACGTTCGTTTCCGAACATTATAAAAGTGAATGTGCCTGTTCATTGTTATAATGTTGGGAAACAAACGTGTTACACATGTATTCTACCACTGGCACTGCTGCAGGCTGCAGCCTCTGCCCTCAGGCATGGTAGTGCTAGAATACAAATGTAACACGTTAATTTCCTAACATTATAAAAGTGAATGTGCCTGTTCATTTTTATAATGTTTGGAAACAAACGTGTTACACATGTATTCTACCACTGGCACTGCTGCAAGCTGCAGCCTGGGCCCTCATGCAGGGCAGGGCAATTGGCAAATAAATGAGCAACATTTGTTGCTTTATTCACTTCCCCAACCCCCGGGTGGCTCCGGCACCGCTGGTGCCAACCAGGCCCATGGGCGCACGTGCGGCGTGCCCTCTTCCAGGCTATGTACGCTCACTGACACTGACAGTGAAGTGAGGATTGATTGGGGCCAGCCGTGACTACAGCCTGCCGAGGCAAGCACACTTCTTTCCTCCTGCTCCCGTCCTCGCAGGTGAGGTCTATTGCTGCATAGGCATTCTATTTATTTTAAAATGGTATTGCGGAGATGATTGGGCCAACCAAGAACGGCCTCTGGAGGCCACAAAGCTAGACACCTTTGTCAAGGCTCAAGTAGTCATGAAAAAGGAAGCAAGCACTGGTGGTGGACTCTGCTCAGGAGATCAAAGGGCCGGTTCACGGAAGACCTGGGCAGAGTGTCACCGTCAGCAGATCTTAGACAGTTGCAAGTTCCAGCAGGGTTGGATTGGTCCGTCATTAGGCCATTCGGCCCTGGCCGGGCTGAAATCACTTTGAGGGCGAGGCCCTTGGGGCCGGTACCACGCTTGGGCCGGATTGGGGGTTAATACGGCCCCCTAGTTCCCGCTCCCGAGCATTTTATTAGTCGTTCCCTCTTTCCTGGGCATGCACTGCTGACTGTATTTGAGTTTCATACATTTCACTGTTCGCTCAGACTTGTCTTATACTCTTCTTTGTCATTGTGCTTCTTTTGTTTGGAATAACAATCACGGTAGTCTAACGAGATAAACAAACACCTACATGAACGCGCCTTGCGTATGATGGTGTGAAGGATGGATGCGAAGTCAGCACAGCAGCTGTCTTAGGAAAGCGACTCAGCAACTACAGTAGAAACAGTCTCCATGGACGGTTGGCCGTCTTCCGTATAATACAAATACCCAGACTTGCAGAATGCTTGCTTCACTTTCTTTGTTCCAGTGGGGCAACCTGCTGTAGCATCAATTCATGCCCTTTAAAATACCCTGCACAGCGCAGCTTCTGATCTCCTTTAACACAAACGCTGGGAAATGGCCATGACTAGCTAACACCACATTAATCAAAGGTAGCTCTCTAAAGAATGGTTCAAGTGTTGGGCAATCACCTGCTCACACTTTCTGCCATGTGACCAACCAGTGCGCAAAAGATGTTTCAGAGCGTGGGGCTCTTGATGCCACCCGTTTCTGCATTTGATACACCAGCAGCTAAACACACCCCGGGCAGGCAGCTCCTTCTGCATAGTCCATTTCTCTCCCAAGCTCGGGACAATGCTCTTTACCATAATGGCGAATATGAAAAAGTGCAGCGCCGCAAGGCTGGGGGTTTGGGGGTGGAGGGCAAAGTGCACAAGGCTTGGGGTACACTGGAGATGCTGCCCCTGATACCCGCAGTACTCCAAGTCCCTTGAAATGAAATTCGACTATAAACTGCACAATGTGCAGGGGCCGCTGTTATTCAAGCAGCACGTGACTACTAATTTGCAAAAAGTAAACTTAACATGCCCCAAGAAAAGGTTGCCTTGCACCCTATAAGAATTTGATTGTTTTTGTTTTTATGTTGGGATGGTAGACATCATTTTTCTTTGTGATCTTGCAGTTTCATGGTGCTGTCAGGAGCTAAAATGAGTGATCACGAAGGAAACATTTAAGAATTTTGAGAGTTCACGGGCATGAGTGAAACAAACCCCAATACTCGAACTGCCATTTCTCTGCCGCGGTAATGCACTGCAGTGTGTTTCAATGTTAAGTCCACATTGTAATGTCATAATTTTAGAACGCCACCTCTCCAACATTTACATTGGGAGCTATGTTGAATTCTACATGCATGTCAACTCTCTGCATATGTTTAAAGTAGACTTTACCACTCACATGGAGTAGTGATATTGTTCACGTGTGTTCCTCCTAAATATATTTAACTTCCCGTGAAATATTTGATGCAATACATATTGCATAAATGCATGTATTTTAATGCTGAGATAGACGGGCTTGTACAGCTATTGGTGGGTATGTTGCTGGTGCTTGTTCTTGGAAGGTTCGAGTAACACTGTTCAAAACCAGTTCATCTCCTTTCAAGAGTGGCTAAATGTTTGAGGTCATACGAATGACATTAGTGTAGATATGAAATTGTCGATTCTCTGACCTGAGTCACAGCAGCAAACTGGTCATTGTTACAAAAAATGAACATAACCAGGCCTGTTCGGGTTTGACCCTCTTACTGCTGTTTTCTGAGGTTCATGAAATTCAGCAGATGCCAGCATTGACAATTATGTTAACTCCTAGTTCCCACTCCCGCTGCTCAGCCCATGACACATGCATGAGATCACAGGTCAGGGGTGGGGGGTGCCAACAATGCTTCCGCCTGGGGTGCAATCTGGTGTAAAACCGGCCCTGGATGACCTCTTCCTAAAGTAAAGTGTTCTTTGTAGATCCAAGCAACAAAAGTTCCCTGTCTCTTGGGTAATCACAAGTGGCAAAAATAAAGACATTTTCAAAGCTGTTCGACACCACGGTTAGGGTTGTAGTACTTTCCTTCTTATAGGGTTTCTCTCCCTTTGGGGCCTCTCAGGCCTGTACTTAATTATATAAATGTATATAGGCAGTTCACAAGAATATACTCTTTATGCTTATGCGGCTTTATCCCACCAACTTGGAACACTCCTTTTGCCCAAGCTTTGGATTTGTTTGCACAATGCATTCTTCACTTATATTGGATGCGGGTTTCAGACTCGCAGTATTCCGAGTGGCTTGGTTTATTCCTTGCCAAACAAGTGTCCTCTGATGAACTGTCCCCCTTTTGGGTGTGAGTCTCAGACTCACAATATGACTGCTTTGTTCACTCTTCTGCCAAGCAGTTATCTTTCCATTAACTTCTTAATTGGGTGCCGGTCCCATACTCGCAATGTTCAAGTTGGCTTTATATACTCTCCTTCCAAGCCTTTGCCCTCTCAAGGACATCCCTCTTTGGGTGCGAGTCCCAGACTAGTAATATTCACTGTTGCTTGGTTTACTCTCCTAAAGTACTGATCGTACAATGACATTAGTGTAGATATGAAATTGTCGATTCTCTGACCTGAGTCACAGCAGCAAACTGGTCATTGTTACAAAAAATGAACATAACCAGGCCTGTTCGGGTTTGACCCTCTTACTGCTGTTTTCTGAGGTTCATGAAATTCAGCAGATGCCAGCTGTACAAAGGTACACCTTATTAATCTAACACTGTAAGTGTATGTGTAAGACTCAGCCTTTAGAAGAACTTGGGTGCAGGGGAGGTAACTCAACCCTGACACAGCGTTGGATAATCAATACAAAGCAATGGTGTCTGAAGCGTATCGGACACTCCTGTCCCCTGCACAACTTATTGCTGAATATGACAGCCAAAATGACATCAATATTTTAGTGACATAACATATTGAATCTCATTCAGTGCAGTGGATTCTCAAATGTTCATTTGCAACAAAATATAGTAGTAATCCAGGTAGGAGATAAGTTTTGTATTCCAATCCTCTTATATTCAAAATAAATCAGCACAACGCGTTTTGGGAAAATGTTCCCTTCATCAGGTGCAATTCAACAATCTGCAATATGCTGTCAGTACAGGTAATTTATAAAGACACATTGTATAAGGGAATTGTTCTCTTGTAGCCATTAATGTCAGATGTAAAGTTCATCCATAGCGCATGCTAAATCGAATGACTTAGCAAAAAATAGTAGTCAAGATGTTCTGGATTATTCATCTCATGTACTAATGTATTTGAGTGACATATAGTGACAAAATAGTGACAAAATAGTGGAACTCAGTGGGCTGAACTTAAAATAAAGAGCATATAGAGTGTATAGTAAAAATGATGGTGCAGAAACACTGTGCTGAATTATACATGGTCAGCACCTCAAGAATCTCCAATCACGTGTGATTCTATGTGACCGAACCTATGTATGGAATCGATGGAAGCATGAAGGAGGATTACCTTTGAAGGATCAATGTGAAATCAAGGAGTCCCTTGAGTTAGGCGTGCAAAACTAATTCCTGTATGTGAGAGAGAGGAATGGCAAGATATATAAAGTGTGAGCCAGAGTGGCCAGTTGTCAAAAGAAAGGGAGCCAAAGGCTAACTGACAGTCCCTACCTTAGAGATTGTATCAGTAGGACTGCCAAAATGCCGTCCAAGTAAGTTCTTAAACGATCCAGGGAAAAGAACTATAGCGCAATAGGGCTCAATAGGAATGGGGAGGGAGGTAATAACGGGCAGATTACATCTGTCCCGTTATAGCCTCCCCTCTTCCCCTCGCGGGACCCGGAAAGCACGCCTGGTTTTACCAGGCGTGCTATCCGGGTCCCGCAATGGGAAGCTTGTAATCGGCGCTCCTGGAATGAAGGGGGCCAGTGCTGTACCAGCCCCCTTCATTCTGGGAGCACCACAGTTATAATGAGGCCCTATGTAATCAACCTATATATGTAATGTAAGGGAGGAACACTGAAGATGGCCACTTGCCTAACGGCATGGAAATGGAAAGAAAAGACTTGGTCGTGAAGTGAGGGGAAATGTGGGAAACTAGGGAGCAAAGAGTAAGGAATGTATCGTGTATCCCGAATCATGCTGAAATGAGGGAAAAGATCCAAACGCACCAGGTATGTGCGTTAGTATAACTTAGTGCTTAAGCAAACATATGGAGGTTTCATATGGTTCATCTGCCTGGGGTGGAAACTTGCATAGTGTAAAACATTGTTAACATCAGTGGGTTCATGGTAAACAGTATCAATTCCCTTTTCAGTAATTTTAAGTTCAACTTCCAGGAAATGTAAGTAGGGGTTCCCCTATCTCCAATTATGAGAATTTGATACAGGGATGGCAGAGTGAAATTAATTGGGATCTGGTACCAGACCATATCCCCACAATGCCATCTGTGTCTTCAGAGTAAAAGATGTTTGGACCAATGCTCATTCCCCAAAATATGTTTCTTCTCAAGGTATTGCATGAAAATGTTTGCATAGGCAGAAGCCATTGCAGAGCCCATGGCAGTGCCTGAGATTTGTGTATAGTATTTGTTGTCATATCTGAAATAGCTATGATGTAAAATTTTGTAGAGTAATTTGATTATTAATTTTTTGTTGCCTCTCACTGTCATCTCTAGGTATAAGCCATTCAACTGCTTCCAAACCCTGCCGATGGGGGTATTGATGTGTATAAACTGCCAACATCTAGTGCAAAGGGTGTATGGGTAATTGAGATTCTATCTAAACTCTCCAAGTGGTTAAGGAAATCAGAAGTGTCACGTAAATGTATGTCTGTAGATTGGACAGGTGGTTGTTGTAGTGCGTCCACATAGATGGCAAGAGGATCAAAGATGCTCTCTGTACCTGCTACTATTGGTCTGAAAGGTGGTATGGTGGCATTTTTATGAATTTTAGGTAAGGCATAGAAGACCAGGGTTATGGGAAAGGGATTAGTGAGGAATTCTTTGGTTTTAGAGGAGATCCATCCATTACTTTCAGCACTATCCAGTGTTGTTTTAATCAATTCTATGATCCCTATCTAATTTCATATAGACATTCTCATCTCTTAGAAGGTTGAGGTAGATAATGATCGAATTTGTGATCCATAACCACAATGGCTTCTCCCTTGTCTGCTGGTTTGATAATCAAACTCTCATCTTTAGATAGATTCTCAATCAGGCAACAATCCCAACGTGGACTTTCTCTGTTTGAGTGCAGGTCCCAGACTCGCAACATTCTATTTGCTTATTCTTCAAAAACCTTGGCTTGGAAGGTTTGGTCTAACTTGGCGACATCTTATAGTGCTGAACAATGAAAGTAGTTGGTACAATCAGTATATTAAGTCCATGGAGTCGCGTCTCACCAGGTCTGGGGTTTGGCCAAGTACAAGACCCCTTGCAAAATAGTGTAAGGTATAAGTAACCTGGAAAGAGACTGCGCCTGATTTTTGCAAAATATTTTTATTTCTCAGAAAATTGCCCTTAAAGTTGATGACATGTGTTTCGGTCCTCCAAGGACCTTTTTCAAATCAGGGCTATTGATTAGTCTTGTAGTCATGTAAGATGCCCCTGTCACATAATGTGAAAAATGAGCTTCCATATGTCAAAGGGGGTAAATCCCTGCTGTTCAGAATATGCGCGTACGATTGCAAAGTTTCTACAAGTCTCGAGGGGACCGAAACACGTGTCATCAACTTTAAGGGCAATTCCATTTGCTTATGTTTCAGTTTCTCATATGAGTGCGGGTCCAAGACTCTCACTTCATTTCCAGGGTGCCAGACCCCCTTGATCCGGCTTCCACCTTCACCCCCTTGCTCCCTCCAGCACCACTCGGGTAACTCGCATACCTGTTTGCTTCTTTCTGGTAGGTACCAGTGTTTCCCGAGCAGCTGCTGCATCTCTGGAGACTCTGGTCGCATTAGAGGGCTTTTTCACGGTCGGCAGCGGCTTTCCTGATGTCTGCTTCTTCCCGGCGGTGCGCCCTCTCTCCTGGATGGTTCGCCGGTGTTCTGCATGCGCGGAGGTTCCACACTGCAGCAACACAAGCAGTCCTTGCCTCTGGGACCTCGCTTGCGCCCTCCTCAGCTCTGGGCTTCCCTCCTGCTGGCTCTCGTCCCTTTCGCTGCTCCTCCTCGGAGCATTGCTCTTTTGATGCATCTCAGCTGTAGGATATTTGAACTTGTGCGTTAGAAAAGGGAGTTGCTCTGGACCAATCGCACTCACTCTGCTTCTCCTGAATGATCCTTGGAGTCCTGGTCATCATCTTCTTCTCAGTCATTGAGAAGCTAGAGTGCTCATTCTGTTTCTCCATACTGATCCTTGGAGTCCTGGTCAACATGATGTTCTCAGTACATGTGCTAGAGTCAGATGTAATGTACTTGGCATTTCCTGTGGTTTGAATATTGTCAACTCTATTATGTTGACTAATTTGACAATAACAGATATTTGCTTTATCAAAGGAAGGTAGAGGAGGAATGAACATTGGAGAAGGGTTTGAATGTAGTAACCCAGGGGCATACCGCTCTGAATATGGTCGTCACTAATCTTATAAGGGGATTCCTCCCCCATGTGATACTCCTTCGGTGCACCACCTCCAGGGCGACTATTGTACTGTGGATGGACCACCCTGGCCGAGGACGACATCCTCAGATTCGTCACAGAAAGAATACAGAATTGCCTGACACTGGGATGAAGAAACCCAATGAGTTATGCTGAACCTAATTCAAACACACAGAAGGGACTGCTACTAGAAACTGGGGAAACCCCAGGGCAGCAACATAAAAAGGGGAGCAGCCAGAGAGGGAGACCCAAGAGTTTCAAACCAGCAGGAAGGAATCTGATAACTGGGAGAGAACGCTTTTCTCTATGCAGGCGAGCAGCTGGAACCCAGTAGTGCCCGATCTGCACTGTGCGAAGGGTAGACCCGGCGAAGCTTGCCAAAGAAGTAACAGTCCCTGGAAGGAGATTTGAGAAACAAGCACGGAGGAGCAAAGCCGTGCCTGGGAAGAGCCAAAACTGGACACAGAGAGCGGTCTTACCAGGTGGTGGATGGAAAGGAAAAAAGACACCTTTCCACGCCAAGACCACACAGGGAGAAAGACACCTAACGGTTTCAGCGCGAGGTGACCAAACAAACGCAGCAGCCATCCTGACGAATCAAGGAGGAATGCTAAAGGCGAGTGCTGACCCGGTGACGAAGCCCAATTACACTACAGGCAACTGGGAGCGCGGGAGACCTGGTGGACAAGGCACATATAAGGAGAGGCAGAATAATATCCCTCTTAATGATAACAAAATCAAATGTAAGGAGTCTAGTAAGAATGTGACTACATAAAGAAGAGTGAGAATCATAATGGGACTCAGCCTACTCATCCCAGTAAAAGAGAGTACATTAAGAAGAGTGAAAATCATAGAGGCACTCACCCTACTTGTGCAAGTGAGTATGTGATTGCATAAATAATAATAAGACTTAATAATAATAAGACTTGGAACTGTTCAGGAACTCAACCTATTTGTCTTTGTGAATTGAAAGCTTATAAATGGAGTGAAACGGGTCACTGAATACATTACAAAGATCCCAGTGTGTAGACGAGGATAACAAGAGGGATAATCCATAAAAATCAAGCAACTACGAAATTGGAGGAACTGATGTCACGAAAAGAACACTTTCCAACAGTAGTTAAGAGGAGCAGAGTAAATAAATATTCAGAGGCCAGAGCACCTAGAGAGCGGAGTTTGACAGCTCAAACAGACCTAAAGAAAGGGACATGGAGAAATCCCTTGAAAGAACTGGTACAGGAAATAGCAAGAAGTTATTTGAAGGTTCTATACTGAGAAATACTTGCTGGGAAAGCACCCCTAGGAGAAGGGAGTCATTAGGATAAGTGTTAGAGTCAGTAAGGATTAGCTTTAAACAGAAGACAGACTTATTTTGGACTTTAGACAAGACGACAAGCACTCTAGTTTAGTTGCGATCTAGGTGATCCCTGCACCACCCATAATGGTGACCAAGAAAATGCCAACTTCCATTATTGGGCGGCGCAGTAATCACATAGAATACTTGTACCCTGCATCTCCTACCCGCTTCCCTCCCTACCCATGTAACATTTTGGCGGCACACTTCTATGTGTGCCGCCGACTCTCCTCTATCCCAGTGGCGTTGATTCCCTCCCACTAAGGTGGGTCGGAAGGGGGACTGCAGTGTCCTTTCTGTTTTAAATGTGAAACTTATTTTCTTTATTGTCCCCGGCTATCCATCTAATGGAAGCAGGGCAACCCCCTACTCCAATTACACTGAACAAGGGACGCGGGTATGACACTCGCGCAACCCCGGATTCCATTTAGTTGTGTTCGGTGCGGAAGCCCTTAGAATAAGAAAAGTTAATCATCTTTCTATTGTTTTCAATAAACATTGAAGGCAAGTCCCTGAACGCTGACACCAGAAAGAATACAACCCGCTAGGGAAGAAAGGCCCAAGTTGATCTTGTAAGGATAACAAGTTTTAATTTCACACACAGATGAGAACAAAAGCAATGAACTCTGCTGCTAAGAACGTTCAGCAATAAGTAGTACAAGCAGAATCTTGTAAAGGCAAACATCGTCATACATGACACAATACATATAGTAAAATCCCGCACAGATGGTTGGTGTGCGCCTATACATGATCTGCCTGCTCCATAAGAGATTATTGGGAGAAAAAACTTGGACATCAATATTCTGCCAGCACAAGTGGGAAAATATGACTCGCTACAGCTTCAAGATAATCTACCAGCAACGCTCTATTACTTTCAATGAAATTGAATAGCCTCTTCAGGTACTGTAAATACATACCGTTTAGCTGGAAATGCAGTTTTTCCACAATATTGCGTATTCAATAGGTAGGTTTTTGGATTTAAAAAAAATGTGCGTTCATTCTGCACTGCCATAGAGAGAGATGAAAATAAAAAATGCTTTATTTGCGCCATAGGTAATGTCCCCCTTCTCTGTGGCATATTTCAAGAGCAGCTTGCAGTCTCTGTAATTTAAAATATGGCTGTAATCGGGCTGGGGCAGCCCCAGACTTTGGTTTCGGAGCAACCACGAAGCTCTCTTGACCGTGAAGTGCAGGGACAGCACAGGATCGTCCAGAATCTTCCTTAGTGCATTTTCAATTCAGTGCTACATCATGTTGATCCGTGGCTCACTTTCACGCACCCCGACTACCTATTACGGCGGGACTGTGATTCTAAATACTCACATTTTGCCTGTTCTACTTTTAGATATTTTTATATGATGGCAAGTTTGGACGCGTTTTTGTGAGGCCATCTTCGGTTTGACCAGTCTGTGACTTTGCTTTGTAGCATTTTTTCAGGTCTAATTTTGCCTTTAATAACTTCATGCTACCAGTAATATCGCCCAATTTAGAAGTGATGGTAGCAAATCCATCATGCATCCCTCGAAATAGTTGCAGTGGCCCCATGTTGCGTATCGTGACTTTTTGTTTCTTGTTTCGCCGGCATGTGATTAGTGAATTTGGACCTGTTTTTAGCGAACCTATCCAAATTGGACCACTGACCTTTTCATGGTCTGTAGGAGCTCTGGCAGATCTGAAAAGAGGAGGAGCAAAGGGTGGGTTTGTTAATGGGAGGAGAGGGAGAGTGCAAGAATGCTTTTGCTGTTCTGTTAGTTTCAATTGGAAACAATCGATCACTGTGTGTTGTTTGCTTCTATTTGGCCTAGGTTGGTGGATGCTAGGGTGTGTGTGTCTGTATGGGTGGTTATAGTCTGCTTGTGGTGTGGGGTTGAAATTGAGAGTGTATAGATTGTGTGCATTCTTGGAGGAGGTGCGGATTTAGCTTTATTATTTTAACGTGGGTGTTGTGGTCGTGAGTAGGTGTTGCATTTGGTAGGTGTGTGGTGTATTTGGAGGAGTATGCAGAATTTTTGATGGGTTAATGGTAGGAAGGGAGAATTTTTATGTTGCGTAAATAGTTTGGTGTTTAGATTGAAATCTCTTGTGTGGTGGTTAGCAATATTACGTTTTCTTTCATTGGGGTCTGCCCAGCTTGGTTGACTTGACCTTGGGTTCCCAACGGGACTTTTCTGCTCATGTCTCTGAATCAGCCACATTGTGGATCAGTTCCTTCCTGGCCAATAGAACCATGAGGGTCTTCTCTTCTACTGGCTCTGCTGAACCTTCTCCGGTACCTTGTGGGGTTCCACAAGGCTCTTGTGTGTCTCCCACTTTATACAATGTCTTTACCAAGCCCCTATTCGACATACTTGACTATCTGGGTGTTACATATACTAACTATGCGGACGACACCCAGATTCTCATTCCCATCTCTGGAGACTATGTAACTGACAGCAATACCCTCAACGAAATCTATTCAGTGATACAAGCTTGGATGGCGCAACGTGGTCTTTGTCTAAATGACGAAAAAACGGAGCTGCTAATCCTTGGTACACATGCTAAACTCAAGAAACTTAAAACTGCCTTCAAATCATTCACTATAGATGGTAACTCCATCACCGTCTCTAACAATACCAAAACACTTGGCATTTACCTTGACGCTACCTTATCCTTCTCCAAACAAACCAACGCAGTTGCATCAGCTTCCGCATATACATGCACACTCATCACTGCTTGCAGAACTTTCATTACCACACCTAATTGCATCACACTTGCCAGAACTCTAGTTCTGTCCAAAATCGATTATTGTAACGCCCTCTACTTGGGTACGAGCAATAAAAACATTAACAAGTTGCAAGTAATTCAGAATAACGCCATTAGGGCTGCCCTTAACAACCCGAAGAAAGTGCATATCTCGGAGATCAGACGAAACTTGCACTGGCTCCCGGTTGAGCACAGAATATCGCTTCAAACTGTTGCTCCAACTCACAAAGCTAGAGCCAACCTCGCTTCAGTCTACCTTACCAACCAACTCACCTCACACACATTCTCAAGACCACTCAGAGCGGCCCAAATGAATACAATGTCTATACCGAGATTCAAACGCCATAACTCAGGAGGTTCTAGCTTCCCTGTACTGTCATCAAAGCTATGAAACACGCTCCCTGCTTCACTAAGATCTGAACGCTCTTTCCACTTATTCAAGCGCAACATAAAACGCTGGCTTCAGGACATGGACACAACGATAGCCTAATTGCTTTAGATTCCTGTTTTTAGTTTTCTTTACTATACTTATACTTATTTATTTACTTACCATTACTAACTCCTTGTAAATGAGCTTGAGCCTCCTGTCTGGTCTCAATTTATGTTCCTTATCTACTGTATATAACTGGAACTGTAACATTCTGTATACTATATATAAGTTGATGTGCCCGGTTGCCCATGGGCCTGGGTGCGCTTTACAAATAAACAAAATACAAATAAATACATCATTCATGATGTACTTCTTTCTGATGATGCTGCACTCTTCTCCTAGACTGTGGTTCTGCTTTTTAGGCTGGCAAATCAAAGAGCCAGATTTGTAGTGATTTCCAGAAGGTTCCGCTGCAACTCACTCCCTAAGGAAATAGGCACAGCAGAGTATTGTTGAGATGTATGAAAAAGCGCATTACACCATATTCCATTTTCTATTATTGTATGGGTTCAAGGCGTATGTAATTGTTGCATTTTAGGGTTCTTTTTGTTCTATGGAACGTGATTTTTTTTCTTGCAGGATTTCTGCTTCTTGGCCATGAATTGCTCTGTGGACGAAGTCGAATGTTTCAAAAGTAAGTCCTTTTTCTGACTGGTAGACAGTGTAGGGATCTTAGTGATAGTGCGACATGCTCTTGCTGAGTCTGAGGAGTAGTCTTTCTGCTGCATTCTGTATCCTTTGAAGTTTATTTGTGAGGTAGTCTGGTATTCCAAGGTAAATGCCATTGGCATAGTCTATTCTGGACATGACGAGGGAGATGATGGCAAGTATTCGACTGTGCATAGATGGAAGAAGCATTTCTTCACTACTGAATTGACTTGGGGTTCTTGCGTTGGGTCGCTATCCAAAAGAATTCTGAGATTTGTAATGACTTTGGCTGCTTCTGTTTACCATTTCGGGAGGACATTGTATGATGTGCTGTTGAATGGAGGGGTTATTGGGCGTGACCATATTTACATGTCACAAGATGTTGAAGAAATGGCCAATACTCACATTGGCAGAATAATCCAAACCGGGGCATAATTCACAAGTGTGTTTTAGCCTTTCCAACTGGCAGAAACAGAACTGCACACTAGGCACTCAAATATAGGTTAGAGGAGAAATACACACATAACAATCTGCCCTAATAGGGTGCCGAGCGCATAAGCAATCATATGCTGCAAGGCACTCACTCACTGCATATTGCAATCACTGTGCCAATCAAAACTGAGTCTTGCCGAGAAACAACCACTGGAGTCCACAGGGCATGTAGGAGCTCAAGGCTCCTGTAAATATTGATGTTCCCATTTACTAATTACTGGGATAGAGCAGTGCATTGCAGAGCTCCAGCATTGAGCAGCTGTCATGTTGCGCTGCTCAGCAGTGTCTACTGATGCAGCGATGTCTGATTGGATGAGGCCAGACACTCCCATTTATCCTCCTTTTATTGTGATTGGTACAATGTTTTGCCACATGACAATCGGAGGTATTTCCCTCCTCCCCTCCAGAATTATGATAACATTGGAATAAAATGTCTTTCCCTTATAATTTCTTGTATGGGCCTGCACCATTATTGTGGCCTATATCTTTGCAATCAAACGAACATTCGGAATTCTTGGATTTCCTTCATGTTCCAGTAGCTGGTAATATGATATTATTCACATATGTACTTTTATTAATAATTCAACTATATTCATATATATTCTGTTTATAAATTAATGCATGATGAATTCAAATCTTTTCTCAGTTTTTAAATCAAAGCTCTCAAGTTATAGCTGATAATGATTTCATTATTTGGTACTTTTTAAATTGAACCCATTAACCTTGTTTTTCCAAGCTGGGCATTACAAGTTTATGGGAGTTCCTCATTAACAGAAAAATGTTCAGAAACTAATGTTCTGAGACCCCAGGCCATGAAGCAGACACATAATCGATGACCTATTGCCCTGCCTCAGGTCAATGGTTCCTGGTATATGTAGAGGTCTGGACTTCTGAAACGTCTTTACTGAAGGAACAGACCTGTGGCTTTTGACCCTGCATCCCTCAAACTGTGAAGCTCCACAAAAACTCTGCTTTTGGAATGCAATAACTTGAACTCCAAGTGTTTTTAAGAGCAGAGGATATGCTCTGAATACCAATAGATGCGTCTGTTTAGCTCAGCTAATGGATTAATTACTGATTAATGGTGTGTACATGTTACTCAAAAGCTGACTTCTGGACCTTCTGCTATGTAATCAGGGCTCTGAACAAGTACAGGCCAGATGTACGAGATTGTGGCTGCATTGAGTATTTGAAAGTGACGCGTGTGGAAAACAACGGTTATGTTGTACTTTTCACTAATTAAGAACTTAATGTATGTATTATCCACAAATGTAGCTCAGTCTGCAAAATACATACTGTGCATTGGCTTGTCATCATCTGGCAAAATATTAGAACACACTTTGTGGATCGTTTGTGTAACATGGCTGCACAAATAAACACTTTTTGCTTTAAATGTTAGCTGTGAAAGACTTCTTTTTGTGACATTTTAACACTATCAGGGTGAAATGCCCTGCACAGTGCACCTTATTTATTGAAATACATTATATTTGGATCAAATGAACTTGGCAAAGGGAAGGTGAAGAAAGGGGAGAAGAGATGTACAGAAGCAGGGATAGATTAAAAACTGTAGGAGAAGGTGACAACTATACTATGCTGAATAGAGGCGAAGGAGGTTTAGGGGAGCCATTAAAGCTTGAAGAGGAGGAGAACCAGTAGTGACATTAAGGAGAGTGGAGGCAAGGTGGAAAACATTGAATTTAGGAGGGTGGAAGAGAATGTGAGCAAGGAAACAAGGAATGTTGCCTAGGAGGAAGGAAAGGAAAGGAGACTAGAGATGAGAAGGGCAAATTATCTTAGGATGAGAGAAGGTGGCCAAGTCGAGGGGGAGGAAGCTAAGCGAGTGGTGGACTACTATGTTCTTGGGAGGACTGTGGTACAGTCTATGACCAGTACTAGTGGGGTTGAGCCTGATCACTCCAGGGGCCAACCTGATGGGGGCGAAGACCCCAAAGGGTACTGACACTCACCTATGACTTCGATATCCAGGGCCCTATGGCAGGTGGCATCAGTTGCCGACAAAGAGAATAGAAACATCCTTACACATTTGGCCAAAGCCAAGGGTCCAACTCCAGGAGCTACGAAAGGAGTGCTGGGACACTTGAACCCCCAAAGACCGAGTTTCTTTTCAGATCTTCAGATTGCGAGAGCCATGAGTAGAGGGGGGAGGGAGGACGATGGACTGACTATGTTCCTCTAGAAAGCCTGATTTGTTTTATTTTTGAGTCTCCTACAGCATTGCTTCAGTTCTGCCTAATCCCAGAGCATATTCTGTTTTAGTAAAGAGCCTTAAACCTTTGGTTGCACATTGTCTGTTATCCCTTGGTTATGACAGGTGGTATCATTTGTAATAGTGCAAGCTTAATCATTTACAGATTTCTACAAAGACAGCAAGACATTATTTTTCTCTTTATTGCCAGAGTGCTTGCTTTAGCATTATATGCAATAAATACATGTACACAGCATCACACACGAATACATTAGGTGAGGTAAATCTAGGAATTTAACATGAGCTATTTTACAGAATGAGATATTAGACTTAACCTATAATAACATGTTCATACAGTTTTTATTGTACAAAAGGTACTGTATACTGAAACTTTAATGAAGTGTTGAATATTTGATGTATTAAATTCATCATATAGATGTGTTCATGGAAACAGGGTTTATCTGATCCTTAATGCGTTGGTTAGTAACTACTTCTCTTTGAGACTATCATCCTTAAAGCCGAGCTTGGCAATAGTTTTTCAATCTGATCTTTAATAGAAAAAAATGCTAAATTGTGCCGGCTGTTCACTAAATAATTGAAGTAGAACACATCTTTAGAAATCCGGGTGAGGAGTTTTGACGATAATAAGATGCAGGTGTTAGAATTGTGTGCTGGGTATTCCATTGTCAAAGATGGCCTCAAGAAACTCACAAGTCTGATAGAAGGTGGAAAGGATTTTATTTGCAAGCTTCACTTAACCTTGTTCTGTGGGGTTTGGACCGGTAGGTTGATTCGACTAAATGGCCATTGTAGCTGGTCCCTCAGTCTCCCTTGACCTCTCTTCCTCTTAAGCCAGGCTTCCATATCATCTCAGATCAGGGTGAACATCGGAGCTCAGTAATCCCTACTACCTAAAATAGCCTCTCTACCTTGGTAGGGCCAAAATGCCAAGGCTTTATCCGTCTCACTCCCTCCGGAACGTTCTAGGACTACTCCGCTCTGGTGTTCCCACAATATTTGTCTTAAAAATGGTTGCGGTGGTGCCTGTGTTATTTCAAACACTCCCCGTTCTCTGTCTCCCTTTTGCTCCCTCATACACCTTTCCTTGAACTTATGCCTTCTTATTCTCTACCCCTCTGTTATAACCATTCTCCCTCCGTCTCTTTCTCTGCCTCCCATCCTACTCTTCTTCCTTCCACTTTCATCTCCTCTCTCTGACCCCCCCTACTTTATCACTGTCTACTCCTACTCCCTCTGGTCTTCTCTTTCTACTCTCTTCCCTGATCCTGGCCTCCTGCCTACTTCTTAATTACTTCCTCCGGTCTTCTCACTCTCTTCTCCCACCTACCTTTCTAATGTCCCTTCTTCACCTATAACTTTCTCTTACCTACCGCTACGAAATTCCTTCCGCTCCCCTCTATCACTCACTGCCACACTTCTTCTCCCCTACTTCTGCTCTCACTCTATTCACCTTTCACAATCTCACTCTACCCTTCTACTAACTCTTACACTCCACTCTACTACCATTCATTCTCACAATCAAACCTACACTCTCTCCACTAGATACCACTCTCTCTCACATGCAATACCTCATCTGTACTCCTATCCAACTTCCCTACAGATTCTTCAGTGCTCTGCTCCACCTAACATTGTCCTTCTGGTCTCTCAGTCCGTGTCCACATATTCTGACCTCACTAAAATCCCATGCACTCTGGGGGTCCCACAGGTCTTATATATCAGTGTATTCCTTCTTTTTGCCTTCCGTCCCCTCCCCACTGGTTGCGTGCTCCCCCTGACTCTGCGGCCCAGTCTGAGGCTTTATTTTTCCCCTGGTGGTCAGTCACTGTAGTGAAATTCTACAACAACAAAAAAACTCATAGCTCTGCCCCTTCAGTTGCGTGTGTGTCAGGTGGCACCCACAAGTCACTCCTGAGAGCCAGGAAGGTCAAAGGGTATTAAAATGTGTGGGCCCTAGGTCTGTCCCCCTTTGTCCCTCTCGGCTCCCGTAGGATGTCCTCCCTAACCCGGGCGACTGTAATACCAGGCACTTAATCAGTTGGGTTCAGACTTGTTCATTAAAGCCCACACTTAACTTTCCTCTACTGCTTTTACTGTCTTTCTCCTGGTCTTATTCCTCCTGCAACTCTGTCCCTCTGATGTTTCACTCCTCCTAGTTCTCCACCCTTTGATGTTACCTCTCTTCTCCCTCCACTCCTCCCACCTCCACACAACTCCCTCCTCCACATTGCCTCTCTGCCCTCCCCCTGCCACGCTGCCCTCCCCCTGTCACGCTGCCCTCCCCTTGCCACTCCGCCGTCCATCTGCTACTCTTTCTCAAACACACTCCATTCACCCTGCAACCAGAACCTTCACAAACACTTGTTAATCTACCTTTCCCAACTACTCTCACCGCACACTCACGCCACAGTACCTCTTTCACTCATTGACCCAACACCTCCCCTTCTCCAATAAATGACTCCACACTCTGCTCCTCTGACCACCCCATGCTTCCATGCCCTCCCCCTGCTTCTCCGCCCTCCTCCTATTTCTAGGCCCTCCCCTCCAATCCCCCTGCAATGGTTTCTTCTGGATCCAGTTGACGTACTGTTTTATTGTACATCTCCTGAATTGCCAGGAAATAAGTTCCAAGGGTGATTTTATTGCATCTGTTGAATTTTCATTGTTTATGTTCTGAATATATATGTAATCCAGTGTTGCAAAATCCAAATGCCAAATCGAAATGCCACACGTGTTTTTAGTGGAAGCTAAGATGTAGGCACTTGAAATAGCCAGCGTCCGCTGCCTCATGCATTTCAACTGAAGGTCGGCTGCTCTGGTAAATGTATATTTCAAACAAACAAGAAGCAAAGCCCACCATAATATCCAGAAAGAGAAAAAAAGACCTAAAGATGTACTGAGTCAGGGACTCCAATTGCAAAAGCCTTATCGCAACTAGTTTAAAAGCTGGACCCAGTAGGAACTATTTCATAAATGTCTACTGCAGGGTCCCTTAACGGTGGTTAGTCACAGTTGACATGGACACACTTTTGATATCCCATTCCTGCTGTCACCTAAAGACTGGGTGTCCTGGTGGAAACTCTACTTGACCATTTCTCTAGTTGCTGGATTCGGGTTTTGTACATCTTGTGAACCACCATAAAGAACATTTCAGTGGTGATTTTTGTGCCACCCTGTGAACTGCAGTGCCTGTCTGCAGACACCCGCTTGCGTCCACCACTCTTGCGCACCTTCTTTTTCCTCGCTACTTGTGGCCGCTTGTATAGCTCTCCTCATCACCACTTGTCTTTGCCATCACTCCTTCTCTTGCTCTGGCCCCCTTTCTTTACTCCTCAACAGCCTGTTTTCACAATGCACCAGTCTTTCCTTCGCTAGTCGCATTCCATCTTTCCAGTGCTTATAATAAAGTCAATCACGCTGCTTGTTAAATGTATACACCTGTGAGCATAGCATCATTTCTTTCAGGATTGGCCAGAGATCCAGATCCAGCCTCTAATTGACCTGTACTCAGTCTCGCGTCTAGAAAAACTGTTGCACTGAAATGTGGAAAATAAATTATTACAGATATTTTTACATCAATATCAATTTTGTTTGATAATGTTATCTTTCATTTTTATTTTAGTCCTTTTCTGGTGGGGGATACAAATTGGGACACTCTGATCAGGCACGTTCAGAATATATATTTGGAGAATATGAACACGAATTTGCTGACGGTGTGAGTATCGAATATTACATTTAAAAAGCCTGGGTAATCTAATCCTGTCATGCTCTGTTGTTTTGTATCGTTTTTGGTTGATCCTTTTTGTCGTGTGTGCAATCATTATTGGTAAACATGTGCTTAAAATTAGGCCTATGAAGCATAATAGATAAGTGCGAATGCTCAAACAATTCAAATATGCGTTGTTTTCTTTAATCATCATTATTACTTTATTTCGCCACATATTTTTATATCTTTGTTATTGCGCATTTGCAAGGCGCCTATACATCAAGTAAATAGTTTCAAAGCGGCCATAAAGTGCCATAAAAAAGTACATGCACAAAAGTACACATGCAGTAATGCATACCATAAAAGCTAAGGCAAGATAAAATGCACTATAAAATAAGGTCAGAAATCAGCGATACATTATAACATCTCCCCAAACCATATAATTGAAAATAAAATTGCCTAAGAGCATGATCTGATATTCACGGATACATTATAAGAAAACATCCCTCCTGCGAATGCCCACAATTTCAATCCAGAGGGATTAAGCCATAGCATACGACTGACACGTGGCGGCCGTTATCCTTCTCCTCCATGCTTGTAAAGCAAAATTACAAAAACAATGGGCTGCCAGGCACACAAATCGCAGCTCTAGCAGTCGCAATTCTACTTTGCTTACACAACAGCCGCAAACTTTGTTCTTATGTCTTCACACCTTGGACGGACACACTAGCACCAAGTGGGCTACACTTTGAATCGCATTTGAACATTAAGGACCATTTGGCGAGTTACTCTTTCCACTTGTTTCTCAAGCTCGCCAGAAGAAGAATCCCCATTCGCAAATGTGTGTTCAGTGCCCTCATCTGCTCGGGTCCATGACATCCAGCTATGGTTCAACCCATGTCTCTCTTTTAAGAGCCAATATGTTGAGTTATGTATATATTTGTACTATGTAAAACACAAGGGACTGTTGTGGGTATTCCTACTGTGGGTTGCCCAATACTATGATCACACTCTGGAACTCAGTTTCTTTGTTTCTTTGTTAGGGTGGGTTAGGATGGGTACATATCTTTTGCTGGACTTACAATTGTAAGTTGGTGCACTCTGTCGTGCTAAAACACACATATTAAGCCATTCTGGGCTATCTATGTGTCTGCCACTGTCCGGATGAAATTCTGTAAACTTTAATGAGCTTTCTCCATCAGGCGGATACAAGTCTGTTTCTTAAAAGACTGGAGAGTGTGCATTATATTCTCCAGTAAGGTCCTCTTTTGCATCTGAGCATTGAAGAATCTTATAGGGCCCTTAATGTTTGTTTTTCAGGGTCCTAGTAAGGAAGACTCTGCCTGTGCTTGTTTCTTGAGCACTAGGTCAGGTCTCCCAGTAGCCGACCGGTTTCTGTGGTATTCAGTGGGTAGACCACATTCCTCAGGGCTTAAGTGGGCATCAAAATGGGTGCCTCCTAGTTTACAGTGGCAGCGTCGTCTGCATTATTCAAAGTCCTCTCCCCTTTCCATGTAGTTAGTAGTTCTATGCACGGAAGGTTGAGGCTCTTACTTAAATCCTTTCCTCATCGTTCTTCTACTCGTGCAGGATAGCAGCAGCCGAGAACAGGAAGTGTTCTCCAAGCTGAAAGGTCGCTTCCTAGCAAAGCCCGGTTGCCCTACAAACAGCTCAGCTGAGAATTGGCGTCTCCCTGGTGGCAAAAATTCTCATTGCAGCTTTCCAGCACAAGTGGAAGAACGATCAGGAAAGGATTTAAGTAAGAGAAACATGTCAGGTTGCATGTTCTCTATTGGATATATTTAGGGCTGTTCTTAGGGCATTGCTCTGTATGATTTGGATTTTGTCTAGGATATATTTGTTGGCACCTAGGTACAGGGCGTTACAATAATACAGTTTTGATAGTATTAGTGCGTTGGCGAGGATATTGCAGCTCACTTTGGATAAGAATGGCCTGCAGGCCCTGATTAGCTTGCAGGTGTAGGCGGATGATGACGCCATGGAATATACCTGTTTACTTAGGGTTAGGGTAGAATCGAGGTATAAGCCTAAAATATTTACTTCTTTAACTACATTAATTGTATTTCCGTCTATGTTGAAGGCGGAGTAGCTTGAATTCAGTTTGTTTAGGTTTGCATCTGATCCAAGGATCAGGAGCTCTGTTTTGTCGTCATTCAGGCAGAGGCCATGGAATGCCATCCATGCCTGAATGAGGAGGTAGATTTTATTTACCAGAGCTGTATCCTTGTCGAAATTGCCTGAAAGGGGAATGAGGATCTGGGAGTCATCTGCGTAGTTTGTGTAGGTGACACCCAGTCTGTCCAATTTGTCAAATAGAGGTTTGGTAAATATATTGTACATGGTTGGCGATACACAAGAACCTTGTGGAATGTCACATGTAGTCTGGGTGGGGTCTGCCGATGCTGATGGGGAGAAGACTCATCGTTCTGTTGTCTTAAAAGGATTGGATCCAAGCCATTGCGTCCCTCAAAGTGGGCAGCCGAGGCCAGATATTTGCGCAAAACTTCATGGCCCACCAGGTCGAAGGCAGCCGACAGGTCAAGGAGGAGTAGGATGGCAGTTTTCTCTTTGTCCTTGAGCTCATCAATTTGAGTTTTCAAATAAATTAATGCCGTTTCCGTGCCATGTTGTGGCCTAAAGCCGGATTGGCGGGTACCTAGGAGGTGGTTGGCCTCAAGGTAGTTCTGTATTTGCAGGTACGCTACTTTATCAATTATTTTGAGAATGAAGAGCACCATGGTAATAGGCCTGTAATCTGTTGTGATAGAAGGGTCCAGCGTTTGTTTTTTTTAGCAGTGGTAAGACCCAGGACTCTTTTAGGTTACTCGGGACAGTTTTAGTCATGAAGGAGGTGTTAGTTAATTTCGGGATTAACGGCGCTAAGTCTCTCGCTGCGCCTTTTATTATTTGGGCAGGACAGTTGTCACCCTGGCATTTGGATGGTTTCAAGGACGAGATCATTTTTTCAGTTTCCTGTATGGATACTTTGGTGAATCTAAATGGTTGTAGGGTGCTGGCGGATTCAATGGGACTGGTGTATTGCGGCTCCTGAGTATGCAAGGAGGCGTTTTTAGTAGCAATCTTATTTTGGAGTAATGTTGTTTTATTAGCTAAGGCATTTTGAATGCTAGTGCACCATAGTTTGTCCTTGGGTACACTGTCTGTAGGAGGAATAGGGGATTCCAGTTCTCGAAGGATCGTGAATAGTTCCTTAGCATTAAAGCTGGCCTTGGAGATTCTTTCATTATGAAGGTCTTTTTTAGTGCGTATTATTTCCTTTTTATAGTTATTTGCAAAGTCTGTCAGTTGCAGCTTATTTTCATCTGAGGGTGTGTGACGCCATAAATATTCTAGTTTTATTTTTTGTAGTCTGAGGTTTTTGAGTTGTGGTGTAAACCAGGCATTGAGATGTGCATGCGGTTTACTTTACGCAGTTTGACTGGTGCAATGGTGTCTAAGGCCTTAGACATAGTATTGTTAAATACCGCGACCAGGAGGTTGGGGTCGGAATCACTTGGGAGTGAGTTTAGTGATGGAAGGATATGTGGCAGTAGCTTATCCTACGTGATATTTATTTTTGCTCCTAGTCGGAAGGGGTGGTGCCATGACTTTTTCTCTGGCTATGTGTTTATTACTAGAGAAAAGTCAATCAGGTGTTGGTCGGTCCACATTTGTGGGGTTACCATGGTAATAGAAGTTTCACAGTTCAGGTCAGCCACCCAGTCTAAGGTCCTTCCTTTGACATCGGTCGGTGCAGAAACTTTTTGGGTTAATCCATGTTCTGAGAGGATGGTAGCTAGTTTTTGAGCATTTTTGCCCCCTGGATCGTTGAATCCAAGGTTAAAATCACCCAGTAATAATAATTGTGAGGAATCTTTGGTATTATTGGCAAGAAGTCTTGATATATCCTCCTCAAAGGTACCGATAGGGCCTGGAGGTCTGTATAGCAGGTATATAGGGTGCGGAAGTTGGAGATGGGAAGTTTGGCAATGAGCATTTCACAAGATTTAATTGGAGGTGGTGGCAAGAGTCTTATGGCGAGGTTAGTTTTTGCTATGGGGGCTAGGCCGCCTCCTCTAGCGTTGGATCTATCCGCTCTGAGTATTTGGTAGTTGTCAGGTATTGCTAACATGAGGGCGGGGCCAGCTGCGTCGTGCAGCCAAGACTCTGTGACAGCTAGAATGTCAAGGTCATCTGTGGATATCGGGTCTGCTATTTCGGTGGCATGTGCCACTAGCGATCTAGCATTGATTAGTGCTCCGGAGATCGTGGTCATGTTGTTAGGTTCTTGTGAGCTAGTGGGAGCAGGTTTAGGTAGATTATTTGTAGATTTAGTCTTATGGTGAGGGTGGGCTGCAAGGTTCAAGGTTCTAAGCGAGGTCTCATTGTCTAGTCTGGGTCCGGGTGCAGATTCGTGCCCCAGTATATTTTTGTTATAGCTGAGGCGGGGGTTCATATTGTTACTAATCCTAGGCTCATAGAGGCAAGGTAGTCTAGCTCGAAGTCTATTGTTTCTGGCAGATAGAGGACAGGGTGAGGGCCTAGTCTGGGCCATTGTTAGGGCTCTGATCAGCTGGATGATTAAAGGTACAATAAACAGTAAAAGGGTCATCAGGATATTCCTAGGGAGCATAGTTCTCAATTACTCGGTTATTCTGGTTACTTAATTGCAGTGGATTGTTAATCAGCCGGGGATGAGGCAGTCGTTTGTCGTATGCTGATACTTGAACAGAGATGAAGGCAATTAATATCATGGGCTGGTTAACGGGTATAGGATATTGTAGCTGAGAGCAGTGGGCTAATTGCAGCAAAGCAGTCGGCTAGTCTGGCAATGGCTATTGCAAGTCAACACAATAGGCAAGTGTAAATCAGCATAGTAGGCTAGTCAGGCATAGGCTGTTATAATTCAACGCAGAAGGCAAGTCAGGGGTAGGCTGATACAATTCAACACATTTAGGCAATTCAGTGTAGTAGGCTAGTTGTCAGGCATGAGCTAGTGCAAATCAACAAGGTGGGCTAGTCAGGCATAGGCTGTTGCAAGTCAGCATGGTAGACTAGTCAAGCATAGGCTGGTATAATTCAACGCAGTAGGCTAGTCGGTTTAGGCTAATACAATTCGGATCAGTTAGGTAATACATTGTCGTAGGCTAGTTATCCGGGATAAGCTAGTGCAAATCACCACAATAGGATAGTCAAGCATAGGCTGGTACAATGCAACACAGTAGGCAATTCAGTGTTGTAGGCTAGTTATTAAGACTAGGCTAGTATGACTCAACATAAACGGCTAGACAGGCATAGGCTAGTACAATGCAACGCAGCAGGCAATTCAGTATAGAAAGGCTAGTTATTAGGCATAGGGAAGTGTGACTCAACGTAGTAGGCTAGTGCCAGACAGAAAAGGTAGGCTAGTCATCAGAGTGGGCAAGAGTGATCTGCTATCTCAGGTGCTGAGGGTACAAGATAAGCTGTGGGCGCAGAGGCATGTGTTATGCAGATAGGTTATGGAGCAGGGTCTGCCTAAGAGGGTGATAATGCCAGGTGCTGAATTCGGTAGGCATGCAGAAGATACATGAGCACATAGATACTGCAAGTCAATGAGCAGAACAGTAACAATAAGCAGTTGTGTATAAAGTAAGAGTAACGTAGTGAAAGGACACATGGTATAACAGTATTGCAAGGGCGAGTGCAGAGTTGGGCACACCCAGCGAGCATACAGTGACGAGTCAAGTGCTTACCATCATTACCAGCATTCACCAGCTGTGTGTCCCATTGCATTCCCTTAGGAATATGACCGTGTTTCATAATATAGGGATTGAAAGTGTGATATCCATAACTCTTCTGGGATACCATCCTGGATAAGATTGGCATCATAATGGGTCCCATCCCCCAGGGTTTCCCAAAAGCGCCTAGAAGCATGCATCCTTGATGCTATAAGCAATAACTCCCAAAGACTTGCCAAAAATATTCAATTTTCTTAGCCTTAATTAAGGCTTTGTAACATGTTCTGGTCTAATGGAGAGCAACAGACCCCTCTACTCATATAGCCTTTGCTTATGTAATTGGGGCATTTTTCACCTGACAGCATTCCCTGTCATAACACGTGGTTTTGCGAGTTGCCTGCTTTTTAACCAGGGAGCTGGGTTTACTAAAGCAATCTCCCAAACCATGGTCAGCTCTTCATAGTGGGACAATATCTCAGCACCATTTGATTGGCCAACCAGAAAGAAGGCTTCTAGTTTTGGAATAATTTGAAAGTACATTTCTGGCAATTTTGGCCCCAAATCAAAAGCCTTCCACTTGATTGTGTGCCTCGCTCCACCCGTGATAACAATAGGGACCGAATCCCTGGCAATAGGCTTAGTGGTCACCCCTATCAAAATTCCCAGTAGAGAGAAAACAATTGGATAGGGATCACTTTCTGGTCGTTCCATTACTGCAAAGTCAGAGACCCACTTCCATACTTCAACACTCACTAAGATGTAATCAATCAAGCTAGCTTTACCATTAGCGCTAAAGGTTTTTCGCGCTGGTCTGTCACCCCTGAATCTATTGTTCCCTGCTCTCAGGCCTAAGGGCATTATTGAGCTAGCAGCAAACTCACTATTTTTATATTTCCCCTTTGGGGGCTCGGCAGCCAACTCCTCAATACCCCAAAGCTTATCTTTAGCTTCAGCAAGTCCTATCATGATTTCTAATGGTTCAAATTGTAAGATGAAGTCACCCTTATTATTATTTTGACATTCCTGGTTATCCTCTGTCCAAGGGCTGGTGCTTTCTTCTAGAAGGGAAAACAAGCTAGACCCACCATGGGACTCCTGACGGTTATACATGTTAACTAGCAATAACTTGGAGCCATCCATACAGCTTAGGTGCAGCTCCAAAAAACCTTTAGAAACAACTTTTGGCGCATAGGCTGAGGAGAAAACATCAGTACTGACCCAGATGAGCAAACCCCTGCTCGGCCTGCCCCACCCCCTGGAATTGCGGTTATAGAAAACGTAACAACCCTGCAGGTTCGAGCAGCCAGTGTTCATGCTCCTGTAAGCCAATAATGGTGTGATTTTGCATATAATGGGTCCACCCCTCGTCCTCCATGCTTCAGCACACCCGCTATATTCCATGAAAACACTTGCAGGTCAATCTGAGGATTCACCATACTTTCCTCAACCGGCGTACCAAGTTCCCAGGATCTAACCAAACTGTCATTCAATATCCTCCAACAGTGAGTTGTTAACACTTCCCCTTGCGTATCACTCTCTGCCTGCTTATCACTTATTTACTGGTTACAATTTGTCAATTCACATAACCCACCCTTTACTACTCCTTCTGCCATCCGGGTCATTTTAGAGCCATCAATCATACTAACGTTGGAGATGAGCACTGTATTAGGATCGGTCCTGGGGCTCAAGCCAGTATATTCTATGACATCTTATTTGGGCCTGTCCTATTCCATCTGCCTCCCAATCTATCCCCACTACTGCCAACCGGCCCTCATGGTATTAACATGTTGGATTCTTCCGTTATGTTAGCATAGTGATTAAATAACATTTAAACAATTATTTTCCTATTTATTTCAGAGACTGATGATTTATTCAGAAACACTGATAAATGGCCTATTTCTGAGAAAGTATTTTTTACATAAACGAGCCATGGTCGTGACCTCTATGATTCTAACTTAAATAGATCATTGGTAAGGAAATGCAACAATATCAGCTCTTGCTTTTTTCAGATTGGCATACATAGGAGCATCTGTGCCATTCTTAGTCTGAAAATCATTGGTTTCACATTGTTCGAGATATAGCAGCTGATTTTAAAGTTATGGACTTCGAGTACCAGGATTCCCAGAGTACTGGAACGAACAAGAGGGCTGCAGAGGCACAAGGTTGCAAAGTGCAGTCCATTAAGGTTAATGACCCACAACTGAGGCTGGCTGAGAGGCATAAAAGGCCAACTCAGATGCAGACCATTAGGTTAAGGTGGAAGGAGGTGAAGCAGCCGAAGCAGCAGCAGGAGGTTAGTAGTGGGTGGAAGAGTTGTAAACCCTCCACAAAGCAGCAGAGAAAGAAATAGCAGAAGAGCCAGAAGCCACGCCGGGACCACTGAGGCGAGAGAAGTTGATGATGGTCCTGAGAGGGTCATATGGGCTCGTGATTTCACCTGCACAGGTTTGCACAGTGGAAAGCGCTCCATTTCATAACCTTCCCCACTGTGAAGCGTTCTGTGGTGTCAGGAGACCAACGTACCGCTGGGGAAGTCAAGGGAGCTTTGTTGATGACAGACGCAGGAAGCTGTTAAGTAGAAGCTACTGGGCCATGTAAGTAAACAAACGCAGAAAAGACCTATCTGAATTAGGTTTTACTCAGAGTTCAAACCCCCACACACTCATTAGGTCATATCCTCGAATGGATTTCAACTAACAACATTGAGAGTAGTGTTAGTGAGATACTAACATGCCCTTGGTCTGATTATTCATTTATCCACTTTAACATCAAAGCAGAGTTTCCCTCGAAGAACAAACTCAGGCGTGTTAGGTTCTCAGGTTAGAAATAACAAACTTATGACTAAGGAGAAGATTTTGCCATTGTTAGCCCCAGGGCTACAGTTTTCTAAGACAGACTCTGCTGCATCCGTGTCACAGGCCATCACTGCTAACTTAAGTTACATTACTAGCACATTGGTTCCTTTAAAACAACGAAAAACCATAGTTGAAAGAACCAGCAAAGCCTGGTTCACACCCGATTTACAAAAAAGTAAATCCCTGATGACAAAGTCATATTTTATCTGGAAAAAAAACCTCTTGCAGAGCATTTAGCCACATATAAAGCACAGACCAAAGCCTATAAACTAGCAATTGTCATGGCTAAAAAATCATTTCATAATACGAGAATAACAAATGGCAAGTCTAATATTAAAGAACTCTTTAAAATTTTAAAAGAAAACGAAACCGGCATTAAACCCATAGTCCATTCCCTAAAAACTGGTGCCAAGAAATACAAGACTCCATGCAAAATAAACTTTCTACTATCAGGGAAAATATAGCCCAAACAAAAAAAAAGGCCACATCTCAGACATTCATAGACAAGCCTTCTCCCTTCAGATGGCCTTCGATAACCTCAATTTCATTTTAACTGTGTATCAGTACAGGACCTGACCCTCATTATTGAACAACTTAAATCTACATGCTTTAGGGAAGTCCCATGCGCTGCCGTAATTATAAAAACCTGCCCCAGGCCCCTCTTGGAGGCTATATGTAACATTATTAATGCATCATTCTCAGAAGGTCAAGTACCTTCCAATATCAAACCAGCTTGGGTTTCGCCAATTCTGAAAAAACCAGGCATGACCATTGATAATCCCTTGAATTATAGGCCTATAACAAATATCCCTTTATAACTTAAAATCATAGATCGTGCAGTTTATAATCAAATTCCTCAACATCTTGACTCTCATCCTATCCTAAATCCTCGTCAATCTGGATTTCGAAAGTGTTTTGGCACAGATACTGCATTACTAGAACTAAAAGCAAGACTCCTGGAAAGAATGGACAAGGGTGCAGCATCTATGCTCGTGCTCCTAGACCTGTCAGCTGCTTTCGATCTTGTCGATCATGCGATCTTGGCTGACAGGCTAGGGGAAGTAGCTAATTTCTCACCTGAAGCAACCCAATGGACCATCTCGTTCCTTGATAATCGAATTAGCCGCGTCTTTAGTGATGAGGCAACTGCAGACCATGTTACTGTATCTTTTGGAGTGCCCCAGGTGGCTTGTTTGTCCCCTTGAATTTATAATATTTTTACCACCCCGTTCTTTAATACCTTAGCACAAGAGGGCGTGCTGTTTACCAACTATGCCGACGATACCCAGTGTGTCATCCCTTTGGCAGGCTCCTACGCCCATGAGGAGGAGGAACTCAATAGAGTCTATTCTGTAGCGGAAGAATGGATGATAGAAAACAATTTAGCCCTTAACAGGGACAAAACCGAATTAATGTTGATTGGCACACAATCTATGATTAAAAAGCTGGCATCATGTTAATCTGAATTTCATCTGAGAGATGTTATCATTTAACCACAGAAGAAGGTGAAAACCTTGCGAGTAATATTTGACCAACAGCTAGACATGCAAGCATACGTTAAAAGTTTGGTCTCATCTGCTACCTACTTTATCAAATTGCTTGCCCATCTGCGCCCTTTTATTACTCAAGCCAATGCTGAGACATTGGCACGAGCTATCATCGTATCTAAGATGGATTACTGTGTGAGCCTTCTGATTGGATGTGGTAAAAACATCAGTAATAGACTTCAAGTAGTGCAGAATGGGGTTTTCCGAATAGTAGTGGGACTAACCCGCCGCGATCAGGTCTCTCAAGCAAGGTGGTCTCTCCATTGGTTACCCGTAGCATCCCAAATTCATTTTCGGCTGTTAACAGTAACATGAAATGCAGGCTTGGCTTAATGCCGAACTAACTTCAAGATTTCATTTTGAACAAATTGAATAGCCGTCCCCTTCGATCTAGTTTCCTGAACCTTATGAATATTCCTAGGAGCAAATCTAAAAAGATGGAAAAAGGAGCCTTTTCTACTGCAGCACCAGCAGCCTGGAATGCTCTACCATTAGATCTACGGGGGTCATACTTCGCTTACCAGCTCTAAGAAGAAACTGAAGACCTGGGTTTTCGCATAGACCTCGCTCTTACGCCCATTTTATGGCCTATTATGATGCTTGCTTCTTTTATCCTACGGTATGATCCCTTTATTTGTGTTTCTTGTTTTTCTCTTCTGTCTTAGTTTGCGCCCTAATGCCCACAGGTTCAAGCTTGCGCGGTACAAATGAAGTAAAGTAAAGTAAAGAAGAGCCAGGGTCAATGAGGCAGACAGACGCGCACACCTGACTCGGTGAGTTCACTATTGCATTGTGGCCCGGCACGCTCCGTGACCGCCCGCTGGCTGCGTCCAGGTCTTATTTTGAATACCGAACTGATTTAAACCAAATTAGTGATTTTGACGCATACAAGCTGATTTAAACCAAAGCGATTGGCATAACAAGAACTTAAAGATCCAATCTGAAGGCTGTGATGGTTATATATTGGGTTACAATGTAAGCCAATCCTATGAAGGGGCAATAGCTCAAGAAGAAAATACAAACCATTATTGCCAAAGCCAAAAGAGTAATACTAAAGCAATTGATAAACAACCAGTGTTACCCAAGCCGAAAGAAGAACATTGAGCATTTAAGTGTTTGTGAAGAATATTGTCCATTTGTAGAAGATGTTATATTAAGAGATGGTTTAAATCTACATTGTCAAAGCGAAAGACGTGTGAAGGAGAGAAAGAGCTATTATCAGCACTTGGTTAATAATACAGAGGAGGAGCAAGATTGTCAGGAGGGCTGCCCATCTTTTACTTTACTTCAATTAATTTATATAGCGCAACAATGGACCCCTAGGCATGAGGGCGCTAACAACAAGAAAACCGAAGGGACATCGAAGCTAAGGCACAGAGTGCCGGGGGAGAATCAGCGAGATAAACCAGGAGGAAATTTAGGCAAACAGCTAGGTTTTACATTTTTTCTTAAATGGCTCAAGATTGGTCTGAAGCCTAAGATCAAGCAGGATATCATTCCAGGCCATTGGGGCGGCCACTGAAAAAGGCCCCCTTTCAGTCTTCTTAGATCTACATCTTGGGATCACTAGTAACTTGAGGTTAGTAGATCTAAGGGCTCTACTAGCGGCATTATTCACAATAAATTCCTCAAGATAGCATTGCATGCTGCCCAATGTGCAGGAAGGGAAGAAAAAAATGGCAGATGGAGGCCACCGTGATCAGTAGCTGCCCAGGAGAGAGCGGGGTGAGCAGCGCAAGCGAGCCGGCAGCCGTAAAGAAAGAAGGTGTCGGAGGGCCGGTCGTCGTCGGAGCCTAGTGAGGTGTGCTGTGCGAATGCAGCGACAGTGGATGGGCGCTGTACTCGTGCTGTGACCCGCCATGTAAGAAGGCTAGTGGGGGAGGCAGAGAGGCAGGAGAGCCCTCCGTGGCATAGAAGCAGTGCGTGAGCCAGCCAGAGGAGACTCGAGCTCCACAGAGGGGAGCAGGCAAGATGCAGAGATGGCCACAGCAAGAGGGGCTTTGGATGTTGTCTTTTCTCCACGAGGATCTTTTATCAAATACAAAAAATTCATGAACGAGAAAAATCTCATAATTAGACGGTACATGTAACAGCGAAAGCCAGCAGTGGAGGAAGACCGAAGGAAGCAACTATAGCCCAGTGGGAGGGAGATGGAGCTAGGGCAGTTGCTTGGCATGAGCATCAGAGGTGCCAGTAGAGTGGGAGTGCAGAAAGCAGCCACAGGGCTGCAAGAAGTAGTAATCTGGAGGCACTAAGAGGCTGAGACATTGAAGCAGAGAAGTTAAGGAGGAGACATGTTATGGTAAGCAGGAATACAAAAGAGATACTGCAGGAATGAGATAAATATTTTTTATCTTTATTTGTTTATAGTTTACAAAAACTTTTACAAACATTTTTTTACATCATAAAAAAACAACCATATCAACATGTGTTTTACAGTCCTACTTGTTACGTTATAACTAAAATACCTTTACTAAAATACCAAACATTGTCCCTATAAAGACATTACATACTCATTAACCTTTTATTCTATTTTACATACATTATTTTATAAATGCTAAAACTCTTAGCCTCAATGACATTGATTCCCCATGTAGCATCCTCAGCCATAAGAGATCTCTCAATAGACCTTCAATGTTTACAAATTATTCCAAAGTACTGTTTCCTACAGGATAGAAGTTCTGGACATTCAATCATTAGATGAAATAACGATTCTATCTCTCAGGGATTTTTTACAGAATCTACAGGTACCCTTTTCAGGCTCCTTTTGAAGCCTTATACATTTTATCTCATTCGAAGGCAGCACATTTTAACTTTCTTAAATGGAAATGTACTTAAATAGGATTCCATTTCCCCTGGAAATTTTTTAGAAGATAATGTGTTCATAAATTCTTGACTTAGAAATTAGTATTCGATTTTTTTTTTAAAAAAAAATGTCCCAGTCCCTACCCCTGATTATTTTTTTCACCTTATTCGGGTTGGTTTTCAGCACTTCCATTGAAACACCTATTTCATCCAGTACACTAGCACATTCCTCCCTTAAGTATTTCCTGCTGTGTCGTTCACTCCATGTTGTTAATAGTGTTCCATCTCGTGAGGTCTCATATTTACACAGAAGGAATAATTTCCTCCATTGTATCAAACTAGAGATGGATTGTAACCCAACATCAAACCTTATTACCTCTAATAGCACACATTTTGGGAGGAAATATAGAATGGATCTGCATATCCTACTTTCCGCTAATCTGTACTCCACCTCCAGGTCTTTGGGCCAAAATTCTAGCCTGTAGAATATGGTGGGAAGAACTTTACTTTTATAAAACTCTCTACAAGGTGTAAGTGAGAAATTCCCAAATTTACAATCTACACGCTTCATTTGATTTGGCATACCACTAATTTACATAGAACATTTTTCTGTACTTTGCGACAATTGGGTAACCCAAAAATGGAAAAGTCTCTTTCACTAGAGTAGAGTTTTCCCATTTCCAATTAAACTTGTGCTGTACCTTCTCCTTCCCTTCCGCTATCTTCATTATAACCGTTTTGGACGGATTGATTTTTAATTCCATTGCTGACATATAGTTACCAAAAGCTTCTATTAATCTCTGTGGACCTACCTGGGTTGCATCTATAAGAAGGAAATTGTCGGCATATGCTGCCCAATTTACTTTAAGACTGCCAATTTCGGGTGAAACAAGGGTGTTAATATCAAGAACCTGCCCTACGTCAGCGATGTACAGATTGTAAAGGGTGGGCCCCAACATAGACCCTTGTCTTATTCTCCGGTCTGTTTTAGATTCTCTACTTAACCCTTCAGAATGCAATCTTATTTGAATTTTGGATTCATTATGTAAATAGATAGTCATACTCAATAAACCGTTGGGGATTCCATAATGATCCAGTTTCTTCCATAAAATATTTCTATTCACTGAATCAAAAGCTTTACTCAAATCTATTGACGCTACATATATTGGGGAATTACTAGATATCCAGGCATGCTTCGGTAGACAGCTCACCAGAAGTCCCCCACAATCCGTACCAATACCTTTTCAGAATCCTATTTGCCTGTAGTCCATAATATTGTTTTTTTCACTCCACTCATTTATCCTGTCCAACACCAGTGAGGCAAACAAGTCTGCATCCATTATGCAAATTGTTCTATGATTAGAGGGTAACAATCTTGACCCTTTCTTAAAAATTGGTACCATGTACGATCTCTTCCATGAGTCTGGGATCTTATGCGTATCTATAATGTCTTTAAATTCAACACATAGTATTTTAGCCCACAGTACCGACTTATGTTTTAGCAATTCATTTGTTAATTTATTAGGGCCTGCTGCCCTTGATGGATTGGCCTGTTTAATTTTTGCCTCAATTTGGTCCACGGACACTTCTAGATCCCATTCTTGTACTAGCTCCTCATTGTAAGACCTTGGTTCTTGTCTCTTAAAATTCTCTCTAATATATTGTGTCCAGATGTCCTCGGATATAGGATAAAAGGCCCTAGAGTTTTTCCCTTGGATGCTTTCTAACATTCTTTCCCTATCCACCTGTAGCACTCCTGCGTGCTCATACTTTAACCACTTTTTGAACTTGTTTTAGGAGCCTCATCATTTCTACTTTATCCAGTCAGTTATCATTTGATCTCCAAATGTTCCTTATTTCCCTGTGCAATACATTTTTCCTTTCTCTTATTTCTGTATTAAATATGTGCTTATTCCTTTTCTTTGGTCTTTGTTTATTGTTGTCCTGCAGATTCATTTCCTCAAACTTTGATTCTAAGTATTCAGGGCATCCCCTAACTGAATATCTAGCCACCTTATCTTCAAATGTACTAGATTCAAATTCCTTTAGCATTACTGTGTTAAAACTACTCCCTTTCTTACTAGACAATCTGACATGATTTCCTTTGTTATTCAGAACTACATTATTTACATTCCTATCCCCTTCTTCCTCATTCATTTTGCGATTACTCGCCATGTTTTCTAGGACCCTGTGCCATTCTAATTCCATAATTTAATAACATGGCATGGTCACTTACTACTGATTCTTTAATATTGTACCTCCTTATTTTTGAGAGCACATTACCAGTCGTAAATATAAAATCTATCTCTGAGGAAGATCCTCTTGCGGCCCAAGTAGCTTTATCATTCTGGAGACGCTTCAGCCCCCAATTATTGGCCCAGTTCAACCACATCCCTCCTTCCATTTTCTTTCTCTTCCCCTTAATTACTTGGGCGTACTATGTCATAAAACACTCCATTGTATCTGCCTTATCTAAGTTGCAACTAGTGTTACGGTCCCCTGCGAGAATTACATCACCCCCCTCAAGTAACGTGAACCAGTCCTCCAGTTTCTGATTTAATTTTCCTAACACCTTATCCAGGTTCACCTCTGATGTCCTATATACATTTAGCAATAAGATGGACTCAAAACCCTCCCACCCTTCACTTGCAATCCCATGCCCAGAATGTTCTTATTTATTCTACATTCCTCACATCTTATTAATCCCTTCCCCATCTTTACGGCTGTGGTAATGCCTCCCTTAGGTCTTCCCATTGCCCCATGAGCCGCACATATACTGACAGTCGTACCCATCCCATGTCAAATTAGAGGTTGACCATGTTTCTTGCAACAATAATACATCATTTAATTTTATTTCTTCACATAATTTTTTTTTGGCAAGTAAATGTTTGTTCCCCCTAGAATTACAGCTTAGAATCTTCAGTACACCAGTTGATCTAAAGGGGTTAACTCAAAGATCTTAATTGAGCAATTGAATCTTTTAATGCCTGGGCTAGCCATCTTAGCTTTGGATCTTCCGCACCATTATTGTTTTCTGTACTCTCTTCTTGATTAACTATCTGCTTCTCTTTCTACTCCCTTTCCTTTTTCTCCTTTCCCTCTGTTGTAAGAACTGCCTTATTGCAAGTTGAAACATCATATCCGTATTTATGGAGACTTTCTGCTGCCTTCATTATAATGTTTCTCACCAATGGAGAGTATATTATTAATCTTACATAATCATACCTCCAAGGATGAATGAAATCTACTAATTGAATGTCCGCCGAAGAAATCAACCTAAGAGCTGGGATTTTGTCAAACGGCTCCAATATTCTCATCCTATTTAATGAATTTGGGCCTCCTTCATCGCATAGATAATGCAAAATCAGGCGAGTTGCATCTGGCTGCTTAGGTGTTTTTAGTTTCATTTCAGGAAAGGAATCCCTCCCCCTTGCCCCTCCTAATCTGTTCACATTCCCCTTTTGTTCTTTTTCATGTTTATCTATACCCTCAATCCCATCCCTTCCTCCATCATTTGAGTCAATTTGTCTCTCTACTAGCTGCCATTTCCCCTCCTCTTCATTTCCTATTCTTCCTTATATCCCCAGGCAAATTCTCAGGTTTTTTCCTTGAGTATATCCCTAACTATATTCCTCACATCCTCTTCAGAAAACTGTGGGGCTCCCTTGTTCCCCTCCTCTTCACTAACTACTTCCTTCCTCCCTCCATTTACCAACTGTGCTGGAATTTGTCTCCCAACACAGGAATCGTGTTCTCTGAAGTTACAATGCCTGTTGTTTTACAATGCCCGTTGTCTACCTCCCAGACACTCTCCTCACTCAATCTTTGAGAAATATAATATGGCCTTGGAAGCTTTCCAAATAAGTGTCCAGGATGATTAAATATATCAAACAGTTGAACCCTTTGTCCTCCTTGTTTACTCCCTCCTCCCCCTGCGTCTCTGTTCTTTTCTGTTTCAATACATCATCAATCTTCTCTCTGAGTTGGTATAATCTATCTGTTTTTCCCTTCCAGTCCACTTCATTTGCTCTTTTATTTAAGTGCCCCATCCTCATTATTCTCCCCCATCTCACCCTCACCTTCCTCCCTTATAGTCTGCTCTGCATTTAACCCCCTTCCAACATTCCGGAGAAACTTAAGCGAGGAAGCCTTAGTAGTTTTCAATTCAGCTGCCTTTAGCACTCTCAATTTTTTGTTTTCCCTTTTCCTTTCACTTTAGGAGACTACTGTGCATAACGCTTCTTCCTCTTTCCCTTCTTTCTCGTTTTCTTCTAATGTCATTCGGAATCTCGATCACTTCCACTTTCCCATTTTTTTCCCCGTCAGTTATCCCCTCCCCCCTTTCTCATTCTCTTCCCCTTTCCCCAACTTTTCCCCTTCAATTTCACCATCCAATCCAATCTTGGATCCTTTTTTCTCCATCTCCTTCAAGCCCTCACAGACTAGAATATCTTTTTTTGCCGTTTTTATTTCCTTGTTATATTTTTGTCTACCTTTCCAAAATACTTCTCAAACAGACTGATTGGTCCTTCAATTCATTTTTTACCCAGGCTCTTGTTTCCAGCAATGTGAGCAAAATTAGATTTCTATCAGATTTCCCACTGCTGTGGAACGGCACAGGTAGTCTGGATAGGGTCTGCTGATGGGGAGAAGACTCTCATAGTCCTGTTTAAAAAGGATTGGACCCATGCTATTGCATCCTTCGAGAAGTGGGCAGCCGAGGCCAAATGTTTGCACAGAACTTCGTGGTCCACCAGGTCAAAGGCGGCCGACAAGTCGAGGAGGAATAGCATGGCAGTTTTCCCTATGTCCTTGAGCTCATCAATTTGGGTTTTTAAAACAATTAGTGCCGTTTCCGTGCCGTGTTGTGGCCTGAAGCCGGATTGGCGGACACCTAAGAGATGGTTAGTTTCGGGATATTTCTGTATTTGAAGATATGCTACTTTGTCAAGTATTTTAAGAAGGAAGGGCACCGTTGTAATCGGCCTATAGTTAGTTGGAATGGAAGGGTCTAGAGTTTGTTTTTTTAGCAAAGGTAAGACCTTTTAGGTTACTTGGGACAATATTAAACTCGAAGGAGGTGTTAGTTTAGATATGAACGGCGCTAGATCTCTAGCTGGGTCTTTTATTATTTGGGTGGGACAGTTGTCGCCCTGACACTTAGACGGTTTTAAGAAAGAGATAATTTTTTCAGTTTCAAGGATGGATAATTTTCAAAATCTGAATTGATCTAGTGTGATTGGAGATTCACTTGTAGATTGTATCTCGTGATTAGGCGGGTGGCTTTCTTGTCAGCAATCTTATTTTGGAGTAATATTATTTTGTTTGCTAAAGCAGTCTGTATGCTTGTGTCCCAAGGCTTGTCCTTGATCACGTTGTCTTCAGGAGGAATAGGGGATTCCATTTCTCGTAGAATCACGAATAGTTCCTTAGTGTTGGAACTGGCATTAGTGATTCTTTCATTATAGAGATTTTTTTTTAGCACAAATTATTTCTTTTTTGTAGTTGTTTGTGAAGTTGGTCAAGTTCACCTTACTTTGATCAGAAGGGGTATGTCGCCATAAGGTTTCCGGTTTTCATTTTTGTAGTCTAAGGGCTTTAAATTGTGGTGTAAACCAGGCATTCAGATGTGCACTCTGTTTACTTCTACGCATTTTGATGGGTGCAGTAATGTCTAAAGCTTTAGACATAGTATTTATTGTAGGCCTCGACTAGTAAATTGGGGTCGGAGGCACTTGGGATTAAGTTTAGGGATGGTAGGATATGTGGTAGTATCCTATCAGCCGTAATATTTCTTTTGCTCCTGGTAGTAAGGGGTGGAGCCATAACTTTGTCTTTGGGCATTTTTCTATTTATTGCTAGTGTGAAGACAATCAGGAGATGGCCTCTCCACGATTGAGGTGTTATAGAGGTGATGGAAGTTTCGCAGTTCAGGTCAGCCACCCAGTCTAATGTCTTTCCTTTGACATGGGTTTGTAGAAATACTCTTTGGGTAAATCCCTGTTCTAAGAGGATATTAGCTACTGCCTGAGCATGTTTGTTAGAAGGGTCATTAAATCCAAGGTTAAAGTCACCAAGAATGAATAGTTGTGAGGAATCTTTGGTGTTATTAGCAAGAATGCTGGAGATGTCCTCCTCAAAAGTACCACTAGGGCCCAGAGGTCTATATATAAGGTAGATAGTTAGAGTGTGGCAGTTAGAGATGGGTAATTTGGCCGTGAGGATTTCACAAGATTTAAATTACGGTGATGGAGCTAGGTTCAGATCCGCCTCCTCTGGCATCGGTTCGATCTGATCTGAAGATTTGGTAGTTGTCAGGGACTGCTAAGGTGAGGGCTAGGCCAGCTGCAGCATGCAGCCATGGCTCTGTGACGGCTAAGATGTCAAGGTCATCCTTAGAAATCAGGTCTGCTATTTCAGTGGCATGTGCCACTAGAGAGCTAGCATTAATTAATGCTAACGTGATAATAGTGGTGTTTTTAGGATCCTGGGATTTGGTGGATTCATGTTTTGGTAGAATATTTTTAGTCTTTGAGAGAATATTAGTTGCAGAAGTCGGGATGCTAGGTGTGATCTCATTATTTAGATTGTAGATGGATTTGAGCTTAGAGGCATTTTTGTTGGAGTGAAGGCAAGGATTTATGATGTTACTACTTCGAGGCTCATAAAGGAAAGGTAGTCTGGCACGGACTCTATTGTTTCTGGCCGATAGATGACAAGGTGAACACATTATGTTAATCATTGTTAGGGCTATAGTCTGCTGGAAGGCTATCAGTAATGTAAGTGATAGTAAGGTCAATTCGGTAGTTTTAGGAAACATATTTCCACCCAAGGAGGGAGAGTCATGGATTAGGGAACCTTCTAAGGCAATCCTATAAGTATAGCGGAAGGCAGTTGTTGAGGGTCGTTAATAGTGAGTGGCAGTAGTCAGCAGTTGGCAATTGAATTATACAGTTGGCAACGGTTAGGAAATGGTCAATGCAACATTACGAACATTGAATATGAGAGTAGTGTAGGCAGAAATCACTATTATGCAACGCTAAGCAGCAATGTATACATCTGATATTATTCTGAGGCAATTGGATAACAGAGTGTGCAACGGTCTATTCAGGCATCGGTTATTCAACAAGATTTGAGACAGTAAATACAGTGAGGCCGTAAATGTGGTGATTACTATTCAGGCAATAGTGTGATCAGCAGCACATGCAACAATCGCTGGGTGTAAAGGAGTCACTACAATAGTATAGTTTGGCAATAGATCAGAGAGCAGTCAGATACAATCAGCTGCAGGTGCTTGGATTTCTAAATATAGTCCATGGTCCGACATATATATTAAGCACTGATATTTGGGGCGTGAGCAGCAGTTAGTAAATGTGGGGGCAGCGATAAGGCTCAGTGGCAGCAAAGGATTTCTAATGTCAATAAGTTATCGGCACCCTCACTTTATGTCCGTGGGTAAGCGCAGGTTGATTTCGGATGTACGTAAAGGAAGTTTAGTGGGTAAATGGCAGTATATCCGTGAGGTGGGTCGGGTGCCATTCATGCGATAAATGTTGATGGGCTCCTCATTGAGTGTTGCAATGAGATAATATACGAGGCCTACCTTTGGAATCCTGGTCTGCAAAAGCTATAGCTGCGCCGCGCATCAGTGAGTAAACAGGCGCAAAACAGGGCCTTGACTTCGCTGGCCTTTACTGGAGAGGGCCGGCTTTCGCCTCGCCGGCGGATACATGTAGATTAAGTTCAAATTCTGTATCCTAGCAACATGACGCTTGGATAGCTTTGGGAGGAGCGGCCATTTTATAATCAGGCTGCTATTTCTATATAGATGATGAAGCGCATTAAAGGGTACAGATGATCAGATGAGCGGTGTTACATGAGGTAACAGCGTGCTCACCTAAAGCCACAATCATGTACTGGCATCCAGAGCGCTCAGCTGCTCCTGCAGTGTTGTGGTAGGTGTCAGTCAGGCGGCAGCATTGGGGATCAATGAAGGGAGGGGAGGGGCTCCTGCCCGCTCTGTGTGCCAGAGTTCAATGTGCAATGCCCCTGCTGTCTTTTAGCGTTTCATGGATTCTGTGGATTCTTTGTTTGCGGACTTGATCAGAGTTACAGTTTGGGTCTATCTGGATGACATTATGTTCTTTTCACGCTCCCTGCAGGAACATGTCAGCCACGTCTCTGAGGTTCTTTCCTGTCTTGCTGTTAACCACTTATATGCCAAGGTGGAGAAGTGTGTGTTCCACCAGGAACGAATGGATATCCTGGGCTACGTTATAAGCCCTTCTGGACTACAAATGGATCCTCGCAAAATCAGAGCTGTCTTCGACTGGCCTGTCCCGAAGGATGTTAAAGCTACTCAGAGGTTCCTGGGATTTGCTAATTTCTATCAGCGTTTCATACCTGGTTTTTCTCGACTGACTGCTGATATAACCCGCCTTTTGAGCACCAAGACAGAGTTTCATTGGGATGCGGTCGCTGATGCCTCTTTTTCAGCCCTCAAGACTGCCTTTACGGTAGCTCCAGTGTTACAACATCCAGATGCCTGTAGGCCTTTTATAGTGGAGGTGGATGCCTCTGACTATGCTGTTGGGGCCGTTCTTGTACACACAAATCCAGAAACTCATCAAGAACATCTGATCACCTATTTCTTCTCTCCGTGTAAACGGAACTATTCAGTGATAGAAAAGGAGATTCTTGCAATCAAGGAAGCATTCCAGGAATGGAGGCATCATCTCCTTTGGGGATTGTTGAAGTACGTATGGATCACTGCAACCTGCAGTACTTTTTCTTCATTGCACCAACAGTCAAGCTCTTTGGGCTTTCTTCATTTCCCAGTTTGATTTCATCACGTATATCACAGGAGCCTGAAACGTGAAGGCCGATGCCCTGTCTCGTCTCTATGATGAGGCGTCCTCTGGTCCCACCTTGAGGGAGCCGATACTGCCGGACAAATACTTCCTGCAGCAGATTAAAGATGCTACCGCACAATCCTTCGAAGTCACTGGCCTTTTGCTAGACCCTTTAGTGCGGATGAATGACGGGCTATGTTTTCGTAGCGGCTACTACATCCCTACTACAGCCCAACGCAACAGTCTCTTGGCCGGTTTACATAATTCCAAAGTCGCTGACCATAGAGGTATCAAGGCTACTGTAGCACTGCTGTTGCGTCAGTTTTGGTGGCCAGGACGTCACCACCATACCAAGACTATGTACACCAGTGCCCAGTGTGTGCTCAAACCGAGTCCAGTAGACGAAATCCAGTCGGACTCTTACAGCCTATGGAAAAACCACCATATCCTTGGCACACAATAGACGAAGATTTCATCGTGGAACTCGCGGAATCCTCAGGCTATACCCACATCATGGGATGAAATTAGCCAGTTTAGTGAAGCAGTCTACCATAACCGTTACACAGTCCCAACTGCTGCATGCATGCACAAGTGTTTCTTCATGAAATATAGAGACTGCATGGGCTGTCGGAGAAAATCATTTCAGACTGGGGTTCTCGCTTCCTTTCACGTTTTTGGAAAGCACTGTCAACTGATGGAATTCAATGTGCCTTGAGTTCTGGATACCACCCACAGAGCAATGGCCAGACCGAACGCACAAACCAAAACCTGGAGCAGTACCTCCACTGTTACGCCAACGCCTTGCAGTCTTATTGGGCGGAACATCTGGACACTGCTGAGGTGGCTTATAACAATGCAGTGACTTCTTCTATCAGAGTTAGCCCATTCTACTGCACCTGTGGTCGTCATCCCAAGATTCTGCCCATGACCCTGCCTGTGTAGTGTAAGGAACTCATGGTGGCAATAGTAAAGACAGACACAAGTGATCACAATTCAAGGGTGTATATTAAACTGTATAAGTGGTTTGGAAAAACACCTAATCTAAACCTAAATCTAAGATGGTAGCAAGCTACAACCATCAAATAATAATAAGGCAATCCTAGTGGTGTCTTGTCAAAATAAAAGGGCCTATGCTAAGAAAGATCTATTGCCAATCCTTACGCTGAATACAAACAAGTTGTGTGGGATAAGGTTCATAAGAAAGAAGTGTTCACAAAGAACAAGTCAGGATGCGGTAGTCGGGTCACCCTTCCCCATGTTTTGAGCATGGGACAAGGCAGGACTACGGAGCACAGCACATGCTCAAGCTTTCCCAGCACGAGCTAACAGTTCCGCTCTCAGCTATCAGAGCCTTCGATGGTTAAGTCTCTTTTCTACAAAAAATCTCTGGTCTCCGAGGACCTGATGTCTTCCAAAATTAATAAACAAAAGTTCCTTTCTGCTTGCACATTTGGTGATGCCTTTTCACCCTTGGATCCCCCTCTTCCGGACTCAGACCCCTCTTGAATATTAGTCTCCCTCCGTGGGGTTGACTACGGCTTTCAACACAATCTCTTTTGTGACCTTCACAAATCTTAATGTCTTTTTAAACAGTTCATTGTGAACATCCCTCTGCCGGGTTCGCACTTGTCAACACACTATTCGTTGGGACTTTTGGCTTCGCCCCTTCATTATCGGCATCCCTCCATCGGGTTCACTTTTGCCAACTTTGTCAATCACACAGTTTCTTGAACAGTTCTTACGATGCCGGATTCACTTCTCCTAGCTTCACAATCATCTGTCGGTCAAAGACTTTCGACTGTACAGAGGATTTTACAAGACCCCTGTATAACCACTTTGATGCCTTTCTCGCCTTTCCCAAGACCTTCTGATAATGGTAGTTTCAACATAAGGGTAGCCGCCTAGAGTTTCCTGAGGGAGCACCCACATGGTTCTTGCCTCCTCTGTAGCTGGTTATCCCCTCTCGTATTAACAGTTCTTTGCACTTTCTTCAATTAGCCGTTTGCTACCTTTGTTCAACACAGTTCGGTTTCTTATCGGCTCTTCCCTCGACTCACCGGCTGTGATGCATGGCTTGGCCTTTCTTGTCTCTGGAGTCAAGGCCGGGACCACGGTGGCAAGCATCTCTTCCTGCTTGGTTATCAGCGGAGGAGGGCCCTGTGTAACGTTGACATCCACTGCAACATACGCTGGCTACTGTTTGCGGTCTTACGATTCGTTCCATGGAGGTTTCACAGGCCTGGCTCTGAAAGGGTAAGGTTGCTTTCCTCCTTGTCACCATCTCGATTCGCTCCGTCTTTCTCCTTCTCTTGAACTGCTGGGCTGAGTTAGCTCTCTCATTGTGCTGTGTGCCTTTCTCATCTTGTGCTCTCATGCTCCACCTTTTATCCCAGTGGGGAAGGGAAAGGGCCGTCAGGTATGTGTGATTCTGGTCAATTGTCTGACTTTGCCTGACCCTTGTGGTGGGACATGTCAGGTAAACGGCTCTGATGTTTGTCCGTCGTCTTTCATCGTGGGCGAAAGTGTTCGTGTCTGAAAAAGGGGGCAGGGGTAGAGTGTTTGAAATTCCTATGGTGTAGGATGGAGTAAAGGTGTTATAAGAAGGGGATACCGTGTCTCAACCGTCGGTGTCCCACTTCCACTCTCCAAGCACCCCCTTTGCAGGTGATTTTCCCTCACTGGTCCACCCCCAGGTACTGGATCCAATAGCGGTGGCCGAGTCCTGGCCACCTGGATGAAAGATCCTTGGGGACTAGTCAGGGAGACACCTACAGGTTTCTCACAGCAGTCCATCATACCTTCAGCTGAATTCCTGGTACAACAGCTCAGCTGGTTTGTGTACAAGAGGATGTTTCCATTGCTCTTCGTGACACTGACGCCTCTCAAAAGGCCATGGCTGACCTCGGAGGTTCGGATGCTCCTACCTGCCAGATTGGGGACATGGTATGGCTGTCGAGCAAGAACCTGCTGGTTTGTGACTTACTTGTCAAGTTGGCCCCTCGGTTCCTAGGTCCTTTTTGAGTCCCTGCCCGAATCTCTCCACCAGCTTTTTGTTTGCAGTTGCTGGATTCTTGGTGTGTGCACCCCGTGTTCCACATTTCTTTGCTGAAGCCGTACCTAGCTGACGCTTTTGGCCGCTCTTCTCCTTGTCCTCCTCCTGTGCTTGTCGATGGCTTGCCTGCATATCAGGTCTAGGACATTTGTGACTGCAAATATCAACAAGGTTGTTTGTACTTCCTGATCAATTGGAAGGGGTATGCTGCTTGTGATCATTCCTGGGAACCTGCTTCCAACGTGCAATTGCCTTGTTTGGTTCAACGTTTCTTTCTCTGTTTTCCTTGGAAGCCTGGTGCTCCGGAAGGAGGGTGCAGTGTTACACATCGGGCTCTTTACCGCCGCGGCCTGGGACTACTCACCTGGAAATTGTATCCTCGCTGGCAGCTGCGGCATGCAGGGTTTGGACCTGTGTGTTGGAGACGATGGTTCTTGCCACGATTCTTCATGTTAGGCGCATAAATCCTCAGGAGAATCTGTGCATGGGCTCGGCCATTGCAGGATGCACTGCGTATGCACAGAAGCCCAGACACAACCTCCTTGCGCTCGTGCCATACTCACGGCACCCTGCATTGCCAGGCAACAACTCCCGCTGTGAGGAACACATCGCCGGCGCAGCAGGTTTTTTAAACCCAGCTCTCCATGACACGGGTGCGTCTCAATACGCTCCGTATGTTTGCTCCTCTAGGAGTTTGCCTAGTTCCTGTCTTGTGCGTTCCCTGCCTGCCTCTTACTGATTGCCTTACCTTTTCCCAGCCTCGGCTGTTTCTACCCTGTTCTCTCTTTCTCCTTGGGGACTACCTGCCCTGGTCTCCTCCCTTTGCCTTGGTTCTTGCCTACCTTGGACTCCCTTCTACTGCTTCCTGCCATTGCCTCCACAAAAACCGGCACAAAAGAACTTAAAGAATGAAAGTGCCAACCCTGTCTTTGCACATGTTGTTTGGAGATGCCCAATTAGCAGGAGGATTATCAAGGGGGCTATCAAGTACACTGCCCCCTCCTTAGCCCGTGTGAAGGAAGCAAGGTAGATGGTAGCATCTGCGCTTCAATGGGCAGAATAGAGAATAACACTTACAATGGACCGAAATGCAGATGAACACAGCTTAAGGACCGAGGTCCATGACAACACTGGAGAGGGTGCAGGATCAGACAATCCAACAGTACCTGGTAGCAGAATAGACTTGACCATGCTCACCACACTGGTCAGCGTTGAAGAGCTGACCGAGCTTGACCCAGGTATATAACGTATATATTCACAGATGATAACAGACGGTTCTACTCCCCTGCAGGCACCAAACACCCTGCGGGAGTGCAATACCCACGCCCTTAGATCCCCGCAGGCTTTGACCCTGGTGGGTTGGGCAGCAGGATTTGTATCTGCAGGTGGCGTGACCACAACACAGTTACGGAGGCACTCCTGTGGCAAAGGCAGATCAACAAGTTTCATTGCAGCACCTGCACCCTTAGATATCTGTGAGCTTCTAATGCAATGACCACGAACATACAGTGATGTAAACAAATGGGAAGAGTACAAAAGTTATAGTAAATCACGCTCTAAAAGATTTGAAATGTTCAGAACATACATTTTTTTACAAATGTAAAAAATGTCAGGTGCCATCGGGTGGTGCCCCTGACCTATTGGGACTCCAACATAAACTAAGCAAAACACAACTCAGTCGTTGCCAACTGATGAATCCGCATGCACTCCTCTTGGTGAAACAACCCCAAAGAAACATAATTAAGGATACTCAACAAATAGTCATAGGCATAGGCACCCCTCTGCTTGTTCTCATAGAGGTGCGCCTATGAATATTTTCTATTGTTTAAGGGACTTAGGTTTAGTCACCCTAAATTTCCCAGGGTCATCCCTCACTGTGCTCACCCAACAAGGCTGAAACACGTGTCTGGTGTTGCTGTTGGTACTCTTGTTTAGAAGAGAATTGCCATAGCATTTTGGTGCTGGACTGCCCATGTGGGTGGAACAAAGACTGATATGCAAATGGATAATTCCCTTCTATGAAAGGTACAGTAAAGTGTGGCTCCGGACTCCGGACTCTCGAGTGGGTACCTTCCCAAAGAACAGGTCAATTAGCAGTGTTTGTTCTCATAGAGGGGCGCTATGACTATGTTTTAATTATGATACTGCTTTGTCGTGTTGTAAATGTGGTGTACAAAGAAGTATTTTATACATTCAATAACGAGAATGTAGTCACAAGTAACCGTAAATGCAGTCCTGATTTTACTCTTAGACAAAGTCAAATTAAATTCATGGAGTGTAAATCACAATTCATTTATGAGATTACACACAAAGTCAAATGAAAACATCAAAAACTTGATCATAAATCTTCATCGAACAGTATTAACATGCAATGTCCATTATGATGAATCTCAGTGGTAAACAATTCCAACATACCGAAGCGTTTGGGAACCAAATATTCCTTTCTCAAGGCTGTTAATCTGTTACTTCCTTGAAATCATTAACATCTGCAAGTTAAAGATATAACTGTATAAGTAAGCAAAGTGATGGAATAAACTGTAGTCACATATTCAGAGTGCTTCTTATTTGTAAAAATGACACCAACCTTTCAACTGGTAGATCCTATCACAATGGTGAAAATACCTATAAAATCTACAAAACACACTAATCAAACTCTATAAACAAAATTGCCCCTTTAATTGCCATCCATTATGTGGTTCAACTCACTCACAAATGAGTGGCCAAGTGGGTACAGCCTGGTGTAAAAACCTCCTCTTCCTCAAACTCCTAAGACTCCCAGTGATCTACAAATGAAGCGGTCAGTGAGAACTCCCCACTGCCTTGTACCCACATATTTTCTTCATATAACCTGTATATTCCTACCTGACATAAGCGGTTCACTCAAACTGCAGAGCATCAGACCAGCGAACCGGTCTGGTGCCCTGCGTCTGTTTTTAATGGCCGAGACAGATGTTAGGAAGCATTTCTGGGTATGGGGAGGCAGGTCGCTGAAAGCGGCCATCTTGGACTGACTACACTCTGTTCTCTTAGGACCCTTACAGCGCGTATTGTAAATGCAACAGTGAACATTAGAAACAGATATGCCCAGTTAATAGCATCCAAAAAGAAGACTGGGAACTGCGATGAAAAGTTACAAGATACATTCTATGTCATGATGATCAGCTAATTAAGCCGTCCAGGACTACCGGACTGAAAGTTTAATACAGCATGTCAATAGATATCCTAAATCCGCATAGTACACATTGGTTAGTACAAGAACTTGACATCCTGCAGGCAAACCTGCTCACAATCTAAAATATTGTTGGTAAGTGTACCACAGACCCCTGGTACAGTCATTAGATAATAGAGTCGGAGGACTCTCTCTCCCCTCTCTCCCTCCACCGGGGGATTTTTTGTGCCTATGTTGGATTTATGTTCGGTCCAACGTATTTTGGCTTTTCTCCTAGTTATGCCCACGTAGAACAGCCTGGAAGGACACTTAAGTGTATGTATGACATTAGATGAATCACATGTACAGGAATGTTTTTAATTGATCTTTTTTCTGGACTATGGGTGAGTTATGGTATTACTCCTAATGAGGTTATCACAATCCTGGCAGTTATGACACAATTATGTTCCCGTAAATGTAGTGTTCAGTTTTTTTTGAGGTAACCAATTCCGCTCTCACCAGTGAGTTTCTCAGTGCCATACTGTTCCTATAAGTAAATGGAGGATTAGGGAATAACCTCTCAAATATGCGGTCCATATGCAACAAAGGCCAATGTTTTTTAATAATTTTCTTGATGTGTGAATTCTGTGTAGAGTAGGTGGTCATGTATATCATTCTTGGATCTGTTCTTGGTGGTTCATAGTAATTTTTTCGAGGAAAAAAAAATGTCGAAAAAAAAATGTCGAATTTCCTTTACAATATGGTTTTTTTTTCGAAAGGGGGGGTTCCTCCCCAACCCCCCTTTTTTCTATTTTTTTTTTATTTTGCCCATTTTTTTTTATTCGCGGACCCCAAAGTAAATATATAATTAAAAAAAAATCAACTTTTTTTTTCGATATTTTTTTTTCTTCATTATTGTCTTTCGACATTGTTTTCGAAAAAATTACTGCACACCTTGGTGGCTTCGATATCAACATTGATTCCCTTGATATATGTGCTACTTTACCTCTGCACTTGCGCGATCTGAATGGCACCTGGCCTAGTAGGATCGTTTTCTGTCTCCCCTTGTACCCCCCTCCCTGCCTCGTCGCGCCTTGAAACACTTGTGTATAGGCGCGTTACAAATACCATATCATATCATATCATACTTTCTCTACTACTCCCTTGAGTGCTGGGTCGTATTTGCGTTTCACGAACTTGGATTGTAGATTCAGTGATTGTCTCCCATACTCTTCCGGGCTCGATATTTCTGCAATATCTCAAGAATTGGCTTAATGGAACGCTATCCAGTGTTGGTTTCGGATGGAAAATTGTGGTTAAAAGCAAGCTATTCCTATCAGTCTCCTTGGTGAATATCTTAATGTTCAGTGCACCACCTTTCTGATAGATTTCCACATCCAGGAAGTGGATGTTAGATCTGCTAAATGTTATAGTGAGTTTGATCTTGGTGTTCATATTGTCCATCATGTCAAAGAAATTTAACAAATCATCCTCCGTTCCTATCCATATATAAAAGATGTCCTCAATACATCGTACATGCATCATACGGTGTTGCATCCATCTAGGTGAATTCAGTACATGCTCCATCTCAAGATGTAGCATAAAAGTATGTGTATAACTGGGTGCCATCGCCACACCCATTGAGGTGCCTGACAGTTGCAAGTAAACAGTGTCACCAAATTTTAAGAAGTTATTTTGAAGTACCAATGTCAACAAGGTGAGTAGGAATACCCTGTCTGTTTTACACGACTCAGTCGATAACAATCATTCCATGGCTTCCAATCCCACTTCGTGCACTATGTTAATATAAACATACAGTGGCCATGAGCCAGTGAGTAAACTTGCCATTGCGTGACGATTGTGGAGAGGGCCATATGGAAAGGAAGATCTTTGCTGGAGGCTGCTTGCCAAGGAAAAGGCTTTTATTGCTGCAGTGTGTGGCTGTAGATCGCTTGTCTGCCGATTATCATAAATATTGATAAAAGGTACTGTACAATGCTTACAAATGCCATTTCATGTTAGAGATAACCTGCAGATATATTCTTGCTATTTTATGTTTAACTCCAGAATTGCACAATGAATACATAATGCCATACGCAGTTCCTTTGCAATGAATGTCAGAAAAGGTCTGTGGAAACAGAGATGGATGACTGTGTATGGTAGTATGCATTAATTGTGCAGTGCTGGAGTTAAACACAAGCAAGCAAGAATATATCTGCAGGTTATCTTTTATTTCGCTTCTTGTAGTATAAGCGCCTTATAAATAATATAAAATAAATAAACTCAGGGGAGAGACACATGGGGACCACAGTTGTAAAAGTAAAACAGAATGGCAACTTTGAGACAGTGACGAGTGCAACATTGCCTTTACATTTTTCAGCTCAAGTAGCAGAATTAGTAGCGCTTATTGTGGCACTTGGAACACATGAAGCTGAGGAAATAACCGTGTATCCTGACTTGGCCTATGTGACATCTTCGGTACATGCAGGATTGTCACGTTGGAAGAGGCAGGGCTTCCTACGTGCAGATGGCACACCCGTGCAGCATGCGCTACTATTGGAAAGGCTCAGAGACGCACTACAGCTCCCATCAGCCATTGCTGTGGTGACGTGCATAGCCGACACTAAGGGTGCAGATTAAATCTCCCACGGCAGCGAAGCCTCCAAAGAAATAAGTCTAATTTTGCTGAAATATCGGAATTTGACACAACACCTAATAAACACACGCAAGCGCGCAGCATGGTAATGAAAGCAGGAAATAATCCCTTGCCCGTAACACAGATCACCGAATTACAGGGACACGCTCCACCAGAAGAGCAGGATTTGTGGAGGTGGAGGCGGAGGCGTAGGCAGTGCTCATTGTCCCCTAAAGATGCAATGTGGCGGCAGGACAGCACCGGCAAGCCAGTTATGCCCCTTGCATTACTCAAAGTAGCATTAGAGCAACTGCAGTACCCAGCACGCACAACACAAGATAGTTTTGCAGCCCTAAAATTGGAAGAATGGTTTGTGACCAACCTCATGGAGCATGTTGCTGCTTTCATCACAATCTGTATAATTTGCCAGAAGTTTACAGCAAAGCACACGCTGGAAACAGTGAGAAGCGCAATACCCTGTCCTACTGGACCCTTTCAGCATTTGCACATCGATTATGTAGATATGCTCTAAGTTTGCAACGGCTAAAGATATATTTTTGCAGTCGTGGGTCCTAGAACACAGGTCAAAGGTGGCCGGTCCACACGTTACACTCTCCACCCTTTTGGTGGATTCAAAGACTCGGTTCATTTTTTAAAGAGTTCTTCAAACTATAATTGTGCCGTTTTTCTTGCAGAGATTAACATTTCGAAAACATGGAAATATCCAGTGAAAGGAAGAAAATTGACCTTTTTAATTTTGTTAGATATAAGCTCTTGACACAGAGACCATCTAATGCACGTGGCCCCTTGCAACATGTGGACACATTAGCAGTTATTCTTGTAGCTACATTTTTCACATTCTGCTGCCTCTATTTCTTTATCCTTTTGGAGTTGCGAGAATTGGTCCTCTTCAACGTACCCAAGCAAAAATGACAATGTGACGCCCATTCCCATGTTGGATGACGTAATAACCCAACCCTTTTCAGTTGCCATTAAGCAGATGAAAAGAAATGCTAGAACTGATTTCGAACACAAACGCATACATCACTGATTCTGTGCAGGTGTCCAATATGTGGTACCAGCACATGAGCCAGGTGGGGGGAGAGACATCTGATGAGAGCTGCTATGTGTGCTCCCTGCTTCCCTACGCCATGGGCGCTTCCAGTACATTTGTGGCCAAAGAAATACCTGCACATGCTGCTCATTGCCTAACCCACTGATTAGGGGGCAATTTAAAGAAAGATGTGCTACATTACGATGGATGTAAGAAAACACGTTTCCCTATGAGGATAGATATATAAAAACAAAGACTATGATGAATGACCCAAGATGATACAATATATATTAGAAGGCCAAATAAATGAGACGCTACAACAGTAGATCAATAATTGTTACAATGGCCAAATATTGTAGGGAAAGAAACACCTGGGGTTCCAGGGTGCTGGGAGATGCCCCAGTTATTAATATACAGACAGGTAATACTTCTGCAGGGTGGGTCGAAGGAACGATGTAGTGCAAAGCACAAACACTCCTGTCGGTACCATTAGAGGTAGTACAGATTGAAAATGATGGATGTCTCAAGGAATTAACTACATTTTTGAAACAGCTCACATGGGTAGAGGATGAAGCAGGCTCCCTACCCATAATACCCATGAAAAATACCACATTATGTTTCAGGAATACTGGCCAAGTGAAAGTCGGGGAGAACAAATGTTGCAAACGAATTTTTGATGTGCACTGTATGATAGGCACTGCCACATTGATGGACCACTATTTGGCCAGTGGATCCAGAGCATATATGAAGTTGCCCCCAAACTGGGGAGGGCTATGTTCGATCATGCTGAAAAGCATACCCACTCTGATGGTGCCCCAAGTGATGTACACATTAGAGATTTTTCTAAAATGGACACACATTTGAGAAAGGAAAGGTCCCTTGCCCTCGAACGAATGAATAGAAGTAACTATATCTTAGACAAAATGGAAACTGCATATGATGACATACCAGACAACCATATATTGTTCAGCAGTGTTCTTTGCATCTTTCTTGACTGCCAGTTTGCAAGTCAATACAAATGCCAAGTGGCTGCACATAACCTGCATGCATCTGTATTGAGTGCCTGATTGCCTTGCTGGCATCTACATAGATCGCTTTATTTCTTGCATTACGCTCAGCACCGGGTCATTTGTACTGTAATTATACTGTGTACCCGATCGCCCTATCTGTACCTTCATTGACTGCCGGACCTCATGTATCGTATCTGCACCGACCACCGGTCACTTGCACTGCATTTACATTGCCCGCCTGATCGCCCTCTCTGTATCCATACTGTTTGCCTGGCTTCACGCACTGCACCTTCACTGACTACTACAGCCCGCCTATTTAGCGTTGTAGCTTCACTGCCTGCCCAGTCAATTGCACTGCATTGGCATGACATATTTGGTTACTGTTCACCTGCCTAACCTACCGTGCCTGCTTTGACTGCCCTGATTGCCCCACCTGAGCTCTTACTAGCGACCTATCTCCATGTCCACCTTCACTAACAATTAGAGTGCCTAAGATCACCCAAAATATGCGCTTTCCAAGGAGCCTTTTGCCCCTTCTCACTACTGTGATACCCGTAGCATATCTCTTGATTACATTGTTCGAATACCACCACTGTAAACCGGACCTTACCATGGGCTTCATACCTCATCCTGCAAAAGAACATAGGCCTATCAAACGTAGTTTACCAGACTCCCCATTTAAGTCATACCCATGTATCTCACCTGACAGAAATGAAAGATTACGATCTAGACTTTCCAAACTCCTCGACCCTCCGGCGAGAACCCTTGCCCCCAGCAACAACAGATCGCCCACCTACCTGTTACTCCCATCCCTAAAACCAAAGATCGACCCAAACTCTCTGCCCCAGACCATACTTCCCCTAATTCCCAAACCTCTTTAGGTTCATCAAGTCTAACTCACGCCAGAAGAAGCCTCAAGGGTGCTCTCATAAATGCTAGATCTATGGTTGCCCACGCTACTGAATTAGCAAATATTATACAGGCAGAAAACCTTGATTTCTTAGCGATCACTGAATCCTGGCTCCATGCCGCGGTAGGTCCAGCTCTTTCACTAGCTATCCCCTCGGGATATATGATCTTAAGAGCAGACAGAGCGGACAGTCGAGGAGGAGGTATTACACTCATTGCTAGAGACAATCTACTGATTAGACTAGTGCCATCCCCAGACACTAACTCATGCGGGAATCTGACCGCCAAACTTAACATAAATAATTCTCAGACACTTATGATCCACCTATTGGAACCTTCGAAGATGACCTATCCAACATTGCCTCTAATAATCTTAAACATTCCTCCCAAGTCCTACTATTAGGGGACCTCAACCTAGGTTACAATGACCCTAAGGATGCACATGCATCCAGTGTGGCAAACATACTAATAGAACAAGGCTTCTCTCAAAAAGTACTACACTCCTCTCATACCAAAGGAAGAACCCTGGACTGGGTAGCAGACCACAATTGCAATGTCATCTCCTCCATATCCCCTCAGATTGTCATGATGCCTACCCCCGGGGAACCAGACCAGGTCCAGTAACCCTGGAAGCAGGCATCAAGTTATTTTGAGCATGCCCAAAAACCCCTGCTAGGGGCTGTTTGGGTGCGGTGCGGTCCTGGCGCCTATGGCGCCAGGCTCATATGGAAAGTCAGTCCTGGCACCATAGGCGCCAGGCTCATAGAGTAGAACTTACCTGATGCAGACCATGCTGCAGAGCTCCAAGCCAAATGAGGCTTGGAAGAGACTATTTTACCTAGGGACTATTTTTTTACTCGGGTGGGCTGGGGAGGAATACTTACCTTGGACTACTTTGGAGGCTATTTAAACCACGCCCGAAGAGCAGCACACGCTTCGCGTTATTCTGCATCCAGCAGCGTAACGGTCACTGTGTCTGCAAGCCTGCATCCAGTCTTCTGCCAGGCCCGCCTCAAGTCTGCAGCTCCTAGAAAAACGGAGGAACAGAAGGAGAAGGGGTTAGAATAAGAGCAAAACCTTCGATCCTTACCTGAATCCCGAATCCACTGCGTCTTTGAGCTGGAAGAAAGAAACATTTTACGTGCGCCGCCTCGCCTGCTGCAGCGCCGCGCTGAACTCACTGGCCTTCGCAGCATCCTCACGATCCACCGCATCCTTCTGCATGTTCCCGCCGCACTCTGGCACCTAAGGGGAACACAAGAACAGCAAAGGTAAGCAAAGGAAATAAACAGAGGTAATAGTAACTACCCCCATAGACTTACCTGATTACCGCCGGGGGTACTATTCCTCTTCACGGGTCGGCGCAGTCTCCATTGCATCCTCGCCGTACCCCGGCCCCTAAGGGGAACAAAAGGACAACAAGGTGAGACGAAGGGACAAACGAGGGGAACTCTTCTCACCACAATAGACTTACCTAATTTTACTGCCGGAGGCATTATTCCCCGAACTTCATATTTTCTCTCCACACCTGAATAAGGGAGCAAGCCACAGGTTACATTCTGGCCTTATTTTATTGAACTGTGTAGGATAAGCCAAATCCTTACCTGAACTTCGTCAGCTACCACGAGGAACTCTTTGCTGGGGTCAAGCTGCAAACTACAAGGAATCGGACAAGAGTGAAAGTCAGACATGGGAACTCTTACGAACTACTTACTTTTCGGAGTCAATATTGTCCTGGAACTCACCAATTCCTTCGAGCCAGTGAAGCAACTGGTTATCAACGCGCCCCTGCGCTCAATGCAGGATGGAGAGCTCATCTTTTCAAACCATCAGGTGAGACTATAAGAGGGGACATCAAAGGTGATCTGTGGGTAGAACAGCGGGGGTGGGGGAGATTTACGCTCAACCCCACGGGTGGTTAATTCCCTTTCTCCATTTACAGAAGAATATTCCTACGGGCCAAGCAAACGAAGCTAGGTGGGCCAGTCAAGTCCGTCATCTCGGCCCTACGCGTCACACTGGTGGAGACCGCAGCTGTCCAGTTCAGATTGACGCCTCTGTGGGAGCCAGGTGAGCGTAACACAGATATGGTCGGACCATCACCTGATAACTTTCACTCTAGTCACGGACAAACCCATATCTACACCAGCACCCTCTGTACTACCTATTCCCACTCGAAATAAAAAGAATATCACCTGTGACAACCTACACCCGCTTATCCTACCTACACTTAATGCCATCCCAGATAACCTGGGACCTAATGCCTTGGTCAGGGAATATAATCATATTATGACTACCTCCTTAGACGCCATTGCACCACTCAAACTCAGACAAGGCAAACCCAAATCACACCGCAACTTCTGGTACACACCACACCTGAAAGCACTATGTGCCAAAAAAAGGTTATGTGCAACATCCTGGAAAATGCTCCTATCTGAGGAAAACCAGATTAATCTCAGAGCTATTGAAACACTATACAAAAATGAAATTTTACTAGCCAAACGTGAATCCTATAATGCCAGAATCTCCCAAGCCAAATCCAGCACTAAAGAACTCTTCATTATCCTTATAAAGCTGGAAGCCCCTATCCCTGTCCCAGACAACTGCACCAAGAACAAACACTGGTGCTCGAATATCCAGCAAGCACTGGCCAACAAAGTCACAACCCTACAAGCAAAAATTGCTAACAAAAAGCCTCATTAACTAATACCACGCCTATCAGAACTATACCAGACCCCCCCTAACAACACAGTCAAACCACCTAGATTCAAGTTTTCCAAAGTTAGCCCAATTGAAACTGAAAAAATCATACTATCTCTCAAACCCTCCAATTGCAGGGAGACCCATGCACTGCACAACTGATAAAGGATGCAGCTAGAGAACTGTCACCTTTTATTACAAAACTTATCAATGCATCATTTGCATCCAATATCATCCCATCTGACCTTAAAGAATCTTGGGTACTCCCACTTTTAAAAAAAACAGTCTTTAGACCCCCTAATCGCTACCAACTACCGACCTATCACGTCAGTTCCATTTCTCCTGAAAATCCTAGCTAAAATGGCCTATTTACAAATCCAAAAACACCTTGAAGTTAACTCCCTATTAGGATCAAGGCAATCTGGCTTCTGACCACAGCACGGAACAGAAACTGCATTAATAGATCTGAAGGCCCAGATAGATGAACTGAGGGGCAGAGGAGACTCAGCCCTTCTTCTATTCTTGGACTTATCTGCCGCTTTTGACTTGGTTGGTCGCCAGGTCCTATGCAGTCATCTGGATTCGGCAGCACATTTTTCTACTGAAGCCATAGCCTGGATACAATCTTTTCTTAGTGAACGCACCATGAGAGTCTTCTCACCCACGGCCACAGCCGACCCTATCCCCATCAAATGTGGTGTACCTCAGGGATCCTGTGTCTCACCAACCCTCTACAACATCTTCACTAAGCCCCTTTTCGATGATCTGGATCATCTGGGTATCACCTACACTAACTATGCAGATGATACACAGATCCTCCTACCTGTTACTGGTGATTATGAAAAGGATTTGGCCCTGGTGAACAAGGTTTATCTCATCATCCAGGCATGGATGGCCACCCATGGACTATGCCTGAATGATGATAAGACTGAGATCATCATTCAGGGCACCTCATCTTCCCTCAAAAAACTGAGTCCTCAATACTCAGCCTTTAAGATTGACCAAAACATCATCTCAGTTGCCAAGGAAGTTACAACCCTGGGGTTTTACTTGGATTCCACCCTCTCCCTTAACAAACAGGTTAATGCCATGGCATCTGCTACAGCCTTTACCTGCAAATTGATACGAGCAGGTAAAGCCTTCCTCTCCAACGACAGTTCTATTACCCTTGCTAGAGCACTCATTCTATCAAAGTTAGACTATTGTAACGCCATGTACATAGGTACAAACAAATAACTAAGAAGATCCAATTTCTGCAAAATAACACTCTCAGAGCTGCACTAGGTATTACTAGGAGAGAACACATTTCCAAGACGAGAAGAGCCAACAACTTGCTATCCACTGTTGACAAAATCAAACTAAAAGTGGTCTCGCTCACTCATAAATGTATCAACAATGTAGCTCCCATTTACCTCTCGCACAGAATCGGCATGAAAACCACGACAAGAACAACCCGACTCTCCAATACAAACAGCCTACTAACTCCCAGATTTAAACTGTCCAGAGTGGGAGACAGCAGCTTCCAGGTCAAGGCATCCCAGCTTTGGAACTCACTTCCCTGCTCTATTAGACTGGAGCAGTCCTAACAAAAATTCTGACTCAGCACAATAAAGTGGCTTAAAAACTCTGACCGATAGTGGTCCTGCTTTTTGCCTTATGTCACACCAGCCTGCCTTTACGTCAGCCCATTCTTGTAAATATACTGTATTATGTAACTGTGCTATTTTCTTCATGTAACCATACCGAATGTATTCTTTCCTTCCTAAATGTAACTAAGCTTTGTGTGTCTCGCATAATGTTTATATTCTCTGTGCAATGTATATATTTTCTTCTTATTTGTGTAACTAAGTTTCGAGTAATCTTTGCAATGCGCCCGTATACCCTCGGGTCTGGGGCGCTATACAAATAATAAAACAAACAACAGTGAAAGGCTTTAATGCCACAGAAGAAGAGTTGAGAGAAATACGGCTCATGACCCTACAAAATAGTAATGTCCTTGATTTAATAACAGCCATTGGGGGAGACATATGTGCAAAAATTGGCTTCTCTTGCTGCCACAATAAGGAAAATGGGGGCCGCACAGAGCCCATAACACTGATAACAGATCTCCACACTAAATGTGTACAAGAGGTGGAAGTACAACAGGATGACGACTGGCTCTCTTATCTATTCCGCTGGATCTCCTCCTGGCTTGCTAACACATTCAAAATACTTATAGCGATACTAGTGTTTGTGCTATTGGGATTCTGCATCCTAAGAATAGCCATAAGCCAATGTAAGAAGACTTCTAAAAAGGCGGTAGGGATGAAAATAGTGATAAACCTGGACACTAAGATCCCCAAGTACAAACAAACCAATGATCTACCTCATATACACGAGACAAAGTCCTATCGTCCCAACAGGCTCAATATTCTGTTATCCCTGAGACCCTTGTAATTACGTGGGATGGTGGGTATTCTCCAAACCAGATGGGGAGTGCTGCTATATGACCTGCAGTGTGGATGAGCATATAAAGAATGCAGGTGACCTGAGGGGGGTAACTAAGGTATGGACCCCCAAGGTACCTTTCTGGGAGGAGGGCCCTACGGGGGATGTGGTCGTGGACTCGGCCAGAGGGGGGAATGTGGACAGATGAATGCATCATTCATAGGGTCTGCCCCGCCTCTGCCTCCATACCACAGGTACGAGAAATGCTATTCACTAAGACAACCCTATCCAGGAACAATCGAAGAAGAGATGAATCTGCAAACTCTAGAAGAAATGGAAATGCTGTAACCTAAGATGACGAAAGCAAGCAACATCACTGCCAAACTGACATACAAAAATACAATAGACACAAAGCAAATATGCGCTCACCATGAAGAAACACAAACATTGGGTCAAACGTGCATTTAGACATGAAGAATATTACCTGCACCATATAGACACAAGGAACATAATCTATACGCTGAAATGCAAGAAGAACGATATAAACATATAGCTTGCTAAACGTAGAAATGCAACAGTAACGAGTGGCCATTTGAAAAAAAGGACAGTGAAGCCACGCTCGAGTGAATGGGAAGCATTGAAGAAGCCTCCAAGCTGCAGGGAGGCTGAATTAGCTGGAAATACAGACCTGTGTGGGCCCCTCCAAGGTTACTAAGGAGAAGGGAGGTTTACAGAGCTCCGAAGAGAACCGAAGATAATTCCCAAGCGTAAAACAGATTTCTTTTAGATTAAACAAAAGAACAAATAGCCTTTGAAAGTCAGGTGCCCATTATAGCACAAATAATTCTCCAGTGACCAGATAGGGTAGAGACACCTGCATTAAAATGTGCTAAAATCCTAATAGAAGCCAAGCAGAATATTTCAAAATGTGGTCTCCTCACACATGACTTATAATTGGAGAACAGTGTCTATTCATCAACTCCAGACACAGATAGTTCCATGCCTTCACTCCCCTTAAAGCTAAAGGGCCCTGGCTTGTGGCCCCAGAAATCGGGGATGGCGTTGTATTTAATTGGACGAAGCAGCTCCTTGATGTCTCCCATTTACCACTGTTTGTGCTCATGTGCTGATGACCTGCCAAATATTCAAGGTTGGTAAAACCAATGCCAACCAATCACAACTCTCAAAATGATGTATTTTCTTTACCTTTATGACTTTAAGGGTAGTCCAAGGTGGGGCCATTAGACAGTTATGTCCAATGAAGATACTAACACCTATGTAAACTATATGTAGACAATTTCCCTAACCAATCCCATATCCCCATAAACCTTTGTAACCAAGATAGTGATGTGACCTCAATCATGAGGTGTATTGAGGTTAGAACCTAATGTTTTTTAAAAAAATGTTTTTATTATTAATAAACACATTGGCATAAAAGGCGATATTAAAACAAACATAGATCAATTCTATATAAATATCTTAATAAAAGAACAGGTAATCCAATACCAGTTTATAGAGTAATAGAGGCCTAACATGCTAAACCAAGCAGAATAAATCTAACGCATTATAGAACATTTATGCAGTATTTCAATATAAACTAATAAGTGTATATTATAAAGATTGGTAACTGACAAGACATGACAGACATGACAATTAACTTGCTGTTTACAAATTAAGGGCTAGGTGTTATATGATCTAAATACTCAGTGAGCAACCTCCATTTCAGTTCTTGTTTGCTTAGTAAGAGTGGGGATGAAGCATTACATTTCTCCATTCTATGAACATTACAAATAGAGTTCCACCATATTTTACAGTGCAGTTGTTTAAGGTTTTTCCAATTCGATGTAATAGTTTGGATAGCTATCATGATGAAGAGATCAAAGAGAAATCCTTTGTTATTACAAATGGCAGGCACAATGGCTGTACATCCTAGATACAGAAATGAAATACAAAGTTCTTGTAAGTGAAACGTTGATTTTAGCACATTCCACAATGCTTTTCAAAATATTTTAACATGAATACAATCAAATACTAAATGGTTAAACGATCCTTTCATACATAAGCAGCTCCGACAATTGTCATCTTGTGACAAACCTCCTTTAAATAGGATAGATGGAGTAATAAAGCTCTGTGGTGGAAGAAGTATAAAGTTTGGAGCAAGTATAAAGTTTGCCGAAACAATCACTTTAGACATTTCTTTCCAAACTAAGGGCCATCTCATTTGAGAGAGTATCAGAGAGCCAGGGTCAGATTGGTCCCTCGGTCTTTCGGCCCGTGGCTGGGCCGAAATCGTCCCTGGGGAGTGGGGGCTGGTTTCTGGCCATGCCTGGGCTAGTTTTGAAAGAAAACAAATGGGGAACAAAAAAATATTTAGTTTTTCAATTATTCATTTTTTTCTCAAAAAGCCTTTCATCCTTCTTAGGTCAATAAATGAGTACAAACACAGGTTGGGTGATATTGTATGCATATTTGTTCCATAAAAAAGAGCTTAAGCGTAAGTGCTATACAATAACATATTATAATTTGGCCTTAGAAGTCTGCTTGGATTCACAGTAATTTAGTGTACTTAGGAACAATGCTATTTGATGACACTTCATGTTTTGTCAAGTGGTGAAAGGTTGTGTTTTATCACTTCCCGGGATGTCACTTTGGAGTGGTGTCAAATGACATCACTTCCAGTGATGTCATCAGAGGTCAAGGGTCGTGATGCGAGGGGTGGGCCCCTTTTTTGAAGCGAGCGGTGGGCCACTTTTTTTGGGTGACCGGGCCTATTTCTTGTCCCAGTCCGACCCTGCAGAGAGCAGGCCGTTCTCTATTCCATTTGGCTTTTCCATGGAGCCGTATTGTCTGACATAGATATAAGAATTTTGTAGAATAATGCAGCGTTAAAGTTAAGTTTAAGCATATGCTGCATTTTGTTATCTTGATACATATTGTCACAATGTATTAACAGATCATAATGAACCATTATCGCATCAACCAGATCCAAATATTGATGCATGTAGGTCCTTGGAATATGATTTTTGATTACCAGCTCTTTGAAGGTTAAAGGTATCCCATTAATAAACATTTGTCCTACAAATGTAATGCTTGAGAGAGCCACGGTTATCAGCATATGGTTCATTCAAATGTATGGGGATACAAATTGAGATGTTTTAGAAATATATGGTAGTAAATATGTTCTAAGATAAATGATGGTAATAATACTTCTACTGGTTATCAATCTGTTGGATTTTTTGATGTATGGGCAATCCGCTATGATGTGGGGGGAAACCGCCACTCTCTCAAACAAGCCAATTTGGTGGATTTACCAAGGTCGGTAAAAACCAAAGCTGAGCCTGACTTAAAACCCTATGTGGTACTTTTTAAAATTGGGAAGACCAACTCCACCATCTGGGATATTTGAATTTATATGCTGAAATTCAACGCTTTTTCTTCCCCCCAAAGCAACTTAAGAATGTATGAGTCCAAAGATTTAAAGAATGTAACAGGAAGGGAAATAGGAAGCATGCATAACAAATTAAATACAATTGGAGCAATTGACATTTTAATAAATTTCAACCTACCTCACCATGACAAAAATAAGAGGGGCCATGAGCTAGTAAGATATTTGACTCTAGTGAGGATGTTTGTGGTGTTTTGTTTTATATTATCTTTAATAGATGGGGTTATTATAATAACAAGATATTTAATCCCAGTGGGACACCATTTAATACCCATATTTGAGCAGTGGTGTCTAGTACAGTATATATTCAGTGGTAATATTTCTGATTTTTCAATATTGAGTTTATAACCAGAAGCTAAATTGCATGATGGTGATAAGGAGGTGATGTATACAAGAGTCTGTAACATGGAATAGGTGTAAGACGACATCTACATAGGCAGCCGTTTGTACATGAATGTGACTGTGTGGAATTCCAACAATGTTTTTGTTTCGTCTGATTGCTTCTAAAAAAGGTTCTATAGCCAAGATAAAAAAGAAGAGGGGATAGTGGGCATCCCTGGTGGGTTCCTCTACTAAGACAAAAATAGGGGGATATATGTCCGTTTATAAAAAGCTGCTGTTTTAGGGCTGGAGTATAGTACTTTTATAATTGAGATAAAGGAATCTGGAAGACCATGCCATTGAAGAGCTTTGAACATAAAATCCCACTTCACCCTATCAAAAGCTTTCTCTGCATCAAGTGCTATAGCAGCATAAGGATATGTTGAGGTTTTAATTGTGTTGATATTCGTAAAGAGTCTAATACTGCTGAAGATAATCTGCTTTTGACATAACCTAGCTGGTCATTTTTAATTAGGTTCGGGAGAAAGGGGTTTAATCTATTTGCTAATATTTTTGCCAAGATTATGCAGTCTGTATTGATTAGAGAGATAGGTCTGTAATTTTGGACTAATTTGGGATCTTTATTTGGTTTAGGAAAGACTATTAACATTGCTTCCAAGAAAGAACCCATGGCTTTTTCATTAGAGATAAAATAGGAATAGAGTTCATGGAGTTTTGATATTAAGATCTCCTTTAAAGTAGGCAAAAACATCTATCGGGAATCCATCTGGTCCTGGGGCTTTTCCTTTTTTGAGATCTTTTATAGCATGGTAGATTTCATAAATTTCTAGGAGTGCATTTAAAGTTTGGAAATCCATGGTGGTATACAAATCACAACGTATATTTCTGAGAAAGTTAGAGGCATGGGTACTGTTGGGTAATGATTCTGAGGAGTATCATTTTTGATAAAAAAGTGGAAAAGGACTGAAGAATATCTTCATCTTTAAGAACTCTATTTCCATTTTGATCTTTTATAACCGTGATTTTGGTTTTTATCTTTTTTAAGTTTGAGGTAAGAAGCTAATGATTTACTTGATCTGTTGGACAATTGATAAGTTTTAGATTTATACTTTAAAAGATTAGCACAGGAGTATTTTGTAATCAAATTGTTATATTGGATTTTTATTTTAGTAATTCATGTAAGAATTGAGCTGGTATTGGTACGAATATATTCAATTTCTATGAGTTTCATTGTTTTAAGAATGTCATCGGATTCTTTAAGTTTTTTCTTTTATTGAGCTACAAAGCAAATAATTTGGCCCTTTAATACAGCTTTATAGCAATCCCAATTGTTATGGATGGAGGTATCGTCATTGAGGTTTTCAGCAAAATAGTTGGTGTGTTGTTTTTGAATAAATTTAGTGAAAGAATTATCTTTTAGAAGAGTAGACTTAAATCTCCATCTGTTCTGTTGATACCCACTATGTGAATTAAATAATTGAACATGGACAAGAGCATGGTCGGACAGAATAATGAGTTCAATTGTAGCATTTAATAGTATTAGTCATAGATTTGGATATAAAAACATAGTCAATTCTTGAAAAAGAGTTGTGTGGTGAGGAATAGTTAGTATATTCCAGGTCTGTTGGATGAACTAGACGTCCGGCATCAATAAGGCCTACTTCAGATATAAAATTGGTGAATTGCACGTGAGAGTTAGTATTCCTTAAGCAAACATTCGACTTTTTGTCAAGTAGGTCAACAAATTCATTACATTCGTCACATACTATGAGGTTAGTTGGACAGGTTTTAAGGAAGTGGTTTCTTAATTGAGTACAGAAAGTGGGGTCAGCATTGGTAGGACCATATACATTTAGGATTAAATATTTGACGGAGTCAATAAGGAGCTTCATCAGAACCCACCAGCCCACATCATCAGACTCTGTCGATATAACTTTACATTGAAGATGTTTACTGATGAGGGTAATAACTCAATTTTTCTTTCCACATGCTGCACTTGCATAGACTTGCCTTACCCATAGACGTTTCACTTTGGCAGCTTCTAGTTGGGAGAGGTGGGATTCTTGTATACAAGCTATGGCCGGTTTAGTCCTATTAATATGGGAAAGAATTGTTTGCCTCTTGATTGGGTTGTGAAGGCCTTTGATGTTCCACAAGGGTATGTGTTAAGTGACATTGGCGGCATTTAAAGATTATACTTAAACACTAAGCCCAAATTAAAAAAGTATAGTACACATAAGGGAGGGAGACACATAGGAAGGGGGAGGACGAACATAAAGAACATGGAATATTGTAGTTTAAATAACACCAAGCTTTCAAGTGAGGACGTAGTGGCTAACTGGATACAGCCACTTCAAACCATGTTCATGTACAATCAATGGTAAGTAAGGGGGTGGAGATCTGAAACAAGATGGGCTATTCCGTGTCCCGTCCCGACTTAACCTTCCTTTATACGCAGAAATATTCCATATATGATTTCTGATTCAAATGTGCGGTTTGGTGGTGTCCATCTCTTCTCTTCTGTGGCTTTGAATAAAGATGCGCAAGTCCTTTGGATCCTGAAAGGTATACATACTATCATTGAGAGTGACTTTCAGTTAAGCAGGATGTATGATACCATATCTGGCATTAAGTTGTCATAGTGCCGGTCTGAATGCCAATAGTTCTTTCCTTCTAGCTGCCGTGATGTTGGAGTCATCTTGGGTGATGAAGATGTTGGTACCTTCCCATATAAGGGTCTTCTTTTGTTTAGCTTTATCCAGTATGAGCATAACATGAGTATAATCTAATATAGCAAAATAGTTCTCGGTGTATTTTGCGAGTAGGATATCTGGGGCCAATTCGATGGGCCCTTCGTATGTTAAATTGTGGGGGTGTAGTAAGATCCAAGAGTGTAGTGAGCATATGATACAGAAATTGGGTGGAGTTATCTTTTTCAATATTCTCAGGAAGGCCAACAATGCGTATATTGTTCCTCCTATTCCTATTTTCTATGTTTTCTGTTTGTTTCTGCAAAGACACAAACGTATTTTCCAGAGATTGCACCCTTCCTGTGACATCCTCTGAGTTACTCACCTTTCTTTCCACTTCATTTATTCTAGATTCGAATGTGGACCACTTATCAAGCATTTGTAGTTTAGCTGCAGTGGCCTCCATAAAGGGCTCGAGAGAGTTAATTTCCAACAGGATTGCTTGCATGAGTGGATCCTGTGGATCTTCTTTGGGCATGGGCTTTTCTGTCCCTTGGGTGCTTTATTGGTAGGTAACAATGCCATTTCTTTAGGTTGCCCCTTCTTTGAGGTCATGGGCTTAGCGGACGCTCTTCCAACGTGAGTCTGGTGAAACGCAGGCCGCGCTTCCAGAACTGTGCGTCTTTTTCACAATGTTCCTTTTCTCGGACATATGCGTTTCCAGCCTCTGAGGTGCCGCTGATATATTTTGGGGAGAAATATAGTGTTAATTCAGCTTTCCGCAGAAAATAAGTAACGCAGAAAAGTTCATTATATTTGTCGGACGGGAGCGCTGGAATTATGCTGCCATCTGCTGCGGCGCTTAGCCACGCCCCCCCTAAAAAAAATTGTTTTCCATTGAAGTGAGATTGAAAGCTCTGGACACCTGTGTGCTTATTGCTTTCATATGAGTTGTTATAAAAGCAGAACTTTGCCATTTACCTTGGCTATTTCCATCATGGGGTGCAGGATTTCCCAGCCCGTCTGTTCCGCTAGCAATGGGGTTTTCCAGTTCTCTTTTACATAGGCATTGTGCATACATCGTGGTCCAGGCCGCCCAGAGTATAGCAAGTCACATGCTTTGTTGAGGAGCTGACGGGGAGGTGTGGGGGAGGCTCAGTATGGCTCGCAAAGAGGTACCCACATTTTGTGTTACGCCGCTTGGTGTTCCCATTTCAATTGCACGTTTGTTTCAAGAACTGGGAATTCAGCCTTTTTAAGATAGGCGCACTCAAAACAGGTCACTTTAATATGCTACACTAAAAATGCTATGATCATTGCAACTGCATACAATGAACTACTGACCAAAAATCAAAGTTTCGTGTAAGGGACTATTTCCAGGGTTACTTGGTGGAATTGCTGTGAAATCATGCATTATAGTTTTTCTAATACATGTCAGCCTGCAATAGCCATATAAAAGCCTGTTAAGTATTTCCTTCTCACAGCTTGGTAGTGCATCGCTACTCAATTGTAATAAGAAAATGATACACTGCTGGAACTACACTTTTGTGACTGTAATAACATCACAATGCCTACTGCTTGAGCTGCTACAGTGTGAATTTACAGCTGCCACTGAGCATTTAAAGCAGTGACAAGTTTTTCAGATTCTGTCTTTCTGAAATACCTTTCGGTGACACTGTAGTGATGCGCGCAAAATGAAGGAGGGGGAGTGAGTGACTGAAAAAACGCAGGGAAGCCTGTGTGAAGTGGACAAACACTGGAGCTCTGAGAAGCGTTCCTGTGTGCCTGCGCAGTAACTAAATATGACAATGCAATAAGAGAAGGTAGTGCAAACCGTCTATATAGTTTAGCTCATTATTTTGATGTCGGGAACTAATGTCCCTGCAGACCTTTTCTGACATAAATTGCTAAGGAACTGCGTATGGCTGTATGCATTAATTCTGCAATGCTTGAGTTAAACACAAGAAAGCAAGAATATATCTGCAGGTTATCGCTTTTACGAATGCACAATAAATAAAATAAATAAACTCAGGAACTACAGAGTTGATGGTTGACTGCGCCAGCCCGGCCCGAAGCCGACCACTCCGCTGCAGAACCTGAGAAGCTGCAGGATCCCTCGCATCTTTCGGGAAGACTGGGAACACATGCCCTGAAGAAAGGCCGTCTAGAGACAGCCTGGGAAATATCCTGCCCGAAATCTGTGAGGTGTACAGTAGACCAGGAAGGGAAGTGGCAGCTTCGGGGGACGCAACAGATGAGCACTGTCAGCAGACCACAGAGTGCAAGTATTGACCCAGCTACACGGCAACTGTGGGTGTGAGGGAGGCTACTGAGTATTGTGAAGTATCTATAAGTACTGTCGAGTATTTTCAAAGTATTGGTTTGCATCATCAAATGTAGTAGGGGCAGGAGCAAAGGTAGACATCATTATATGTGGTTAGGTCACATTCGAGTTTAGAGGTAAATGGTTCTGGTGAACAACCTAGACTATTGCCTCGAAGGCACGGATGACTGAAGTATGTAAATAGTGGTTTCCTGTGGGTTGGGTGTTTTAGCTTCGGTCATAGATGACGGTATCCCCGTAATGTTTAACAAGGGAGCTGACCTAGATTGCGGGAGGTGATTCAATTGGTTAAGTCTCGAGGAGGCATTTTATTTGACAGGCGACGCAGCAGGTACAGATCGAATACAAGAGAATATTAGTATACTCTGCTAGGAGGCAGGAAGACCGCTTTGGGATTTGTGTTGGGGTTGTGTGTATTTTGGGGTAACGGGCTATAACATTGTGGTTGCAGTATTTGACTTCTCATCGCTATGTGGTTAGGCAATTGGTGACTTGACCCGTTTGTACATAGGACACGGAGAGCACGAGACGGTGAGGAGCTAGCATTGGAAAAACAAATTGGCAGATGAGGTGAACCAGTGGCAGTGTGTGGACGGTGCATGCGCAAGATTGTGGATGTGCCTGACGAGGCAGTGATTTTGAAAAACGGGGCAATGTGCGGAGCATGCCTGACAGGTTGTGGAGCCAGAGAGGCTCTTAGTAAATTAACAACATTGTGCTTACATTGTGTTCCTTCCTTAACAGCAGGCTATAGAAACCCTCAATTTGAGGTCCGGTTTGAGCAATGTATCAAAGGAAGTGCGGTAGTGACATGCCCCCCCAGCACCTGTCTTAAGATGCTCCCACCCTATAAGGATAAGATAAGCAAATAGAGCATAGAATGGTCTAAAGGCACAGAGGGGAAGTTAACTATACCATGGCCACCGTGCAGAGGTTTCTCCAAGGACGTGTAGCAATCGCTACTGACACACATACAGGGTACCTGTAAGGGGAAGAAGCTAGCAAGCCGCATGGCTATATTCGAGCTCTGGAGAATGTTCCAAGAGGGTGAGAGGGGGATACAGAGAGCCGTCAGTGGATGCTGAGCCAGCAGGAGGTAGAGGGGCTCGCAGCCTCACCCTCCTCTCCTCCACAGGTCCCTCATAGCGTGGTCTCTGATGACACAGTCGATGAGCAGGGGATGTACCCATTGCGTGAATTAAGAGCAGCAGAGGGGTATTTAAATCTGATGTATAAACCACCACCATATACTAAGGAAGAGGGGCCGATAGGCACATGGCGGCCCGACAACTGATAGAAGAGCGAGCTGTGAGGCGCAGAAGGGCATAAAGGAGGGGCTAGGGGGGGAATAGCCACAAATGAATGGATGGAGGACAGATCCTCCTGAAGCTGGAAGGGAAGACTGATGGGAAGAAAGAGGGGGCAACTAAGGCAATGGAAGGCTTGAAGGGGAGCAGCGAAGCTACAGATTGGGCTGAGATAATGGAGGCAATGGACAGGAGAGAGAAGGAAAGAGAAGAAAGGTTGGAGAGAGAGGACAGGGAGAGGAGAAAAGAGGAAGAGAAGGAGCAGGTGCACATGTAAAGAGAAGAGAGGCTAGAAAGGGAGCGCAGAGAGGAAGAGAGAGGAGCAGGAGCACCGGGACAGGAGCATAAGAAAGCTAGAGGAGATGGAGAGGCGGAGGACGGCAGCGAAACAGGAAAAACGCAAGTTGATAGAGAGGCAACATAGAAAGTTGCAGGTGGAGAGATTGGCAAGGGAACGCACACACAAGGAGGAGGATGAGCGAGCAATAAGGGACATACTGGCAGCCAGGGGGCACACGGATGAGCTCCACTGCCGTGTGAGCTCCCAGATTGATGGTCCCAACAGTGGTCTGAGCCCCCACTGGACGACTCCCCCACCGCATAACGCTGAGTGAACTTAAAGGGCCCCCCCCTCTCCTGGAAAAAATTCAGAGATAATCGGACCCAGGAACCCAGAGAAATCAGCGACCCTGTGCTACACGTGCGAGGCCTGGTGGACCAAGCCGTGTGGTCAGGAAACAAAAGTGAATCCAAGCTGTTGGCAGGGCAGGAACTCGTTCAAGAGGACCCGCCGAGAAAAGAACAGAAAGGGCAGACCTGGTCCCTGGGTACCCCCCTGCATGTTAACAGCAGAAAGTGCCGGGCCCCCCGCCCATCTGAGGGACGCAGATGGGACGGGACGGCAGTGGCAACGACGCGCTCGCCCGAAGGAGCACCAGAGGCAGCATCGCGCCCGCACAGCCTCCTAGGAAGGAGCGGAGAAGAGACAAAAAACACCCCCTCCCCCTCAGTGGTACCGCACTCCGGCGGGCTCCTCCAGCCCCTCTGGAGATCCCCCGACTCCCTGCAGAAGGAGGCGCAGAGCGGGAGGGCGCCTGTCGTAAACACTACAATATTAGGCAGGATCAACTGCACGCTATGGTGCGCAGCAGCGCCCACAGCAGACCACGGAGCGGGACAGGACCCCAGGAACGAAACGGCCACACACAAATCCTTCATCACACACTGCCGATGGAAGGCTGCTCCACGAAGCGCCATCCATGATTGTAAATAACCTCGCCCTCCCCCCTCACATATACTACGTTATTGGAGGAAGGACCCTCCTGGGAGACTCGTGAAACCTGCTGCACTCCCCAGGAACATGCTCCATATGCTACGCCATACCTGACCTCAAGGCAGTGCGATAATGCATGTGATGTGAACAGTGAGCAGAGGGGTCGCCGAACCACTAAATGAATAGATATTGTCCGAGATTGATCTCTTGGAATCACTCTGAAGACACCTGGACACAGGGTCAATGGAGCTAGGCCCAATTTTGCATCTTTTGCAGTACTGTGCCCAGAGAGAGAATGTTATAGAGGCACCCATAGAAACCCTCAGTCAGGTGGGGTCAACGCTTACAGCCAGTGAGACAACACGCCCCGCTGGCGCTTTGGGGAGACCACTGCACCCACCCAAACAAAGTTAGAGTGAGTAAAGGCTTTGGGCTACAGGAGAGTAATTAAGCCCATATGGACCACACAGGAACTCGGCACACTCAAGAAATATCACCTATAGCTTAGACTTGTCACTAAAAGAGCTACCAGAGGGTTGGGCCACCGACACTGGGGCGTGTGCCTTCCTCTTGGTACTGGTGACACACGCATCGGGAGGTGACGACCCTCTGCACTCTCCCAACAGGTCTACAAATCTCTGCCCGAGAACTACTTATAGTGAACTGCAATTGAATCCCGGTGAAAACTATTTGGGGTACCCCCTCTGCTCTACAAGTCTCCTCTAATGCAGGTGCCAATATTAGGTGGAGCAGGCCGTCATAAGCAACTGAGAGGGCGTGTGCCCTCCTCGACAGTTAACACAGCCCAGAACTGTAGCCACATCACCGGACGGACCAACCACAAAGTAGCTGTACAAAGCCAGGGCGTACCGAAGGAGGGAGTGATCCTGACCCAGCAGAACGCAAGAGGTGACATACTTTGTACTAAACATTGCCCCCTACCGACGAGGGTCCTGCTGAGGGATCTATGGACATTAAGCAGAAACTCAGAACTTATCGATTTGTCCCGCAGTGCACCGGCTCCAGCCACCCTCCGGACTCCGAGATGACATCGACTGGAACAGAGGCGGCTACCACAAAGAGCAATGTAGCAGCCTTGCTGACCGAAATGAAGAGTATGAGGGCAGATATTGGGAGTAAAGTGGACAAGATAACCCAAAGAATCGACAAGATGGAAAAAAGACTGGACAAGGTTGAACATAATCAAACCTCCCTAAGCACACTCGAGTCCCAGATAGACATAAAGATCGCAGAGATAGAAACTAGGCATGAAGAATTCCGATTAAAAATGGACCATTTAGAAAATCGAGAGAGAAGGAACAATCTACGCATCTTCGGGGTCCCAGACAAAGAGGGAGAGACGGAACGTGACTTAAAGATGACCCTACACAAAATAATGAACACATTGTTTGAGGATGAGTCCATTGATGAGCCCAAAATCGACTGCATACATAAGGCAGGAGGAACAGCAGGAGGTCCAAAGACAATTTTAGAACGATTCCACAATTATGCGGATAAAGCTAGGGTACTTGAGAAAGCCGTCCACACACCACAAATCCTACTGGACACAGCGAGAGTGTTGGTCTTCCAGGACCTCTCGTCCTTGACCCTCGCAATGAGAAGGATGTGTATGCCACTCACCAAATGGCTAAAATAGAAAGGAGTCCGCTACCGTTGGGGCTACCCATTCTCGCTCACGTTTGAGTGGGAGGGAACCAGGACCTCTCGTCCTTGACCCTCGCAATGAGAAGGATGTGTATGCCACTCACCAAATGGCTAAAATAGAAAGGAGTCCGCTACCGTTGGGGCTACCCATTCTCGCTCACGTTTGAGTGGGAGGGAACCACGATAAGGTTGCGCACAAAGAAAGACATCCAAACCTGTATAACTGATCTTCTGTGAGCCCGAGAGGACGACGCAAATGGAGGCGAGAGACGAAATGAGGACAGGCAGTGGCGTATCCAGGGCCCGAGGCACGGGCGAATACGCGGATCCAGAAAAGTCAGGAGGATGAATGATTCACCAAGAACAGATCGCTGAAAGCACTGGGGAAGCTGATCGAACATCGGGGGAATACCTACCTCACTCTTGCACTCGCTCAAACCCTCTGCTGTACTGTAATCGGCTGAGACCTATGTGATGATACAATGGTGGTTACACGAGCTGAGCGAAGAGGACTGGGAATGCCCAATCTACGTCTCGATCACTAAAGGTACTTGTGTAGGGTCCCAAGCGATGAAACTCATTTGTAGAAAATTGACAACTTGGAGGACACGGAAGGAAAGGAGGATGGGCGTAGCAGATGGGGCTCAATGTTAAGTTGAAAGTTCTACGATGGGACTGGGACACCTCCGGTTCTCACTGGTGGTCTGACTCTAGCTGGGAGAGGTTAACTAAGCTGGTTCGGATGCTGCAAAGTAATAAGGGGCGGGTGAGGGGAAAAGGGAGGGGGGAAGACAGTTATTGTCATGACCCTTGCCCCTGGCCCTCACTGGCAAGTCAGCCATCCAGTTGGGGCCCGGTCAAAGGCCTTAAAACCTCATCCAAGACTTTCTTGGAGTCAGTCCTGGCTTTGGCGCCCGACTCATAACCATCATGAAGACCAACATTAGAATGGGACTATTTACTTGGGACTATTTAACCTGGGGGTGGGGAGGGTTCCGCCATCATGGAGGCACACACATAGCTCAGTTACGAGAAACTGAGCTATGCGGTCTAGTCTTTTGGGTGTGGCAGGCCTGGGACTATTTTACCTGGACTACTTTACCTGAGACTATTTAAACCACACCCAAACAGCAGAACATGCTTTGCGTTATTCCGCTGTGGGCAGCGTAACGCTCACCGTGTCCAGTTCTTTGATGCCAGTTTACCTGAAACCAAGGACCTGCAGAGAAAGAAAGAACACTACGAAACTTACCTGGAACAGTATCCTGTCTTCAATCCATTGCTGACTTCAGTTCCACTCACCTGAAGGTACAAACTCCATCATCCGGCACCGCATGCATCCTGGAATACCATAACCTGGAAAGAGGAGAAAGAAAGACAGCATTAGTAAGCGTTTACTCACGTTTCCTCCCAAATGAAGAAATCCACACAATTCTTACCTGGGTAGTCCTCGCCTGGTCAGCATCATTGCTGGAACATTACGGCTCTCGGCGAGGAATATCGCAACCTGCAAAGAGAGAAAAGACACAGGTTAGCAATATAAAAGGCGAAACAGCGCTGCGCATCACGCATTACTCACCGGACAGCATCGCGCACACCGCGCTTTTGCCTACTGGCCCATGCTCCCCTTCAAACTGCATGACAACACCAAAATACCTTTCCATACCTAAAAGGAAAGAAGCAAGACATTATTATTCGAACTAAGAGGAACATAAGAACTGCATATAAAGACTATAAAGCAGCAAACCCACGGAGTCGCCGCAGGCCTGGATTCCCACAGGGGAGCTTGCACCAGTGAAGTAACTTGGTCGCTGCTCGCGCCCCACATCTTTGCGCCCCTGCCACGAGGAGCAGGACAGAGAATCCACCTTTTACAATATTAAGGTGAGGAGAAGGCCCAAGGGGGAGGAAGGAGTTAAGGCCAAGGGAGGTGGGAAAACATAAAGACAATCTGATATTGAATCCAGCTCTCCTATACTGCAGACACATCTTTAACCAGAGGCCTTACCAAGGGACCGGGAGAGGGTTCGAGAGTGCAAATCATCCAACCAGGGCTTGGTGGCGTCGCCGTGGATACCAGGTGAGCGTAACAGTTATAAAGTGTTACACAAACATGTAAAATGTGAAACATCGGGTCACAGGATGAAATCAGATTTGTTAAGGTCCATAACGCACACAAAACAGAACCCAGAGAGGTAATGGAAGTAATACACAATACATCAAAAAGTGTGCTCTCTAGATTATGTACGCTTAATGTCAAGGGACTTAACTCCCCCACTAAGATCTTTGTTTGGCAGGGAATTCCGCAGGTCCGGGATTGATGTGTTATTCCTGCAGGAAACTGAGTATGCCCGGGGAGAGGAGCGAAGGATCCTTCAGCCAAGGTGGAAGACGGAATACTGGGGATCGGGCCCTCTTAAAAAGGCGGGTGTGGGGATACTGTTTAGAAAGGGGCTGAATTTAAAGGTCTCAAAAGTACGGATGGATGTGGAGGGGAGGGCTCTGATGGTGGTAGGCTTGATGAACGGTTTAACAGTCACACTGGCAACAGTGTACGCACCTAACGCAGGGCAAGCTAGATTCTTACACCGCACAATATCGAAAATGATGCTGGAAGCCACAGGTCATGTGATATTGGGAGGGTATTTCAACCTATGGGCGGATGCTAAATGGGACAGATGTACGACTGCCCTGGACCTGCCTGAACCGCCGGATGCTGGCCGGACGGCTGTGGCAGATATGATGCAAACATATGGATTGCGAGATATATGGCGAGAACTACACCAAGACACCGCAGGTTACACCTTTTTATTCCGCACCTCATGGCACATACACGAGAATAGACTATATGTACATCGCGAAGGAACTAACGGAAGTGACGTCATGCTCAGAGATTGAGACTATCGCTTGGTCAGACCACTATATGGTTTCTGTGGAATTAGATCTGGGTGCACTTCCACATAAAGGGAACAAGTGGCACCGTAATGAGACCCTGTGGAAAGACCCCATCTTTCGTACAGAGATGGTAACAGAGATAGAAGAACATCTTAAGGCCAATAATACCGGTGAAGTACTGAAGAAAATTGTGTGGGATGCAGGGAAAGCGACCTGGCATGGGATACTGGTTAGAGAAGGTGCCAACAAGAAGAGAGAGAGGGCTCTGATAGAGAATAAACTGAAGAATGAAATAACACACTTACACTGGGCAGCACGAACCGCCACTGAGGACAGGGCAGAGAAAATAGCTCAGGCTAGGCAGAAACGGGACAAACTTCGCCTCCTCGAGGAGGCACAGACAATTCCTTAAATAGAAACATTATGAGAAGGGTGACAAGGTGGATGCCCTATTGGCTGTGAGGTTGAGGGTCCAAAGAGAAGATAGGTGGGTCGTAACCATAGACGAAGGGGACGGGAACACCCTAGACTCACAAGGCAGGAGCATTCCTGAGGCATTCGCGCGATTCTACAAACACTTATATGAATCTGAAGTGAACCAAGACGGGGAGGAGATAAGCAGATATCTGAAAGATATAGACATGCCGGGCCTCACTAAAAAGGAGACGGAAGCAATCGACACCCCGATCACGGCTGAGGAAGTAGAAAATGCAGTTAAGAGGTTACCACTGGGAAAGGCCCCCAGGAATGATGGCTATATGGCAGGGTTCTATAAAACCTTTCTACCCCCCTTCTTCCCTTCCTGGTTGAACTCTTCAACTACATGTTTGAGACAGGAGTAGCCCCGCTGTCCTTCTCGGAGGCATTGATCTCTGTGATACCGAAAGACGGGAGAGACCACAAACATTGTGCATCATTGCGCCCAATCTCTCTGCTAAACATCGATGCGAAGATGTACACGAGAATCCTAGCAGCGCGGTTAGAAATACATATGCCTGACTTACACACTCAGACAAGGTGGGATTTATCTTGGGGAGGCAAGGATCGGACATGATGCGCAAAACGTTACACCTGATACACGAATCAAAGACTATGGAGGACGAACCTGCTCTCATGTCTGTCAATGCAGAGAAAGCGTTCGACAGAGTGGAATGGGGATTTCTTGAGGCGGTGTTCAAAAAGGCGCAGTTAGGGGAGGGGTTTAGGAGAGGGGTGAAAGCGGTTTACACATCCCCCAAGGCCTCTGTGACAGTTAATTCTGAATATTCACATTGGTTCACCCTCGGGAGAGGTACTAGACAGGGATGTCCTCTGTCTGCAATAATATTGGCTCTGTCGCGCGAACCTCTCGCTCAAGAAATCAGAGCTGAGGGAAGTACAATTGATTGAACATTACGGTCGCCACTCAGGTTTCAAAATTAATAAGAGCAAATCCATCCTCTTCCCCCTCAACGAACCCACTCAACAAGACATAGAAAGGTACGCGACCTTAGGCCTGGCCATTGGGGCGACCACATTACGGTACCTAGGGATAAACCTGGTGTGACACCTAGCCACCGTGTACGAGGCTAACTCCCCCGCCCCCCTACTAGACAAATTCAAAGCTGACCTAACTAAGTGGCAGAAACTCACCATTTCATGGGTGGGGAGGTTAAACGCAATCAAAATGGTGTGCCTCGCAAGGTTCCTATATCCATTCCAGATGCTCCCGATTTATAATGCCAAAATCATTTTTTACAGAGGCGAAGAAGGCCATTCTGGAATTCATATGGCAGGGTAAGAAGCCAAGGATTGCATATGAAGTATTAACACTGCCCAAAGACAAAGGTGGGGTGGGATTACCAGATCTCGAAGTATTACGTAGCGACACAATTGAGGATCCTAATACCACACTTAAGAAACCAATTATATCTGCAATGGGTGAACCTCGACAATTATAGTTTTGCCCCGATCACCCTATCTGAATGTCTCTGGGTACCGAGGAACAAATTGACACGCAGAATTTGTGAGCATCCCATCCTCTGTACTATATGGGAAATTTGGAGGTAGGGCAAAGACATGCCGGTTATCACAACGTGGCCATCCCCTCTGAGCCACATCTGGGCACCAGGAATTCGGGAAGAAATTCCGGACCATGGTAGGTTTCAACTGTGTTTCGAGGTGGGACTGGAGAGGGTTGGCCAGCTCTGGAGGGAGGGTAACTTCATTACGATCACAGCTCTTGAGAGTGCATTGGGCATAGGAACATTATCGGTCTTCCACTTCCTTCAACTTAAGGGCACACTACTGAGAGAACCATGGAAGGAGAAAATACAAAGAGACCTCACCCCCTTTGAGACACTCCTAGATACCCTCGCAGAAAACAAGGGGCTGATCTCAATTATGTACAAAACCATATTAGAAGCTGGTAATGGCTCCACGTCTAAACTCAGGAGCACATAGGAGGCGAATATGAGCCTAGAGATTGACTCAGAATTGTGGTCAAAGATGTGTAGGGGAGCCTCTGTGGTGTCAATTGCCGCCCAGTATGAGCTACATGCGAATAAACTTCTCCACAGATGGCAGTATGACCCACAGAGGCTCTAAGATGTTTCCATCCGTGAGCCCCCTATGCTGGCGCCAATGTGATAACAGAGCAGATTATTGGCATATGTGGTGGGGATGCCTTCGGATAAGAATGTACTGGGATGAAGTTCTAGGTTGGATTAGGGACCTAGATGGGATCCAACGTGAGTATATCCCCCTTCTGGTATTATTTGGGTTGGAGAAAAATGAAGAAGAGTATATAAGAGCGAAAGGCTTGGCCGGCCCCCTACTGCTGGCGGCACAGGCATGTATAGTGATTAAATGGAAAGCAGCTACAGCCCCAAGTATAAATGAGTGGGTAAACGTCTCCACCAGCATTTGCCTAATGGAGAGGATAACCGCGGCTCTACATGGGAGAGCCGTCCAATATGAAACGCTATGGATTGACTTCATCAACAAATATGTAACTCGTCCCCAACATAAATGTTGAAACAGAACCCTACCTCGAGCACAATACAATACATACAAACCAGGAACGTGAGACACAGCATGATACAACAAAGGGCATTCTTGGCATTGAAAAAAGCACCCGCGAAAGCAATCATGACTGTCAAACATTCTCTTGTGTGAATAAGTGACCCAAGTCTGGTTAAGATAGATCATCTAATGATAAAGACCTACCGGTGGACTCGGCTTCTACGTAACACTGTTCCGGGGAGGGTGGCGGGAGGGAGAAGGGAGAATTGGCTGTATGTAAAGGTATTAAAGTATGTGGAAGGGAGGAGTATGATGGTCCTCCCCCCTAAGTAATGAGAACATGTAATTGAAGTTGCCTATACGTTGTTTAATTTGTTATGTTTAAAACTTAATAAAATCAACAACAACAAAAAGACACAATGGGCATTGGATCAGGGGCATGACCGAGTTGGCGGAGGTGGACGAGCGGAGCCAGACAGCACAACCACACAAAGCAGGACTTCTACGGTGTCAGACAGAGCGTGCCTAGGGGATTTGTGGGGAGGAAGTAGGTATGACTTGCAGGATATCGACATTACCATGAAACCCAACACGAACACAACCACTAGATGGCTGAGCTTCGTAGATGACTTTTGCAGAAACATGGGCTTGGGGTCCGACAATGAGGCACGAGACAGTGAGGCCGAGAGGGGGAAGCTTCAATCCACTAGGACAGGATGGACAAGAGGGTGACATGGGAGAGAGGGACCGGTATAGGGGGAACAGGAGGCGGCAAGGACGAATTATTTTTTCATTATCCAAATGAAGTAACGCAGAACCTGAGCAAGCTTGCAGACGATTAACATGGATAAACCTATGGGACTACAGGGGTATATATGGAACATGATAGGACCAAGTGTGACTAACATATAGAGAACCTAGCATAACATGGACAATGTTGAAACCGCATTATAAACGTTAGGAAAATTACAGCAGGCCTCAAGCCACTGAGCAAAGCGGATTAAGGCTGCATGGAGCAGACTCACAGCCAAGGTCAGAGACACGCAGGCACATTCCAATCTCAGACGACAAGGGGACAAGCTGCAGAGAAACTGAATACATCCTCATAATTGCAAGCTGAAGAGCTCATTTTATGTGGTCCCTAAACACGTGGTACAGCCAAACGTGACGATGGACAGTCATTTGTGGTGGGAAAGGAGAGCCGATCCAAACAAGCCAGACACAGACTGCAACAAGTGTTGAGGCAGTGTTAAATAATCATTCACATCACCTTGAAGAGGTGCACAGCGAGCTGAGAACTCGATCAAGTCCCGGGCCTGGGGATATCAGCTCTAACCAATCACAGTTTAGAAACTGGCAAGGCAAGGGGCATGATCCAATGGTAAGCCCACTACTCTGCAACAATGTAATAGATAGTTTCTTGGGGATGGGACAGGCCAGCCACCTGACATGCAAGAACCATTAGAATAATACCTATAGGGTTGCCTATAGGTAGTAATGTTCTCAATACCCAATCCCTCGTGCTGATGGGTTTTTTAGGGAAGGGCCCAAGTGATGACACCAGAGTCACAAAACTTTGCTGCATGCCATGTAAAGCTGAGATGTACCAGAACATTTTTGTTTTCTTGTAGTGATCCCTGTTGGCTTTATTTGTAATCAACCACAATTTATACTTGCCATTGGCTGAGTCCTCCGTTTGTTCCGGGGAGGGTGTTAGGCCCTCGAAGTTGGCGGACCCCCAGCCATACTCTAGCATACCTGGGATTCCCTCCCAATAGTTCTCTGGCAGAACCACACTGACCCGCGCTAGCCTGCACGTGCTCCCCTTAGCCACAACTCCCAGTGCCCATCTACCAGGCTCCCCCTGCCCACACTTAGCTTGCTGTTTCGTTCCTCGCTGTCCTATCCTGCCTTCAACATAGAAAAGGGACTCTTGGTTCCATGTCCATCTTTCTAGGCTCTTTTTTTATAGAGAATGTGGCCCTTGCGATCCATGCGAGGTCCAGGTCCCTTAGCACTCCAGCTTATATACCCCGGGTGCTAATAGATATATGTGCTAAAAAGGTGGCCTTTACTAGCCAGAAAAGTCCCCTGGGCCTCCAACTAGGTCCCAAAGGCTTGAACCAGCCGGTAATGCCCCCCTCCTTAGTATCCATTGCTAAGTAATGCTGTAATTGTCTTATTACAGGCAGGGAGGGTTTCCACAACTAGACTTTAATAGGGAAATGTTCTTAAGTTTTATAATGTTTGCAAGCTTCCAGATATAATTTACATATGGGATAATGTGTAAGAGAACGAGTTCAGTGACCATAGGGAGGAATGTAGCTGAACCTGAATTAATTTGTACGGGTACAGAAATCTGAGGCATGGTTGCAGAGATGCTATTTCATAATATATATGGTGCATTACAGTGTGAATACCCACTGATGTTTGCTTGCTCTGATGCAAGAGAACGTTCAGTTGATGATATTTAGTATAAAATGGGCCCCTCAAGGGGCACGGGAAGGATGGAGCGGCTGCACACCGGGATATGTGAGGGCCCATAGCGGTGTAGAAATTAATTATCCAGGACATAGGGTTGAGGGGGAGGGGGGCGGCATCGCCTCTAAATAGCCTGGCAGACAACCTACACCCATACACAGAATATAAGAGGGAGATCCACTATCCCCCTAGAGTACCACAATACGGGACACGTATCACAGGTGGCCGAACATAGGAGGTACGATGGAGCAGCACCACTAGCCAAACACTCAAAATCTCATCCCTCTGCTCACACCTCTCAAATTCTAAGTATAACACAGTCCTACCTATCCTGCACAACAAACCGCACACACTTCACTACAACGCAAAACAACAAAACAAACCACACACAGCCTCGCACACCAGCACACGACAGCTACCGACCGAAACGCTCAGCGAACATTGTAAACCAAAGTGAAGCTGACAACAGCACATCGCAGCTCTATTGTGCCTTTTCCTGCTAAGTCCTAGTTATTTACCCTACTCTCTTGCTTTTCAGATCCGCCAGGGGACCACTCCAGTGTTCGTGCGTGGTATAAATATCCTTTAACATAACATAAACAAAGCATGTTTGCGGTTGGAAAATAAACAACCACACTAGAGTGCAGCTTTTTTTTTAGTATTTACTCAAATGTATTTAATACCAAGGTTTGTGATTTAGAATACATGGCAACAGTGCGATACATTCCTGCCCTCCTTCCTAATCTCAAGAAGTTCACTAAATCGACATTATACCAGAATGTTCCCTTATCAACCGAGTGTGGCTTGTCAGAGAAAGTTCAAATGAAAAGACTCTGAAGTGGTAAGCCTAGCTTAATGAGGTGTGCGGGTGGCAGCATGAATCCTGCCTTTTCACACTTTGTTCTGCTTCTGGCAGACTGTAATGAGAGCATTCTGTACCTGTTGTTTCATAGCTATGTGCTCCAGATGTGCAGGCAACCGAGGGCAAATAGCATATGCAGAATAACTGGATACCCTCATTTAAAATAAGCATTCTGGCCCCCACACCCAAATACCAACAGCCCATTTCATTTTTCGAGCATTCCTTTCGACCTCAGACGCTCTTGCATCATGCGAGTCTGCATTTTCTCTGCGCACCTTATCTTTCCGAGCCACGTGGCTGATTGCACAGTGAAGGCCAATTGGCCATTCCAAGGCCACAAAGCGGCCCGCTGCCAAGCTGGTCACTGGCGTTCAGATCCAACGCCAAGGTTAGCAGAGATCTACAGCCCTAGACACGCTTCTGTGGCATCTGACCAAAGTCCTAAACATGTCAGCACAAACAGCAATGCGCCAGATTCCCGCCCTTGTAAAGTTTGGCGCCGAACTCCTCTGCCCTGTACAGACTAACCATGCTTTACATAGAATTGCAGAAACCATCACAGCACTGTGTATTTAATGATGGCTATTCTATAAAAGAACACGAATGCATTGGGTTACAGATGAAAGGGCGATGGAATATGAGCAGTCTGTGGGCGCTGATTGGTTATTTACCCACTCATTCACAACCCAGGGCCGTATTTTCCCTGTGGCCATTCCCACAACCTGCCTGCTGAAAGCACACCCTCCTGGTATCTCTTTGAAGTTAGTTCTATCATGGAGTAGCATCAAACTTTGTGCTGAATAGGTCCTGCCTGTGTTATTTCTAAGCAGTCTTCTGAGAGTTACGGGCTGATTCATGGAATAAATGCGGGAAAATCGCAGCCAAACGCGAAAATCGAAGCGCACACGTGCCAAAGCCACGCACATAGATCCATGGAATTTAGTGCGCGTGTAAATCCTGGGATGTGCGCTAAAATCGTGGTTGACGCAGGCGGGCACACACGTCATTAAACGGCGTGGGCTACGTGCACAGGGGAAGCGCACATAGTGCAGCGCACACAACAAAAGTGGGCGGAACACAGGGCGTAACAAGCGGAATGAGGAACAACACGCAAAAATGTGGGCGTTACAGGGAAGTACAGGAGGTAAATGCCTGCAACGCCCACATGCGTGCCAACAACGCGTATTCATGGAATCGAACAGGGGAAAGGCGTGCGCCAAAAAGACGCGCTAATCCGGAAACACCTACGCCAGCAGGAAGCAGGCATAAGCAGGCCCGCGCAGCATAAAAGTGCGCAAGTAACAAACAAGCTCAGACCCTACGATGAATATACCGTTCCACGCAGCAGTGATCGTGGGACACCGCAGGAGGAGGAGGCTAGCCAGGCCCCGCATTTTTTTACCCAGGACCAGCCTTTTTGGGATGCCTGATGACCAGGTGTATGGGAGGTACAGGTTTCCACCACACATAATCCTAGAACTGGTCAGGGAGTGGGAGGATGACCTCACATCACCCACCCTGTGCTCCAAAGCACTGAGCCCCTTGGAAAAGGTGCTCAATGTACTGCACTTATTGGCTAATGGGTCATTTCAGCGGACAAGTGCCATAGTGGGGGGTGTGTCACAGGCCACGCAGTCACGCTGCCTACACCAGGTGTTGGCCATCATGACTACACGCCCCTCAGTCCGCAGGCACATATACATGCCCAGAACACCTGCAGAAAGGCAGGCCGTGGTCCAGGACTTTTACGGGGTGGCACACTTCCCCAAAGTGCTAGGTGCCATTGATTGCACCCATGTAGCTCTACGTCCTCCCAGGGCCACTGAGCACATATATCGAAACCGCAAACACTGGCATTCAATCAACGTGCAGGTTGTATGTGATGCCAAGGGAATAATCTCTTCAATATATGCCAACTATCCAGGGTCAAGCCATGATAGTTTCATTTTCAGAATGTCACCCCTATACCGGGACCTGGAAGCTGGCTGGCATGGCGACACATGGCTAATTGGTGAGTATAAATGCCTCTGCACATGCATGCATATCAGAAACTGAGAAAAGGGAAAACCCCACTAATGAGAACCATTATCACCTCCCCAGGGGACAGTGCCTACCCTCTGAGCACCTACATAGTGACGCCAATTCGGAACCCCACCACACCACCCGAGGTAAGATACAACACAGCCCATATTGCAACCTGGGACATAGTGGAGCGCACATTCGGACTGCTCAAGTCACGCTTTCGCTCCCTTGACCGCTATGGTGGACAGCTGCTATACGCGCCCCCAGTAGTGTGCAGGATCATAGTGGCAGCATGTGTCCTGCACAACTTTGCAACACGCCGGGGCGTGCCGGTGGATATGGTGGTGCCCCCACATCTCCAACCACATGCACGCCCGCCGCGCATGGGAGGTGAAGGGGCACGTGGTGAGGCAGCCCGTACCCAGCTTGTGGCAAATTACTTCACCTAAAATCACACCCCTGCGGAGTTCACACAGCCCTGGCACATACCAGCTGACAATCAATGATGATGGCAAAAGGGACAGTCAACTGTCACAACCATACCAGCCTGAGATTGTTCACCTGGAAGTGTTACATTGTGTGCATCCCTTCCTACTCACAAAAATACACACATTCATGCAGCAGGAAAGATTACCCCCTTGCAAAATACCACATCAAAATACTGCCATGTCACCCAACCCCTCCCCATCTCAGCTACCCAACACACCATGGCATAGCATGCAATGTGAAAGCAACTAAATGAATGCACAACACATGACACAAGTGTTACAAAGTGCAATGTTCCAAATGTAAACAGTCCACAGACAATATGCTCTCAGTAATCAATAAGAAACACCACACATGAACAAATACATACCAGCAACACAATACATCAGTACAGGAAGAAAGCGTGGCAATATAAGACAGGAAAGAATCAAAGTAGTGCAAGTATCACAACCTGACCAAGGCAGCACATCGACCCCTTCCAACTACAGTGTTGCTGTCAGGCAAATGTGTCAGTGTACTGCATACAACATGAACTGCATCTGCAAAGGAGACGGCCTTGTGAAGACATGAAGAACCTACATGTAAATAAGGAGAAAGACATGGATGCACAAGCACATATCAATACACCATGCATTGTAGAATCCAACAACAATCCCCACTAGGGATGTACACACAGTTTTGACTACAGACTACCCACACAACACATGGGAGCCCAGTGTCACTGTGTATGTTACTGTCACTTGGTCACACCCTTTGCAAGCCCATGGAAAGGGGAAGCAGGAGGGGTGTGTGTGTGTGTGTCAGGAAACCAAGCATCTAACCCAAAGACAGGACAAGCCTGCATGTGCCCAGCTGGAATGCACAGTGGATGCCCACGGGAGCTACACAAAGCAACACACTGTAAAAAAAAATTGTAAAAAAAAGAAATTGCCATGTGTGGGGGTCACGCAGTAGGCACAAGGTACAGGGTGCATCCCAACACCCACATGCATGGACGTTGGAAAAAAATAATACTTCCATGGGCTCATGGCCTGCACGGCTACGCTACAGTGGGAGAACTGCCGTCGCTCTCTTCACCCTCTGCTGCTACATCAGGAGTTGGCCGTGAAATGGGAGGCAGCCCACGCAAAGCCCTGGTATGGTCCTCCATGGCAGCAAGCATGCGGGTCCGGAAGGTTTGGTTCTGCAGGATAATGGTACAGAGATCCCCATGCAGCACCTCACGGTTTGCCTCCACTTCTGCATGCATGGCCTCTCGTGATGCCCGGATCTCCGCATGGGTTGCCTGGAGCTCAGCTGAGAGTGAACGTGTGAGCTGCTCCAGCTGCTGTTCTGACCTAAAATTCCGGGAAGCCTCAAGTTCACTCAGAGTATCTCTGAGGAACCTGTGTTCTAACCTCTGGGCTTCCCTGTGGGCCTGTGACTCTACAGATATGGCTTCGCGCAGAGCCTCCAGTCCAGCCCGCCTGTCCCTGTTGGACGCCAACATGTCCTCCCTGTGTGAGTGGCAAATGGAGTCTGTTGCCTGCTGCTGGAGCTCCATCTGCCTTTCAGGGGGGAGAATGGAAGTGGCCACCCTATCCATTGCCTGAGCCATCATTTGACACGATGCTCCCTGTTGTGCTGCAATACTGTACATGAAGTTCTCCCACACTTTATTGCCTGGTGGCGCACGGCCACTGCGTTGACGGGCACACACCTGTTTGGGCCAAGGCGATCTGCACCTTGCTATGATGGCACTGCCTGAGGGTGCATGACTGCATTCCTCCTTTAATCTGCTGGCCCAGGAACAGGAGCAAACATTGTGGAGTGTGACCCTGCATCCGTAACTGCCACGGGCAGACTTTCCAACACTGACATCCCCATAGAGGGGTCTACCCCTGGTGCAGGTGGGTTGGACAGAACAGCATCCCTGCCAGAAACACTCACCTGCGATGGCACATATGTCTCACTGTCTGATTCAGCACCTGAATCATAGAGGTCTGCGGAGGTGTACTGAGAGACACCCGTGGACAGTATGGTCTGCAGGAGGAATGGGTTTTCACCCACCATCACCCCACGTCCTCCACTGGTGCCCGGTTGTGCTGAGATCCCACCTCGGTCTGCACCATCCCCTCCTCCTCAACAGCATCAAATGCCTCATCACCTGCAAAAACATGACAGACAACAAATGGAAACAGGCATGAGCACCATAGCACACACATAGGCCTGACGAGACGGAGATCCAGTACATAAATTGCACATGTCCCACATGAATATAACTCTGGCATGCATGCACTGTCAATGAGTTGGAAGGGGAGGCAAAAAGCACACACTGAGGACTCCAAGATGGAAAAGCAACACATGTGCAGCATGCTGGATTGCACTGGCAGCACACATTAGCCTGTGAGTGGCAATGCCAATACACATACATGACACATGCCATCACACAGATGTCACGTAGCATAGCCATGGTACATTTGACAACTACAGCCATATGTTAGTGAATGAGTACTGTCACCCATCCATGTGAGATGGACATGATGAGATGAAACATGCAAAATAGTGTGACAAAATATGCATGTGCCACACACTGCAACACATCCAGTGTTCAATTATACAGTGATGGCAGGCAGATGGATATATCAATGGCTGGTTACTTCAACATGACAGAAGACAAGTCATGTTCTACATTCAAACAGGGCCCAAAAATGAATGTGAGCAGGCCATTACTCAATCAGCCTGAATGTTTAAATCATTCCCATAACAAGTTAATAAATGTGGGCCATTGTGGGGTGTAATCTATGACAGAAGAATGTCACATATGTGGCAGTAGGGAAGAAAAATGCATCGTAAAAAAGGCAAGGATTGAAACAATCAGGCTGAATGAACAGGAAACCATTATGAACAATGTTGTTGCAAGATGACAGTTGAAGGGCAACTGCAGTAATCTGGTGCAAATTGGCTACTGTGGTCAGAAGGGATACTGTCATACCCAAACCCAAGTCTGGGGAATGGTTTGGAGGAAGCACATGGGTGACCCATACCAGTCATGACTACACACCCTCACCTGGCACTCAATCAGAACACATCACTCAAGCAACATACACATGGATTACACACATGCATAGGCACCCACCGGACAATGCTTCAAGATCTGGTAGGTCTCCCACGCCTCGGATCTGTACCTCTGTGACGAAGGTTCCAGCGACAGACTCATGTTCAGTGAGTTGGTCATCCTCTGGTGGAGACCCACCGCCAGTCAACAGAGTAGAGGCATGATCGGAAGCCAGCTTGTTCTTTGCCCTGCATTTGAGATCATTCCACCGCTTGGAGCAATTATCAGCTGTGCGCCTCACAAATCCAAGGGCACTAATGTGGCCAGCGATGGTCTGTCAGTAGGCCCCACGTTGAGCAGGCGTAGTCTTGCACCCTGCAGTCACCACCATTTCGCGGCTATGTGCCAACACATAGGCCACAAGTGCATATAGTTCGGCGTCATTGAAGCTAGGCCTCCTTGACGTGCCGGAGTGTGTAACCGTGTCTGGGGTCCGAGCCTGTAGTGCAAGAGCACCCTTCTTCTTCTTGGAAGGTGGTGCGGATCCTGAGTGGCTTACGTCGCTCTGGTTGGTAGGGGCAGAAGCGCAGGTGGACTGGGTACTTGAAGTTTGCAAAGGCACAATGATCAAAGGTCTCGGTGCAGGCATTGGCTGCAGGGTGATGTTGGCCTGACCAACGTCGGTGTGATGGACTTGGACCGACACTGTCCCGGCTGGGAGACTCGGAGCTGGGATGGATTGAGCTGCAGCTGCCCCTGCAGCCTCCTCACCCTGGCTACTTGTGGCAGCAGATGACATTGCCCCAGATCCACGTGGCCTGGTGACAGCAACTTTCACTGCCACACGTGGCTTAGACTTGGTGACCTGGAAGTCAGCCTGGGAGTCATCCCGTGCCAGTTCAGTTGACAAAATGGGCCAGTTTAACAAGGGCTGAGCTGGGATGGTGTCAGCTACATTTCCCACAACCATTGGGAGGGCATAGGTGGCCCTGATTGGTCCTCCACACACTGGCCTCTTGGGGCACCCTGCACATCCTGGCCACATCCCCTACCGCGGCCACCTTTTGGAGGTCGGCCACCTTTGCCTCCCTTACTGGTTGGTGGCCTCCCAACCATGGCACTGATGTTGTTGTGCTTATGGGAGTTGCAGTAAACAATTGTCCTGGGCAACTGGGGTGAAAGGGGTTAGGGTACTAGATGTGCGCGACACACGGGGCAACCACAGTTGGTAAATACGTGCGCAACTCACCGTCTGCCTGGAATAAGAACGTGAAAAAGACGCGTGTGTGCGCGTTGGCAACACCCCCGCCAAAAGAAGAAATGAACGCAGTCTGAGGAAACGGAGTACGAACTGGAACCGTTGTGAAGTAATCAGGTGTGAACCGACAAGAAGTACAAGTATCACCCGCTCACTCTCCACAAAAAGCACGTACAAGGCGTCCTACACGTACCTTTTAAGTCAGCCCACACGTGCAACTACACTTAGGTGCCTACCTAAGTGATTGGAGGCCTTTCCTCCAATCACACGCAGTGACACCCGGACGTGCACTTTTTTCACGTGTACAATAAACATGCACCCGTGTTATGGGAAACGCGCGCGTAACGTCACAGACGCTCTTACGCCCTTTCCTCGATTTACACGCTGACGTGCACTTTTTTCACGCGCCAAATCACTCCGTATCAAGCTGGCCATGCGACAACACACGGAAGACCACGCTCCTGCCCAAAAGGCCATTTTCCTGCCCCGCATAGCCCTGAGCACGCTCCCACCTGCCATCTGCTGCTGCCTGCCTGCTGCCCACGTGCCCTGCTATTTGGTGCCTGCACGTCAGCCATCTGCAGGGGTGCAGTTGCTGTGACCACCCCTGCTGGAACAGAACACTCCCGACTGGGATACCATCGCTCCACAGCCCAGCCCCAGGACCCAGTTGCCCACCCACACCTGCCTCTGGGGTTGCCATGTCAGACACAACACCATCTGGCACCACTGGCAACCCCCAGCCATAGAGGCAGAGGGCTACCTTCTTCAGTGCCAGTGAAGGTGGTATCCTGGTGGAGCAAGTCCTGGGGCAGTATGATGCCCTCTTTGGAAGTTTGCGCGCTGACAATGAAGGATGGAAGAGGATCTGGATGGACATTGTGACTGCCATCAACGAGGAGGGGATGGCAGTCTGCGACATTCTACACGTCCGGAAGCACTGGGAGGACTTCAGGTCCCAGGACCCTCAACAAGGCCTGGCGCCTCTTGAAGGCAGCGGATGCCGAGGGGTGCCGGGTCCACCTAGCCGACAACCAAATGAGGGTCCTGGAATGTATACGCCCAGCGCTCCACGTCCAGGTCCTTGAGAGGCAGAACCGTCTGGAGTCGAGCGGTAAGTGTACATGGGTACTGATTTGATGCTGTGTGTGTTGTGGTGTGCCAGGAGTGTGCAGGTTGCACATATGTCTTTGTAGGGCCATGTATGGATGCGCATGTACAGGGACGTGTACCTGCCACATGTGATTCCTCCAGTGCTGGACTGGCCCACCGGGACACCGGGACTTTCCCCGCTAGGCCTCGGGGTATAGGGCCTCTTTTATTGCTTTGGGTGAACATCCAATTAAAATCATAATTATTTTTCACAACACTTTTTTTTTGTTGGGAGGATTGGCTCGAACCCCGAAACTTTTAGGTACAAGTCACAACACTTACTGACTGTGCCACAGAGACTGGCTTGGAAACGATTGCACAGTAAGCCTTGTAATATCAATTAGAGCAAATGCTTGTTTTGAATGAACAGGCCAAGATTCACAGACAAAAGTGCACAAATGAGATCATATGCAGTTTATAGAAAGGAGAAGTGCTGGAAATATATGATTGGGTGGTGGTTGTGAGGGCGTGTTGGGGGAGGGGTGGTAATTGGTGGGCTAAGATGCCTTCTTTTATGTTGCTGGTCATCTCGGTTTTTCGTTTTGCAAATCTGGTCACTCTATCACTGCTAGACGAGACGATGAAGGAGGACACCGCCAAGTAAGTGTCTAATATTCTGACAGTGGCAAAAGGGCTTGTGTTGAATTGACTTTTTCAGAAGGATTATTTGCACTACACAAATTAATTGACATGATCTCAAATGACGGTACCGACACTCTGGAGAAACGTGCTGTGTGTGTGCACGCATGTTTGGGGTTTATAGAGCACGCAATTAGCAGAGCACAGTCGTGCAAATGATGAGAACCCAGGGAGAGCAGTGCACATGGAGGGAAGCACAGTTAATGCACGTGCGGAAACATGAACACAGGTTCATTTTATACACAGTATTAATTGCATGCAGGGGGTCACCAGCGCTAGAACATAGATGCTACTGGGTCCCCTGCACGCAATTTTAAACCTTTACAAAACTTAGTCTAAAAGTGAAGAGCAAAAACAGGTGAGATCGCCTCTACTCCTGGTTTTATTGCTCCTTTTTGTGAATGATGATAGCATGCGCAAGGCAGTTACAATGGCGCTAGATGGAGACGGAGTGCGAGGTATCCAATCATTTTACGCCCACGTAATGCAACCTGCACTTTGTAGTCAGAAGAGCAAAGCGCGGCAGAAACGGAACTCCCGTTCCGGGTCACTTCTTCACTTCCGAGTGAATGAGCATGCGCAGAGCGATGAGCGAAGCCCTGCTTTTGCACTCCACTGCACTGAATAATGACCCCTAAAGTTTCCTATAATCATTTCAATTGCCAATGCCAGTAGTAGATGCTCTTCCAAATACCTGTTGGTTTTCTCTAAAGCAATTCCTAGATTCGGGGGGGTATATGTAGAGCACACACATCCTAACTTTGCACACTTGGGGAGGGGGTTATTGAAAAAAGGCAATTGCACCAAAGGCCGCGACTGCGGCATAACCACCACATACTATTCAATGTGGGTGGCGAATTGGGGGTATTTACAGCACAGCGCTGCGTGGAGAGAGCGGGCAGGCTCTACACCCCATCCCGGCCCTGCGCTGTGAATGCGTCAACATGGCACAGGCATTTACTGATGTGCGTTTGCGCCCGCCAGTAAATCAGGACCTGCTAGTTGTCCTGGTTATAAATGACCTGCTGTGTCCGAGTGAGAGTGGGGGACCTAATAAAGAAAGGTGCAACGTTACTACGGAGACGTGTAAGGAGTTTCCACAGTTCACTTTCACACCCCTAGAAAAGTGATGCGGGATATTGCACCGACAACATGGATACTGTGCATTTTCCAGTGGGCAAGTATTCCACTTCCATGCGAATACTCGCTCACATAATTCACATCTCTTGCATCGGTGTTTAATCCTTCATGGCAAGTAGTCTCTAGCACTCAGTTCTTAATAAAAGATTTTTGTCTTAGAAGAGTTCATGTCTCAGCCGCTGGCATCTCTGCGTGTGACCTGCAAGCTCTGAGGTCCATTACTATTAAGATATCTCATTGTATGGAGGTGTCTGACTTAGATGTGTACATAACATTCAATCACTGTGAAATAGCTTTATGTAGAACCACTATTGCTGCAGAGGTGTGTGTATATCCAGGTTCGAAGTGCTAATCCCTGTCGGATACCTCAGTGGGTTAATGTAAATGCTGAACAGTTATGTGCATGTAAGAAGCTAACCCTGCAGGTTCCTTCCAATTCCAGTAAGGGAGCTTCAATGGTTGGCACACCTGATGTCTGCTTGTGGAATAATCCAAATGATATATACCAACCACTATTGCCCTCTGCCCCCTCAATGCCTCCGGGTTTAATGTGCACTTTATAAATTAAATGAAATAAATAAATACATTGTCTGCAATGACCTGCCTGCATTCCAATGTCCTGTAAGATTATGTACAAGACATTGTATCAGTGCATTCTGTGCATTTAACAAATTAGTTTGTGGCCCAGTACCGCTAATGCCACCCCTATCTATGCATCTCATCAGCTAATTAGGGGTCAGAGCAGGAGGCCGATCTGACCCGGCAGCAGCAGCCGATCTGATACTGCTTCTTTGGAAAGTCAGGGCTACAATAGAAGTTTGGTGGTATTTCAATGGTAAATGTTCCAAAAACAGAATTCATGTTACCGTCACTTTGTGTAAATACCCATTGTTTTCAGTCTATAAAAATGGGGATTATCCGTGTAATGACCACTGATGGTAATTCCACCAGCAGTAATTCTGGTGGTTTTTAGCAGTATGAAGAAAGGCGTATCTGACTGATCACACAGACCCCTGAGTGCAGCAAGTTGCTGGAGGGTGTCACACAGACCCCGGAATGCAGACAGGCCCGCAGTGCAGCAAAGTGCTGATCGCAGCTCCTGCTGTGCATTGATCATGGAGGGTGGGGCGTATCTGACTGATCACACAGGTACCTGAGTGCAGCAAGGTGCTGATCACAGCTCCTGCTGTGCATTGATCATGGAGGGTGGGGCGTATCAGACTGATCACACAGACCCCTGAATGCAGCAAGGTGCTGATCACAGCTCCTGCTGTGCATTGATCCTGCAGGGTGGGGCGTATCTGACCTGAGTGCAGCAAGGTGCTGATCACAGCTCCTGCTGTGCATTGATCATGGAGGGTGGGGCGTATCAGACTGATCACACAGACCCCTGAATGCAGCAAGGTGCTGATCACAGCTCCTGCTGTGCATTGATCATGCAGGGTGGGGCGTATCTGACTGATCTCTGCTGTGCATTGATCATGGAGGGACCGTATGGCAGAGGCAAAAAGGCAACCATGGGGTTGATTAGTGCAAGTAAGAAAGGGGAGGAGATAAAGAGAAGGATGTGGAAGAAAAAGGAGAGCAGAGGCAACACACCCACAGGTAGAGGCGGACCAGGGGCAGGGGACTGCTGGGAGATAGAGTAGTGCATGCTGAGACAAAGGAGCCGGTAGGAAAAGAGAACAATCTACTGTAGTGACATACGCAGGCCTGTCCTGTCCAGAAATGCTCACAAACAAGACTACCAGGTCAATATGGCGCAGGGCCCTCCAAAATTTAAACATCAGCTGATCCGGCCAGCCTTGCCAAAACTCACACCAATCCACCCAAGCCAGCCAGGCATTCCTGAGGCAGAGTGTGTCAGGGGGCAGCCACATGGGCCAACAGAGCTCTAGGAAGTCAGCCACCTAGCATGCATGGATTTTTGGAGGCGCAGAGTCTGGGAACTCATTGGGTGCGTGATGACAGCAGTAGAACCTGAGTACCAGGCTCAGTCCCCAGTCCCTCAATTGAAGAGCCACCTGTGTCCCCACAAAACAACAACATGGGAGCAGCCAACACTAAATCAATTGCAATCAACCTAATATCCCACAACCGCATACCGAAGCCTCTCCGGGTAAATGCTAATATGCTCATTTATTTGCTATTAGTGGGCTTTTAGTGTGTATGAGCGTTTCACCAGTGTAGCATAGTTATTGACATCTAACCAGCGCTATCTATTTTAAAACCTGCAACACATTTTCCTAGCAGCATGAGTGCCAGCATGTCTCCATTCGATTTGGGAGATGCTAGTCCAGACCTGTTTTTTTCATTGCATTCTATGAGTAATTGTCTTAGAATTCCAATCATGAATCCAGAACTATAAATCTGAGAATGCCAAAATAAAACCAGGACTGGATTAACATCTTCAGAATGGATTAGGGCATGTTAGCATCTATGTAGTTTTCATATTACATCACTACCCATCTGCAATAAGAACATGTCATAAGTACCCTACTGCAATACTATTTTACAGTTCAGCTGTGTTGGCCAAATGCATGTTGGCCTGCCAAAGCCAGTCAAAAGTGTTGAAAGCAGGTCACTGAGCAGAATACCAGCTGCCACTGTTCAGATTCCTTCATTCTGAACTGCCTACCCCTCACAATTCAATATCGTTAGCTAAGAATAATATATATTTATACATGGAAGGATGTTTATTTAATATGTAGCGTGCTGTGAGCACAGAAGACAATATTCAGTTGCAATGTTACTAGACATCTTAAAATAAAGCTACTTGCAAAACTAACATAGTTAAACACTTTAAGAATTGGTTTCCAATACAGAACAAGCTAAATATTGGTGTGCTTATTTCTACAGGACGCTCTCGGCATGTATTCTGCATATTTGCCATTCGTGTGGCAAAGAGCATATGTTTTTACAGGAGTTGGGAGATGTTGTGCCATGCTTAAGGAATACGTACTCTATCATCTGCTGCAGATTCTGCTGTGCCTGTTCATTGTGAGGGAAAGATGTGCGATTGCAGCCTATGATGGCTTGTTCTTTGCTTGAGCGAAACGTGCAGTGTCTGCTATGGCCCATACTGTGCCTCCTTTATGTGAGGCAAGCTTGCCCTGAGGAGGGCCATGTTGATTTGCCCAATATGAGGAAATTGTGAAATGTTGTAGCCCATGCTGTATCTATAAAAGAGAACCTTCTGCTGCTGTGTATGCTGATATGTTCTGTGTTTGATGGAAGCATGCTTGGCTGTTGACCATGCTGTACAAGTTCAATGTGAGTGAATCTTGCACTGCTGCTGCTTATGCTGACCTGTTCTGTCTTTGTGTTTTCGTGGGGGGATACGTCCAATCCCCTCATAGAAGGGTTGGGCTCACGCGCTGTGCTCGCTCCTTCGGCGAAAAATATGGGGCCACTTTGAAAACTTTTTCCAGGGCCACTTTTGGTTCCCAGTCCAGCCCTGGATTCTTCTCATGTGTGAGACACATCGATGGTGTATGTGTTGGCAAGCATGATGGGCAAATGCATGTATGGGTGCACACATGTAAAAGTTATATGTATGTACTGTGGCATGGTTGTGGTGTCACACATGGATGCTGGTTACTGCTGCATGTATCTGCACTATGTACATGTGTATTTGTGTGTATTTGACAAGTGTGCAACTGTGATGCAACATGGATGCATGTGACACTGACATGTAGAAAGCTGAATGCCAGATGTGACATGGATGGCGATGTCATCACTGCGACAGGTGGTGGAGATGTACAGATGCATGTAAATCTGGCGGCGTGTGTGCATGTGTTCTGCACTCCCCATGTTGCATGTGACGTCAGGCTCACCTTCGGCTGCTCGTGCTGCTTGTGTATGGATGGTGCTGCCTGGTGCAATATTCCTGTTGATTTGCTTATGTGTGTGAGCTGAAATGACATGTGTGTTGGGGAGTGTGATGCCATGTCTGAAGTTTGACACTGCCACTCATGTACAACTGTCATGTGTGTATCAGTCCATTGTACAGTGCCCTGATGCCTGTGTTCTATCTCTCCCTGTCTGCGGCGTCAACTGATGAAGAGGGCGGGAGGGTGCTGTGGAGCAAAGCGGCAGGGATCGCACCGCCAGCCGGAGACGCAAGGCCCGGCTCCCCTCCCAGGTTGTCATCTCGTCGGGGAGTGAGGAGTCTGGTGCCGCGTCCCAGGCCACAGCTGCTGAGGGTAGGTCCAAGAGGCGGAGGTCGGAGGTGGACTCCTCGGCAGCAGAAGGGGCAGCTGAGACCCCACAGTGTCCGACGGAGGAAGATGGCACGGAGTAATCCAGGTTGGTGAGGGGTTTGGTGGAGGAGGAGGCTGTGGAAGGGACACACACTGGGTCTGTAGGAGGGGATTCCACTGGTGCTAGTTGTGTCGTGCAGGGACAGGAGGCAGCGCAGGCCGCCGCGGAGGTGTAATCCTGTGACTGCATCATCCCGCACCAGCAGGGATGCCTACGTCCAGACCCGTTTTTAGGGAGGGGATGAGCGCACAACAACTGGCCTTCCTCTCCCTGCAGACGTGGCAATCCGGGACCGGGTTGAGCCTGTCCTGGTTGGGATAGCGTTGCGTCAACGGGGCATGTAAGGTGACCTGCTGTGTTTTCGTGAACACTGCACTTCATCTCGGATGCCTCTTTGACCGCGTTGCCCTACTGGCACGGGTCACCAGTGCTGGATTCCTCTGTGTGCTGGACCTTCTTCCGACCCCCTCCTCACCTGAACCCCCTATGCGCCAGTCGTCCTCCATGCCATCTTCCCACCCATGTATCACCTGGGTACCCTGTGGAGCTGCCTCTGACCCAGCAGCCAGGCTGGTGGAGGACACATTCCTGCCACAGTCGGGAGTCAGACGTCCAGCAGGGGTGGCCACCACAACAACTGCACCCCGCCGGAGGAGGATGTGCAGGCAGCAAGAGTCAGGGCACAGCAGCAGCAGCAACAAGGTGGGAGCGATGATGGCTCGGGCTATCAACATCCGAGGGGCAGACATCGGCAGAGGGTAGGAAGACCCAGGATTGGGAGTGTCTTCCGTGTGGCAGCGGTTGGGCCATGCCATGGGTGCGGAGCGGCGGCGGGCGGAAGAGGCACGGCTCACAATGGTCAGGGTGGAGAACTCCATGCGGAAGGCGCTGAGGTGGCCTGAGTTCCTCGAGGCAATACGCAGGGAGTAGGAGTTGAACATGGCATCGTCCCTGCAAACCCTCAGGGCCATGGAAGAGGACCGCCTCCAGGACATAGAGCAGGAGTTCGATGATGCCCTAGCCCGGGAAATCGGAAAGTGAGCCGTTGGACTAGCCCGCCGCCGTTGTATATAGTTTTTAGTGATAGGTTTCATTTTCGTTTTGCTTTATTTTGGGGTGATTGGACTATGCCCCACACTTTTGTAAATAGTTATTTGTTAGGTAGTTTCTTTGATAGGTTTCATTTCTTTCGTTGGGCTCATGGACCCTTTGAAAATTTGTTGTAGATAGTTGAACATTGGATTTTTGAGAACTTTTTTCTGGGAAATCACCATGGATCAATGGATTTTACATTTTACGTTTCCTTTGGATTTTCTTTGGTGGATGGAGAGTTTGGACGATTTTTCTTTTGGATTTCTTTGGATTGGTTCTACATTTCATTTTATTATGTTTTGGACATGCATTTCATTTCATGTTTGACATTTTTTTATGCTTTCATTTCATTACATTCATTTTGTTCATAATACATTTAGATATTTTACTTCCATGTGTGGGATTCGCTCATTGGGTTCATGCATGTCAAAATGTGGGTTTACACAATCAATGGCACCCAGTGTGTGTGTGTGTGTGACAGACATGTGTTGATGTGCATAGGTGACTTTTGGTTTGTGTCATGAGATAGGCATGTCAGTGTGGGGTGGATTGGGAAATTCATTACGTCTCAAGACTGGGGTGGCGTGCTGTGGGATTTTGGTGGACATGAGGCCCATGATTGGGCATCTTTAGGACGTGTTGGGGGGGGGGGGATGACATGATTCGGGGCCTGCTGGCAGGTGCCTGTCAATGCTGGGAGGTTGGGGGTGCAGGGGGACATGAGTCAGGGCCTGCTGGCAGGTGCCCGTCAATGCTGAGGGGTTGGGGGTGCAGAGGGCCATGAGTTGGTGATCACTAGTGCAAGGTGACATGTGGCCTGGCTGGGGGGGGCATGCCCGTGGTGGATGGGCTGCCTGCGGGACATGGCCAGGGGTGCAGGGTAGTCCCCTGTGGTGTGGGCTGCCTGCAGGGGCTGTGGAGGGGGTAGAGGGCCCACCTGGGAGGACCCACACTGCCAATTCACGTGTGAAACACCCCGCGAACCCCTCAGAATACACGTACCCCGCTCTGCAAGCGGAATCGCGTGTGAAACTCCCCACGCATCCCAGAAAAACACATACCCCGCTCGTCCAAGGCCTATTGCGTGTGAGACTCCCCACTGGATACACGTACCCCGCTCTGCAAACAAAATCGCGTGTGAAAGTACCCGCACACCCCAGGAATACTCGTTCCCCGCTCGCACGATTGTAGTGTAGTGGCCCTGTTAGCTGGTCCAGGGTTAGCGCGGCCCTTTGCGCTGCATTGGGGATTTCAATGGTTTTTCCTTGCGCAAGGGGAGTTCTTGGGGGCGTAACTGGCGCTGCAGGATGTTCTCTCCGCCAGCGCTCATAATGGCTTGCCAATTCCATGAATACGCGGTGCGACAGAATGCTGTTTAGCGCAAACGGCTGGCTCCCTCTCTACGCTGCCTCTGCGCTGAAATCTATGAATTACCCCGTTCATTTCTTGATTGGCTCACCCCTGAAAATGAGCTCCTGTTGTAATAAAATGGCTTAACCAAGTGTGCCTTCAGTATCTTCAGTTATAAGCAGTATGTGTATCCTTGCATCTGTTCTTTCTCTGAAGTCCTGTTATAAAATGAGCACTAGCAAAGTTAAGTTTTGGCCTGTGTGTAGGTGTTAGACAGGTATTTCCCTAGAACTGACGTCATATGTTCAAGTACAGGAGACATTTTCAAGCAGTTGTAATCTTATGGCCAGGAGTACCCTACTAGCAGCGCCTGGCCAATGCCTAACCCTTACCCACAAAAAAACCAACACTGTTGGCTTTGCCAATGCTTGTTTTCCTTTAACAATGAATGAATGTTTCTGATTTGTTTCTTCTCTTAATCTTTTTTTTTTTTCATTCATAGGCACAAGTTTTGCTTAAATTATGGAAAAATGGTTTCAGTTTAGATGATGGAGATTTGAGATCGTATACCGACCCAACCAATGCAGAGTTTCTGGAATCCATAAAGCGAGGGTACGTTGCATGAATCACTTTTCTGAACTTTAAGTGGACTGGGTCTGTCTGGATTGGAGACCCGCTACAGATCAAATTTAACTAGTGAAACTGGTTTGGATAATGTATGTGCTTACTTCTGTGGGAAGCAGGGAAATTGTGTAGGTTTATTAGTGATTTGTAAATTGCTCTCTGTGAAACGTGACTGCTACAGATGGTCATTTGCGTAACACGGCCTTAAATATTGAAAGCTTGTTTAAACAGTTCAGTTTGAGCATTTCCCTGAATTTCTTGTAATTTTCTATCATTCTGAATGAAGGGCAAATTGATCGAATGTTTACGATTATGAACTGTATGAGTTGGAGACAGCCATTTTAAGATGACTTTATGGTATCCTGTCTGGTAAGGATCATGCATTCCTAGTGAGTGATGTTTGTGCATGCTTTGGTAAAGACCCCCAGTATGCACGTTGGGCGATTGAGGCATCCCCGTCAGAAAATTCATGTTGGGAAAAGTCTTTCAAGTCACTCTGAGGCCATAGGCCCTTTATGAACACAGTGGAGTATGCACAAAGGGCATAAAGGAAATGAGCAAAAGGAACAAGGGTTCTTGCAGGTGAAAGCTGAAGGAATATTGCCTGGATGGAAACCCTTCAGATGAGGAGCTCATGGTGAACTGCAAAGACGTTGGTACTGCCACATAATGCTGAACAAGGGAACTGAGCAGCAGACACTGGAGAGGAGAGAGGAACTTGCTGACCAGCCTGAGTAGTCGGTACTGTGAGGACCCAGAAATGAGATGCGGACACAGAGGACTCATGGTTTTTGGTTTTAAACTTTTATTCAAATCAAGAAGGGGTTGGAAAATGCCTCACTATCCCTAACCTTGGAAGTATTTTACTACCTCAACCAAAAACGAAGGGGGTCTGTCCTTTATCATGATGTCTAAAGCAAAATATGTTCTGTGTGCATAATCCTATTCTGGCCCTCACACTCTAAACGAACTCTAAAGTGCAAATGATACTGTCTCTGATTCTCAAGTGTTCAAATCCAACCTAAAGGTATGATTTAAACTGAAAGGGTCTAAATGGACAAGGTTTATAGCTCCAGGGAATGGCTCACTTCCCCACCTTCCTTTTAACCAATAGCAAAAAGTTCAAACAATGAATAAGTTCCTTGGAACCCAAGAGGGTAACTCCCGCCTCTCGGTGTGCTCACTTTCAGGTAATGGCTCCCTTCTCCAGGTTCCTGTTTATATTCACTACAACTCAAAATCCCACATACATGAATCCTCCTTGGGTTTCTCCTTCCATTATTTGCAATTTGGGCGCAACCAGATTCGCAGATCACCTGGTGTACTCCCCTGACAGGTTTTCTCTCCACCTTGAAAACGACTCACAATCTCAAGGGGATGGGTCTTCTTTGAGATTCTCTTCCACTGTAGTTTATTACACACCTTTTGATTTTTCCTGGTGTACTCTCCTGCCAGGTCTTGGATGCAGTCTTTCAAACATTTAACTTTCCCTGGTATAGAGTTTCAGCAATTGACCTTGCCTGGTATACTTTCCTGCCAGGACTTCTATGTAATCTTTCGACCACTTGACGTGCAGTCCCTCTCAAATGATTAACTTAGCCTGGTATATTCTCCAGCCAGGACTTTTATGAAGTTATCTTTCCTTTTTGCCCACACTGTGATGTTTGACCTCTGTTGGCTTATCACCTCCGGTTTCCCAAAGTTCGTTTCAATATTCGTACTTATATGTTTTGTATTTCCTCTTTTCAGGTATGGACCCAGCGACCCATTTTTGCATGATTTAAGACCAGGCTAAACCCTTGACAGGTTTCATTCAATGTTTCTCTCGTTAATTTCACGGAGCGGCATGCATTCTTAGGCACCCTCGTAACCCATTTGTCTTCCCTGGCCTTCCCCGGTGCTTTGAATGCTTCTCACGCCTCTTTGTTTTATTGTGGAGCTTGTTGGCTCAGCGTGCGTGCCGTCAGTCACTGTAGCTTCGCCGCATTTAGTTCCACTCTGCGCGGCTCCCACTGCCTTTCCGACACAGACGGCAAGCCCTCTGTCACCCGGTTTCTCTCACTTGGTCTGGGTTCGCTTTGGTTTCACTTTTCACAGCGTTCTCTCCCGTATCGTGTTGTCCATTCTATGCATGGGTTGAAGCATTACCCAGCTTCTGCACTTCTCCCTCACGCTGTCTGTCAGCTGCCATGAATGTAAAGTTCACGGCAGAATGGAGCAACTTCCAAAGACTAGACTGCTGAGTTTGCTAATCCATCCCAGTCATCTTCATTGTTCTGTTCCTCTTTCTCGTCTCAGTATCTTTGGTATAATGTTGAGGAAGTTGACAATGGATCTCACTGGGAGTAATCTCTAATTCTCTCTCTCTTCCTCGACTCAATTATTAACAATAATAATTCTTTAATGTGATACAGATTGAAAGTAAATTCAAACTTCACACATAATACAAATTACATACATTAATATTAACTCATTAAAAGAAACAAATCAGCAGTTGTCATATACAGAAGAGAATATGTGGTAAAGCAACATTTTTTCTTTAAGATATTTTCAACCTAAAAGAAAACAATATTCAAACAGAAACAATTGTGTAGCTTGTAATCTTTGCCTAGACATCAGCACAATCTTAGCCATATACGTAGACAATAGATATCTCGATAAAAAACACCCGGCCTTGGAGTGATAATAAACGTACAGAAGGTATAAAACCCCTGCCTGATCAGGGTAACACAAGCAATGTTTGACCCATCATGATAAGATGTTTCAGATCAAGGAGCCCAGGGCTTTTCAATCAGCTGCCACACATTATACAATGCAATAAACAAATGCATGTTGCAGGTGTTGGTGCAGTAAAGCCAGAATGAAGTTTCACAAATGGTTAGTGGATCGTGTACAAATTCCCCAAGATATTTAATGATTGAACACCCCAGAGCTGAACACTCAGTCAACAAGTGCTTGGCTGTCTCCAAACATTCAGGAGATTTGCACAAGCGACAAACTCGCTCACTGGCAGGGATCTTTTCCCTGGCTCCTATATTATACAGGGTGGGTAATTGCTCCAGACGGAACAAAATAATGAAACGTCTGAGCCTTTTGGTGGGGCAAAGATACAGATATGCTTGTGGTTGCATAAAATTATAGAGTCTATATTTTACAAAATGGAAGGTCTTTAGGCTGCTCAGGTGTGAGAAATTCTCTAACCAGTCCCATAGGTCCACCTTTTTGCCGAGTGCTGTCAGAACATCCTTGGAGACGGTCACCCCTCTGTGCGTCCAGCCTATATTCATAAGAAATTTTATCATGTCTTTCAGGAAGGGAGAAGTGGTGTGTTTTTTACTCACTTCTTGATGGATCACAGCCAATAACGGATTGGAAGGGTTGCCCTTCATTTTAAGATAGAATCCTGCCCTCCTTTTAAGTACCAATGCTTTAAGTGAGGGGAGACCCAATTCAAGCCTAATCAGGGCCACTGGGACACTTGGAGGTAATCCCAGCATCCGGCGCCAGAATTTACCTTCCATCACTCGCAGCCAGGCAAGATCGAAAGAGAGAAGAGACTCAAGGCCATAGGTAATCATAGGCGCAAAAACCTGAATGTATAGGTGTTTAGTCCTGCACAAGGTAAAGCCGCCCTGCTTGTTTGTGAACGAAATATTAATGCTATCACTTGCGTCGTCCTGGTTATACGTCCTTGCCGGCACATGAGGTAGTCGCCCAAAGGCTCAATTTCTACTCCAAGATACCGATAAGATGGAGCGTAAAGTATAAGATTATTATGTACCCGCAGGTTGACTCGGGATGCTCTTTTCCTAGTAAATCGAAGTACCTTTGCTTATCTATTATAGTCAAGCCATTGTTCTTAGCGTAATCCCATAAGGTGACCGCAGAGCGCCTAAGTCCAACTATGGTATTGCCAAATACAACCAGGTCGTCAGCATATGCTAGAACAGTGCAAAGTGCCTCGCCAATTTTTGGAGGGCAATTCTTAGCCTCGGCAAGTGCTGCAGGGATGTCATATACATAAAGATTGTAAATGAGGGGTGCAGTTACACATCCCTGCTTTACCCCCCTATTCTGGATCATCTGTCTAGTCAAAGTGCCTTCCTGATTTAATCTGAGGCATGCAGAGGTATTATGATACAGGTGTCTTATATAGTATAGAAGACCAGGCGAGCAGCCCATTGTTTCCAGCTTAATCCATAGCCTTGCTCTAGGGATAGAATCAAAGGCAGCCTTGAAGTCAATATATAGGGCATAAAGCGGGGGCTGCCCCTTGCTAAGTGCCCGTGTGCGAAGCATATCCATCACCCAAAGATTGTGAGAAGTGGAAAAATCTCGCCGAAAACCACATTGGAATCTGCTAAGTACGTTAGTTTGTTCCACCCACTTCTGCAGCTCACTAAGCAGTAATGCGGCAAAAAAATGCCAGTGATGTCAACCATAGAGAGGAGGCTGTAGTTGTTAGGATCTATGCAGCTACCTTTTTTAAACACAGGGACGAGAATAGCTGTTTGCCAGGAGCAGGGAATAGTCCCCTGAGCTAAGATCTTTTTGAAAAGAATAGAGAAGAGGTGTGCCCAAAATGCAGTATAGTTCTTAATGACTGCATTAGCCAGCCCGTTAGGGCCGGGGGCTCTAGAGGTCTTAAGAGTGACTATTTTGTTATGAATGGCCTCCACTGAGACGTCAAACGGCGGAGGGAAGGGAACCTTCACTTGAGATATACTAGGAGCCTCCGCCTCTCCAGAGTTACGACCCATTAGAAATTTTATCCATACTTCTTCACCGATAGGGTTGGCTAATGGTCCATTTACCTTCCCTCTATTCTCATTTAGGAGTGTCCATATGCTACGAGAGTTTCTAGAGCAGATGGTTTGTACGAGCTTTTGATATCTGTTGTTCCTCTCTGACATTTTTATGCTCTTAATACAGGCTCTATATCTATTTTTAGCTTTTCTAACTTTCTCATAGTAGGCAGCTCCCACTAAGTTCATGTTCTTAAAGCCCCGAATCTCAGCTCTATGCCCTCCCTTGTTATAGGGTAGGTTTCTGCCCCCAAGCTTTAACATATGCCTCGTATTTGTAGTGGCATGTAGGCCAGAAAATCCCAGAATCCAGTCTTCTATGTCATTTACAGTCATGAGATCGAAGAGAGGAAGACCCCATAAAGCGGCGGGTTTAAGGGCTTCAGTGGCCGCTCTTATATTCTTCTCCAACAAGACTATTCTAGTGCCAGAGCAATTGGTTTGAATATTGCCAATATTAGAATGAGAGGTGGAAGGGGAAGGAAGGCGGAGTGAGCAAAGAAGCAACGCATGGTCGCTCCATTTATTGGGCGTTACACACATGTCCGCGATTCTGGACTGCATCTCGGAGCACATAAATATGTAGTCCAGGGTACTGAACGAAGAGCCGTTAGTCCAAGTGTGTTTCCCAGGCCGATCTCCCAATGTGCGACCATTAATCATGGTAAGATCCCATGAATCAAACAGTTGCAGCCATCCTAACCCTTCTCCCTCCCTTCTTCCATGGGTCATCAGGCATCTTGCACTGAGGTAGGGATTTGGAGATACAAGGAGGTCACCTGTCATATGGCAATTAAAATCCCCCTGATTAACATATCACTCCCTGCCTGATGTTGGGGGCTGTATAAGGTAGACCTGGCAAGGGTTTGAGGGAGAGGGTTACAATATGCCATTAAGGCATGAGGAAGAGGAGGAGTGTCCCTAAAAGGGAAGGGGGGGAGGGGGTTATGTGTCTTTATCGAACAATGTCTTGTGATCCCCCTGAGGATTCCCTTCCTTCCTACGTGGTCCTCCCTCATATAGCTGCCCCTAGAGTCACGATCAGGTAGCGACTGCCATCCCCTGGCCAAATGAGCAGAGGCTACCTCAGGAAAAGGAGTTATATCATTATAGGATTCACCACAGTACACAGAAGTAGAGCTTACAAATGTTAAAGCACACAGACCGTTAAAAGAGAAAACAGCATTGCGTCTAATCTGGAATCAGAGGCACATATCGGGTCCGATAGCAAGAGCGTATCCATTAGTGTGTGTGAAAGGAAGGTGGAAAGCAAGCATTATTTGGCGTGAAGTGTTGAGGAATGTAGGCAAGAGTTGCATAGGGGAATGCTGATGAGTCTCAGAGAAGCAGAACTTGCAAAAGAAAACTGGATAAGGGCCAGAAAAAGGGCATGAAGCAGGAACAGAGAGCAATAGTAGCAATCGGAGATGGAAATAAGTCCAGGACCCCAGTCAAACCAGATTTCTGGGTCATAAAGGCTAAACCCAATGAGAAACTTAAAAAGATCATATTAAAAAACGTGAACATGTATTTATGCTGGGCACTGAAGTCTAATTCCCCAGAACAAGTCAGTGTGCCGATGCATGCTGGGACACATATTCCAAGATTGTCAAAGGCTGATTAAGAAAGAACATTCCAAATTACTGGAATGATTATGTGAGCTTGGCGAGCAGGTCAACATTCTGTTAATGAAAAAAGGAAAAAAAACGTGCATGTTGATAAAGGATGTTCTATTAAAGAGCAAATGCCATTATTAGAATTGTGAAATCAAACCTTACCTGAATCCAATAATTGTAGTTAAAAGGACGTATGAACAAGAGTCAAATATGAGCATCCATGGTGCATGTTGGAAAATCAGACTTTTTCAGGAAGAACCATTTAGTCCTTGTTGTTAAAACCAAGTATTGCCGAAAACCTACAGGTATATGTGATAATCAACACTGATAGATTGTGGGCAGCAGTCTTACATCACACAAGAATCATTGTTTAAACAAAGTCTTACTAAAGACCAAGTGTCAAAGGTGATGAACTCATGCATGTTGTAAATGAATTCTTATAAATTGCTGCATCACTGTTGTGGAACAGTCTTATTACAGAACTGGAGACAGCGTTGGTGAAAATACAATCTATCGAAAGATGAAACCATGTTGATGATCAAATGTGCGGTGATCTAATGCATCCTGGGAATTGGAGTTAATTTAAACCAGTAGCCATTGTTGTTGAAACCAAACTCTTACTTAAAAACAAGAGTCCTAATAGTTATCTAACTTTCTCTGGGCCATAACTTCCTGCCGTTGGACGAGTGAAAAAAGAATCGAGCTACATTGGACACAGAGACAAAGGGGCTCAATATAAGTTCCTTGGCCTGGAAACAAATTCCGGTAATTCCAGAAACGGCATTTATTTCTGACCGGGGAAACACAACTTTAACGGTGGGGCAGTGATCTACCAGCAGGCCTGACCTGCAGGGAGTTCAGGCCCCTCCCGGGACAATAAAAGGCGGAATCACCAGAAACGGTATTACCAGTGCCGGTTATTCCGGCACTCCCATCCATGTAGCTCTATACGAATCCATGGAATGGCAGTTTACTGGAGTCTCTGCTGCCCTTAATAGCTTGGTAATATCGGGATATCAGGCGGCAGCTACTGTAAGGCAGTTTTGCCAGTATCGCGCCAGAAATACTGGTGGGATACCAGCAAATCTGTAATGACGGCCAACGAATCTCTGCAAAAGGCGAGAGAAATTCTGTGGTTTTCTAACAGAACATGAGGTCAATATCCAAAGAGAGTGGGATTGAAAAAGCTTCAACAAGTGTGGAGTACTCCTACAGGTCAACAAAGGAAGACCGATGGAGGCTGAAGGAGCCTGTTGTTGCCCTGATAGAACCACAAAGGACGCGATACACAAGAGACTCCACATTGTAATGATTTTTTTCATCATGCGCACTTTGAAAATAGTTCCCTACTCCTCGAGCAACCAGTGTAAGTCATTAAGGCCAGAGGGTGATTTGGTATCTTAACCTAGGCCAATCACCATTATGAATACCCTATTTTGAAGAAGGCGAAGTTGTTGGAATTATTTTTTGGGTCCTTCCATGTAGATACTTTTACAGGAATTAAGCTGGGAAAATTTGAGAGTTCTAAGCACCTCCTCCTTGTATTGGGAGCTTACGCTTTAGCAGGTGTAACTGGTAGTCTTTTTGGATGCTGTATTAAAGTAGCCACAAGAGCCAGACCAGAATGTAAGACCACTCCTAGGTTACTTGCCCTGCTCATAGGACGTGAGAATGGGGGAGGGTAGCCACAGCCAATGGCCAGGAGAATGTGAAGTGATGGTGTGCATGATATTTTACAAAATATTGAAAATTGGAGCTGTTCAGTAACTTGAATCACTTCATTCCACATGTTACTAATGTGAAATGACTTTGCGTGTCTAAAAACACACTACTAGTAGGTTCGTGATTTCATTCAACATGCTCCCGAACGTAAACTAACATAACGGTGTGCTGCCCTGAACATTAATCTGTGATGTTGCATTGTGTTTGTTTTTTACCCATATACCCATAAGCTTGCAAAAAACGTGCCACCTGAAATGTGGATGCAGAATTAGCCGTCAGTCAAGGAACACACAGCACCACCCAGTGGCCATCATTGGGAGTTCATCTTCAGTTCAGAGCCGGATGGGAAAAGCATTTTGTGTATCCTAATTAGCTTAAATGTCACTGCTATGCTCCAGAAAAATGCCTGTTATTCTTAAAAATCATTTCAGTCCATATAATGTAAGAAAGGTAATTAATGGAAAAATACTGTGATGAAAGCAAATATTGATCAGAAATAACCAAGGTGAATAAAAAAGTAGTCAAACGTTTTTGTCAAAATGGCATTTTTACGAATATCAGAAACATTACCATCCAGTGTTTGTTACTCATCTTTAATGTTTAGACTGCCCTGCTTTGCAGGGCTATAGTTTCTCGACCTCTTGATATTACAAACAAGCCTTAACTCCGACCCTCGCCACAAGTCCATCCTGCCCAGCTAGGTCCAGGGTAAAAGCCTCACTCTGGTGTGCCTCCCTCCCCTTAATTCCTTCCCCCTCCCATCCCACCCTCTACCAGGCTCTCACCCAAACTCCTTAACCCCTTCTCCCTCCCATCCCAAACCATCCCACCTTCCACCACGTTCTCACTCCACCCAACCCCCAAGCCAGAGGAGCCGGATGGCGCGCCAACTGTCACAAACAACTTAAGGAGGAGGATATGAATCCCCTCTCCCGAACCACAGAAGCCAAATGGATCGACCCTCCCACCGTGGTTGGCACGGGCGCCTGGATATTTGAAGTACAGGAAGCCACGTGGCAGCCAATGGGGGGAAGGAGGAGTTAGGGAAAGGGGATGGACCAATAAAGGGAAGGAAAGGGAAAACAACAATGCATAGAGAGCAAAACTCAAACTACACACCTGTATTTCTACCCTGGTAATTCCTGACCTGATACTTGAATATTTTGGAACCTACCACTAATCACATAAACTAGAGAAACCTAACATAATTCTCGGGAAACATACTGAGCACAATACATGAACCATGAATGTTAGTTAGCATGACTTACAAAGCATGACTTCATGGCAACACAAACATCATAAGGCAAATCTTTGGACATGTAACACCCTGTGATGCAGTATATAGAACATACGTTGAGCGGGCAATGACACTAAGACAAAAAAGGCCCCAATTTGGGTAAGCACAATCACATTACATGGAACAATTCCCTCCACATATTGAGTGTGTCATTGTGACTTGTGATTGCAGGCCTAGATGATTTCAGGTCTCCCCTGATTAGCACGCCTTATCCATGCCCCTCCTTTCAGCAAGAACGTATCTTAACATACCAATGTCCATAATAGCACAAGAATGCGTTTAAGAATACACTTAACTGATTGTCCGGACGTCTCCTCAGAACGTCCAGACACCAAAGGATGAAGCACCTAACAATATCAATCACTGCCGCGACCCAGCAAGTACACAGTCATCAGCACTATAGCAGAACACACACACAGAGCACTTAACTGAGTGTCCGGGTGCCTCCTGCGGCTGCCCCGGACCCGAAGAAAAAATACAAGCCGAGATCAGCCAGTGCTCGCCGCCGCGGCCCGAGGTATGAGCCTGCCGCCGCTCATGGACCAGCGTTTCCCTCCTATGCTGCATAGCGTTTGCCAGCCTCCTCCTGCATTGCTACTCCGCTGCTGCTGCCTCCGCCCGTGCTCTCCAACATCAATCATCAACACCGGAGCACGGGCGGACGGCCGTTAAGAGCACGCCTTCCTAATTCACAATTGCCTGCAGCTGTGGACAGGCGCGTTTACAGGGAACTACACACTTTTCCTGTGCCTGCTGGGAAATGTAGTTTTTCCCCAGTATCTATACATTACACGTCTTTTCCTGCACCACAACCCCTGATTTCTGACACCAACCATCCTAAGACTCCTGTTCCTCCCATCCCTTCCACCCACGCCCCAGCACGACCGCCCCCTGCCCCACCAATGAATCGCCCAACCCACCCAGACCCATCCCGGCCAGACCCACCCCACCCCCTGCCCTTTCCTCGCGTCAACTCCCACGAACATCCCACACCGACCACATCCCTTCCCCTCCCTAAAAACTGGACCGGATGGAGCGGATCGACCGGATGGAGGGAATCGACCGGATGGAGGGGATGGAATGGATGAGGGGATGAAACAGATACATGGAACGGGTAGAGTGCATGGAACGGATGGAGTGCATGGAACAGATGGAGTGGACAAAACGGACGTAGTAGACGGAACAGATAAGTGAATTGAACGGACCAAGCAAATGTCTTGGATGGTGCAGAAGCCACGGACGGTGCGGATGCTATGGACGACGCGGATGCTACCGATGACGCGGATGGTGCGGACGCTGCAGATGGTGCAGATGATCCGGATAGTAAGGATGCTGCGGATGATACGAATGCTGCGGCAGATGGTACATATCTGTATCTCCTGTATATGCTATGTACCTGTATCCCCATGTTTATCTGTATCCCATGTTTACCCCTATCCATCCTGTCGCTTTATATACATATGCTGCTATGCACGCCCCCACTGTCCTGCTCTCGTGCCTGGTCTCGGACGCTTTACTGATAAAGTAAAGTGGGGACAGGGGGTACAGCGGGTTACCCCCGCAAGATCCAAAAAGTAGGTGATACTCTAGTGTGGTTTCACCCAATAGTTTTGCCTCACAGTTCACAGCTCGAGCATTAACGAAGATTTATTTCTTTAATATTAATCGAGAATCAAGGGACTTTTCAGTCCTTAACTAGTGCAGACAGTTATTCTTGTATCTGGGAAAGTCGAGTACAATCATGGCAGCTGAACGCACAAAGAGTTATGACGATAAGTATGTCCTTGAACTGCTAGCACAGACCACCCTCTTTTCAGAGGGTTATCGATAACTAACTTAAGTAATTGGGACGAGTTGTTGCAACTGAAGAAAAGGTTAATATGCACTGAACTGCACGGCTCCATAATGATCGGACTCTACCACAGGGCTTAGTGGTCCGGAACGAGCCACGCTAGTTTTTGGGTAATAAATAATTTATCATCCAATGGAGTTATATCGCATATAGGTGCGGCCACGATTGGAGGATCCTTATCATAGATACAGCTCGTGAAATGACAATTAAGATCTCAGGAGATCTAGATAAGATGGACGAAGAGATAAAAAAACTGATTCCATTGGAAACTTATAAGAAACAACTGGAGAAGATCACCAAAGAAATTACGGAATTTAAGAGTTTTTGTACCCAAGACCGTATACGCAGAATGAAGAAAGATTTACTTCAGTTCTGACACGAAAACGCTTTCCGGTATACAAAAGAAGGGTACGACAGCAACACGGTGGCCAAAATCAAACCAGAAAAGTAAACTTTGGGAATACTTTCTTTAGTTCTGGTAGATCTAATGGCGGCTCTTCCTCTAATCAAAAAGGTTATAGAGTCTCACAGCAGCGTGGTAGGAATCAAGGCCGGCAGGGGAGACCCACACGCAACAAAAGGAATTTTATTACCGGAAACCAGGGCAATATGGGAGGCGGTCCGCAACAACAACAGCAACCTCAGTCTTTTTTGGACCCGACAAGTGGGACGAACCGCGAGCGCTACGCAGCGGCAGACCCTATTAGTGAACCTCTCTTCTTACCAGCCCAGCATAGAGGAGGAGGCACTGATTAATAGAGGTTTCGGTTTCATACCCACTGTCAGTTATGATAAATTCTGTACTCGGGTTGAAATCGAACAGTTGTTGTGTAAAATCCATCTACAACAATTTTTCTCCCACCAGGCTTTTGATATTGAGAAAAATGAAAGTGGATTTAGAAATAAATCTTCCTTCAATCCGCCGGTGGCTAGCTATACGCCAGAAGCAGTGGTTTTTACCAAGAGAGTCTCGAAAGAAATACAATTGTAAAACCAGGGAATGAAACAGCCGTTTCTTAATATTTCTCGACTTGAGAAAACAGCCCTGAAGAGTTTGGCCAACAATCTGGATATTATCCTGAGAAAAGCAGATAAGGTTGGCGCTATTTTTATGCTTTATCGTGATGATTACATAACCGAGTGCCTTCGACAACTGGAAGACAGAACATTTTACCAACCTGTTAAGGAAGACCCTACTAATTGACTTAGAGTTGATTAATCACAAAGTTGAAACAGCCTGTGCTAGAGGTTGGATCTGTCCACAGGAGAGCAAATTCCTTAGGGTTAAGGACCCCACAATACCTAAATTCTACTTACTTCCAAAAATTCATAAGACTCTGGTGAACACTCCTGGTCGCCCTATAGTTTCGGGTACTGGTGCCCTACTGGAACCCCTGTCAAAGTTTGCGGACAATTATCTCAAACCCTTCGTACATACTATGTATTCGTTTGTACAGGACACCACAGAATTCATTAACATAGTGGAAGAGTTGCAATTTGATCCTACTACACAACTGCTTGTCAGTTTAGATATCGTGTCACTGTACACTTGCATACCGCAACAAGAAACTTTACAGGTATTAGAGGAGACACTCCTTACTAAAAGAACAGAGCGGAGTACACCTAATAGCTTCATCCTCTGGTGCACCGAAATGCTCTCACCGAGAATTATTTTAGCTTCAATGGACAGCTCTTTCACCAGTCCCATGGCACAGCAATGGGTTCCTCAGTGGCCCTGTCAGCAGCCAATCTGTTTGTTCAGAGTTCGAGCGGCAAGTCATCTACAGCTCCACAAACCCATACTTTTCTAAGTTGGGTTTGTGGCGCTGTTACATAGATGACATCCTTATTGAGTGGGATGGCTCTGCTGATCAATTTAATGAATTTATACTATGGATTAATTGTCAAAATCCTTATCTTGAATTCACATCCACATTTAGTAATCGAGAGATCAATTACTTGGACATTACACTTTGGGTAGACACCAATCGCAATATTCTACAGGTCAGACCATATCACAAACAAACCGATCGAAACTCGTTGTTAGAGTTTGAAGTTGTCATCCACGCCATGCTAGAGAGAATCTCCCGTTTGGCCAGTTTTTGCGTTCAAAGCGTAATAGCTCTACAAAGGAGATTTTTTTTGTCGGAAGCAGATACCCTGAGCTCAAAACTGGTCGCAAGGAAATATCTGACTAAGATAGTGCGTCAGACACTAAAAAGATCTAAAAACAACAATCGAGAAGGGTTGCTTGAATACAACGACAAGACTAAAGATAAGGAAGGCCTAGTATTTGTTAGAACCTTTACTCCACAAACGAATCAGATCATTAAGATCATTAAGAAAAACTGGCACGTCCTAAAGGTTGGCGATTGTCCCCTAGACGTTAACGGTGTGTGCTTTCAAAAGAGGCCCTAACCTTAAAGATCTCCTTACTAGAAATGACATCACTAGAGGAACTGGCAGGCAGAAAAGTGTCACAGAATGCTGGGGGGTGCCTAGAAATGTAGGACATGCCCTGTGTGGCCAGTGTGTCAACTGTCCATTGACAAGTCGTACTACACAGATAGACCCTAGGCCTGGAGAAACCTTGGTCTCAAACAACTTTCACCAATTGCAATACCAAGAACGTGGTCTATGCCGTATGGTGTCCGTGCGGGAAACTGTCCGTCTGTGCCTCCAACCTCCCCATTCCCATTGAGCCCTATGGCATACAGCATACCCCGGTAATTGCCCATTTCCGGATGCCAGTAATTCCACGAGTTTGGCGACAGCTGTGTCAGTTTTACCAGCATGGCTACCGCCAAACTTGTAAGGAGGCCCATTGTATCGGTAGAAAGGTGATGACTGGATGCACAGCTGTCACAACCCCTCCCACCTTTATGTACGAGGTACAGGGCAAATCCCAGACATCTAATCTGCAGAGCATCTTTTGAAAGGTTGGAGGTAGTCTTGTCGGTAAGAGCGGCAAGGCAACCTCCATACCAGCATGAAAGTCCAGCACCCGCGAATGGGCAATTACCAGGGTAGTCCGACCCCGCCGGACCCGGTAATTGCCCTTTCGCGGGTGCCGGTAGATCCCCATTCCCATTTCAGCCCCATAGGGATCAATGGGAATGGGGATGCCTGTAGCTCGCAGGTGCCTTTCATTCCACCAGGGCAGACTTGGCGGAATGAAAGGCACCCGCGGCACAACTCGGAGTTTGCCGGTCCAGATACAATGGTACCGGTAAGCTTACCAGTACCGTTGTATCCAGACTGGCAACCTTGTAATGAGGGACTGTAGAAAAAAGGACCTAGGCTAATTAGCCATCGGTGCGGGCCGCACACCTGTAATTCACACGAATGGTTAAATATTTGCGTAAATTACTTGATCAAAAAATATATAATCATAAATAAAAACAGTTCACATGATGCATACATGATACTTTTTAATCCACAAAAAATGTGAATCAATGAATGTTTGTCATTGGTTAAACAACACCAATTTGTAGCCTGCTTTTTAATAGGCAAATGAGCAACCCTATGGCTAATGCATTTCGGAAATCATGGTTTCCTTCTTCAGAGCCGGGTGAAACTACGCAAGAATGTATAAATTATTCTTCAATAATCAAGAAAATAAACATTGTGCAATTAGTGTTGCAATAAACATGTTGGGAAGGCATTTAGCAAGACAGGGTACCCACAATAAACAGAGACAATTCACAAATAACACGTAAAGAAGAGAGAAAAACACATTTGTCATAATTAGTTGCTTGGAATAAAGTCCTTGATAGTTATCGCAAGATCCACATTTCAATTGATCAATGTACTCATCATTAAATGGCATAACATAATGTTCGTATTACGTCAACATAAAATGCAATGAACATCTTATTCTACATGTTCTCAAAAATGGTTGCTCATATTTCCATAGAAGCAACTGTACCAAAATGTAATAATAGTTACTCTGTGTGTTATAAGCTTTCACCAATCGTTGTTGCAATCTATTCTTGCTTTACACCTACGAGCACTAACCTTCAAAGTGCATCTGTTTTCCAGGCGCTGCCTGCGCTGGTCAACGTTGTAAAGTGCGTTTGAGTAACGCTGTAACTACTGAAATAAAATGAACACAAACATTAGCGTGCTCGTCAGGAATGTAGGAGACAATTGGATGATCATACAGTTTACGCAAAGATTGAACAAGATCCTATCAATGGCATTCGAGACAACTTAGAGATTCTATTAACCAAAGCAGAAGAAGAGGGTATGATTACTAACAAGACTAAAGCATTTCTACTGACACAGAAACTAATCACTCCACATTTTTATCTTTTGCCAAAAATCCATAAAGGGCTAATAAACCCACCGGGAAGACCAATTGTTGCTGCCACAGGAGGTATATTACAACCACTTGGAACCTACATTGATTATGAACCCTATCATACAAAAAACTGAAACTTATGTGAAAGACAGTACACATTTTCTCAACATACTCGAGAACATTAAACTGACAGAGAACGACACACTTTTCACAATCGAAGTGACAAGCCTTTATACCAGCATCCCACATGATTTTGGGCAAGAAGCGGTCAAATGGCTCCTTTTGCGTGAAGACAATCTAGGAGAAGTCAACGAATTTATAATGTCCTTGTTAATGTTCATCTCAACCAACTCGTACTTCAAATACAAGAATGAGTACTATATACAAACATCTGGCACAGCTATGGGGGCAGTGATGGCACCGGTTTACGCAAATTCATTCATGTATCAGTTTGAAATGTCACATATCTTACAAAATTCGCAGTGGAAAGACAAAATCAAATTGTGGATTAGATACATGGATGACATTTTCTGTATATGGCAAGATACTAGAGAATCTTTGGATGAATTTTTTCAATACATCAATAGTATACACCATCGAATACAATTTACTTCTGAGATAGGGAACCCTGGGATTCATTACTTGGACATTCAAGTCAACATACATAATCGACAGATAACTACATCATTATTCACTAAACCAACAGACAAACAATTTACTACATCGTAAATGCTCCGTCTGAAAACGATAATCGGTGATCAAGGTGAATTTGAATAAGAATTAATCAGATTGAGCAAGAAACTTGAGGATCGAGGATACCATGACGAAGATGTACTAACAGCAACAGAGAAAGTAATGACAAAAAAAGGGCTAGCACCCTTACGCCAAAAGATAAACCAACATCACCACCATTGATAAATGTGTCCACATTTTCTACACAAAGCATGCAAATCAAGAGATGCATAAATAAACATTGGCAAATATTAACGAAGGATGAAAGAACCAAAGATCTTTTTGCTGTTACCCCAACATTCGCGTACCAAAGATCACACAACTTGAGAGATTTACTTGTTAACACACGAGAAGACAAACCCAGAATAAACACCTTGTCTAAGAGAACTGGCACTTACCCGTGCCTAAATTGCAGGAATTGCAACAGTATAATTAAAGGAGAAACAGTAGTACACCCTTACACAGGTGAAAAGATCAAATTAAAATGCCATGCAACTTGCAACACAGAGAACTGCATTTACTGTATACAGTGCCCTTGCGGTACATACTACGTTGGCGAAACAGGACGCAAAATACGTAAACGCATTAATGAACATAAATCATGAATACGCAACAAAAACACCAACTCTGCAGTAGCAAAACATTTCAATGAAAAAAAGCACAATATCTCACAACTTAGATTTCAAGTACTGGAATTAATTGACAATACTTGCAGAGATGCCAAAAGGAAAAGACAGCAGAGAGATGCATATTGGATCGATCGGCTCGAAGCACTATCACCACGAGGAATTAATGATGAATTTGACCTTAATTGCTTTCTCTGATAATGCTATACGTTACTATGTACATTTCACTGTAATCTGAATCATGATTGTAATTAACCAAGTTTCTAGAAGTATTTCACTATATGTTCATAGTTGTAGAGCATTTTTTTCTCACCAAGTTAATCACGAGCTAAATTAGTGCTCCATAAGTAAGTATCAAACAGAGTAGTAAGCATCAAACAGAGCAGGACGCATTCGCGTTTCTATAGGTGACATGAATAGAGTTGCTCTACCACTCATGATTTTCTTGGTCTGCACTATGCATTTAGTTGACAGGAAGAGTATCCGTGAACATCCACTACATACCTACCAGAATGCAGATGGACATTGCCCACTCATTTTTTTAACATCACAACTTTATTGTGCACTTAACAACACACGATCCACACCGGTATCTCTTCATCTTTGACATCGAGTGTAATCGCATATACACTCTATAATTACATTGTGCTTTGGGACAACAAACGGGCATCAGTTAAGTAACATCAGCAGTTTGAGTTAGCATTTTTCAGTTATTTACATCAGGCAGATTTTATTAGCCCACACCAAGATGGCCGGTACACTTCGTTGCGTTCAGCCATTTTAGATATACACGTTGCCTTGACAACGATTTACTTTTCCGCCACATTCGAGATAGTCAGCAGCTCAGGAGAACACACACGGCAGGACTATACAAACAGATTGTAAAGGAAAGCTTTATAGGTAAGCACGAGTAATGATGAAGTGGTAACCCCATAAGTGCAGCATCGCGCTTTATCATGACGAGCATGCTAATGTTTGTGTTCGTTTTATTTCAGTAGTTACAGTGTTACTCAAACACACTTTACAACGTTGACCAGCGCAGGCAGCGCCTGGAAAATAGATGCACTTTGAAGGTTAGTGCTCGTAGGTGTAAAGCAAGAATAGATTGCAACAAAGATTGGTGAAAGCTTATAACACACAGTAACTATTATTACATTTTGGTACAGTTGCTTCTATGGAAGTATGAGCAACCATTTCTGAGAACATGTAGAATAAGATGTTCATTGCATTTTATGTTGACGTAATACGAGCATTATGTTATGCCATTTAATGATGAGAGTACATTGATCAATTGAAATGTGGATCTTGCAATAACCATCAAGGACTTTATTCCAAGCAACTAATTATGACATATGTGTTTTTCTCTCTTCTTTACGTGTTATTTGTGAATTGTCTGTTTATTGTGGGTACCCTGTCTTGCTAAATGCCTTCCCAACATGTTTATTGCAACACTAATTGCACAATGTTGATTTTCTTGATTATTGAAGAATAATTTATACATTCTTGCGTAGTTTCACCCGGCTCTGAAGAAGGAAACCATGATTTCTGAAATGCATTGGCCATAGGGTTGTTCATTTGCCTATTAAAAAGCAGGCTACAAATTGGTGTTGTTTAACCAATGACAAACATTCATTGATTCAAATTTTTTGTGGATTAAAAAATATCATTTATACATCATGTGAACTGTTTTTATTTATGATTATATATTTTTTGATCAAGTAATTTACGCAAATATTTAACCATTCATGGGAATTACAGGTGTGCGGCCCGCACCGATGGCTAATTAGCCTAGGTCCTTTTTTCTACAGTCTATCATTAGAGCCCAGTACGGAGGCACTATTCAGTGGGCTGCACCCTACTAAGCAACTCAAAACCAATTAAGAACATTATATTAAGAAATTCTTCAAAATCAAAGAGAACAGAGCTGTGCACCCTCTCCCTCGCTCCATTTTTTCAGGAACCTTGTAATGAGGCCCAGTGACACGATTTGAGCGTTGAGTCCACAAACTAACATTTACCTTGTAAAGTTCATAGTAAAACAAGTATTAATATACAAATAAAATGGGCCTCCTCATGAGTTGGGCGGTAGATACCACCCGCCCTAATAGCGTTACCGCCACCCGCGTTGGGTGGTAATGGGTATTCCCCATTCCCCATTAGGTCCATTGGACTCAATGGGGCATTTTTGGCGCAATTAGCATGTGCTAATAGTGCCAGAAAATTGCCATTTTTACGGCGCATTTAACCCCAAGCTTGGAGCTGGGGGTAAATGCTGCCAGACTCATGTTTGGGCAGACCTTTAATGCAGTGGTAACGCTATTACCGTCGCATTTAAGGGTCTTAAATGCGGCTGTAATAGCGTTACCGCTGCATTTAAGGGCTGCCGCCCAACTCGTGATGGGACCGAATGTATGTAACTGTAATTTATTAAAGCATTTGTAATAAAATATTAGTATGCAACATGTCACGTCCTAATAAACAGGGTTTAGCAGATAATTCAACCATTGAGGTGTCCTTCTCCATCTAGGAGAAATATTGAATCATTATTTGCTCATGTGATAGTATAGTCAGACCTGTTATATTCAGATCTGTAAGGTAAAGTGGGGTGGGTGAATGCATGTAGATCCAGGAGTAACTGGAGCCTGTGCATGTGTGCTTTCTGGGTGTGCTTTGTTTTGTACACTGCATGCTTATTGTTTCCGGATGGGCAGGGTTCAGTGTTTGTGGTGTTGGGTGTTGGAGGCTATTGGGGTTTGTGAGTTGGTTTGAGTGATGTGTGGTTTTGGATGTTTAGCAGGGTGGTGCGCTACCCATCTGGGTGTGGGTGGTAGGTGTGCGGTGACGGGGGGTGGTAGAGAAGAGAAAATGGTTGGTAGGATGTTGGGTGCTCTCTGGATATTGTGCAGCTATGCTATTGTTTTCTTTTTGTAGGGCATACACCTTTGCATTGGCATGAGGCTAGAATTGGATTGGTGGAATGAGACTACTGGGAAGGAAATAGATTAGTATGGCAGAAACTATAGTATAATGGACTATTAGCTGTCACTAGGGTGGGTCATTATGTAGAGGGGCTTGGTATTGTTCAATTGGTATTGAGATTCCTGGGTCCTCTTGAACCGTTATGCAAACTTGTGCATGTGTCTTGAAACATCGGTCAGAGAATTGAGCAGTGTTTGGTTGTAGAGATCCTTGCGGTTCTGTACCTCAGGGCTAGAGTTTCAATGCCTTTGTGGATGTGGGTTGGGCATTGTATGGGGTTGAGGGAGCCTGCCCATGGTTTTGACATTGGTTTGGGGTGATTGTTGTATAGTTGTTGTTGATCAGTTTTTATCTCAGCAAGTAAAATAACCAGATTTTAAGCCATTTCCGGAAGATTAGGTGGTTTTCCATCGTCCCTTCGGGATCAAGTTCCATAGTTTGGCTATGAGAATAGAGAAAGCAGTTTCTCTGAATGTACTTTTCTCATAATGTCTTATTTCTGTTTGGAAGTCAGTGCTAGAATGTAAGGTTCTTCTGGTTTGGTATTGGGTGATTTTTGCTTGGGAGAATTTGGCTCCTTGTCTGTGTAGCGATGTATTGGCAATGCAGAGGGATTTGAAATTGATTATTTTCTTGACTCGTAGCCATAGTAGAATGTAGAGTAGTTTTGGATGTGTTGTAGTTTTTTGGTGAAGTGTTCAGGCATTCCTAGGTAGAAGCCATTTGCAGCATTGTCTATTCTTGATAATACCAATGAGTTGATAGCGAGATACAGTGTGGAAAGACGGTGCAAGGGAGGACCCCTCTTATTAGTCAAAAGATGGTAGAAATATTTTTTTGCTAATGCATTGACCTGTGGTTCCAGGGTGAGACCACTGCCTATGAGTATTCCCAGGTTTTTTGTCACTGTTGATTCAGGTTGAGTTCCCATACTCGAGGGACAGGTGAGACATGTCTGTTAGGTTGTTGTCTCGTGGGGTTATCATTATTTCTGTTTTGGTTGGGTTTAGTTTAAGGTTGTTGTTTGCTGTCCATGTGTTCATATCGGGAGGCATTTATTGACGGCATTGTCAGGGTTGTTGTTGGTAGTCCTATTGAAAATGAGTTGGGTGTCATCTGCAAAGTTGTAGGATGTCAGTCCACGGGTTTGTATGAGCTTCATTAGGGGGGCCATGTAGATATTGACGGGAAGTTGAGAACGGCTTGATCCTTGTCATATGCCAGAGGTGACGTTTTAAGTGTTTGATATGAACGGAAGGTGGTAGGTTCTTTCGGTTCTGTTCATGAGGAAATATTTCAGCCATTGATGTGCCGTGTTTTGAATGCCTGCTTCTTCCAAACTTTTGATTAATGTATTTTTGATTGTATCAAAGGCAGCTGATGTGTCCAGTATGATGAGGCAAGATTGGGTGGTGTTGTCTGCATTCATCTTTAGGTTGTCCCATATGGCGAGGAGTGATGATTCAGTTTCTCATCAGTCTGAAACCAACCTGGGATTGTTCAATTAGTCTGGTGGATTCCACATGGTTGAGCAGTTTTTTGTACAAGTAGTTCTCCAAGATTTTCACGGGATCAAGTAGGTTTGATATAGGTCTGTAGTCCTTGGGGTCATTGGTTTTTCCTGCCTCATTTTTCAAGAGTGGTTTAATATAGGCCAATTTTGTATAATTTTGTTACTATTCAGAGATAGGTTCATTAGAAGTCGGGTGTAAAGGACTGGTGTTTGAAGGGCGAGTAGCTGTTTGTAGCTATCCGGTGGGCATGGGTTGCTGGGGGATATGGCCTGTTTGGTTTATTTCAGTAGGTTGCTGAAGGTTTCCTCCCTAATTGGTTTGAATTGGGTGAATGTTGCGCTGTGTATTGGGGATATGATTTCTGGGAGGATGTTGTTATTGGTCCTACTGGATTCCTCTATACCCTGCTGGATTGAGCAAACATTTGCTGTAAGGTTGTCCGCGATACTGTCAAAATAACATTTGCGAGGGTACAGTATTAGAACGGCATGAGGTTGGGTTTTATATATCCTTGATAATTCTGTACATTTCCATTTGGGGGTTAGATACATTGTATTTGGTAGCTATTTTTGTCCAGTTGCTTGCAGTTTTTCTTCATGCCTTTTTACAGGTTATTTTCTTGAGTTCACAGAGTTCCTCTGTTAACCATTTGGCCACTACCTTTTTCGGTGTGGGGTTGAACATTTTTAACGGTACCGATTAGTCTAATCCATCTGTGATCCAGGTGTGAAGGTTCTTTTCAACAGTTTCTGGTGTCGTTTTGTGTAGTTGGGAGGAATCAGGTTTGGTGGTTTCTAGTAGTTGGGTTAGAGTTTCTAGATCAAGCCTTTCCAGTTATTTTTGTTTGTCATTGGTTGCTTTATGTTTTTTGGGCATTGTATGGGTTATGGTTCTAACAGTGAATGGGATCATATGATGGTCCCTCCAGATGATTGGTATCAGTGGGGAGGTAGTGGAGAGTCCATCCCGGCAGAATATTGCATCAAGGATGGGTCCAGCTCTGTGGGTGGGCCTGTTCACCATTTCTTTGAGATGGAGAATTTTAGGAGTGCGCCAATGGAGTTAGATTTTCTTTAGTTTTCTCTTTCAAAGCAAACATAGAATGATGATGTTGTCATGATTTACAGCTAGGCTGGCTATGGCATTGGTGAATTTTGGGGCAAAGTTAGGATTGTAAGTGAGCATTCTCTAGATAAGAATGAAGAGTAGGTTGGAATGTTCGCTGAGTTTGAGGTTGACTAAGAGTGATTCACAGTTTTCCTATGTCTGTTAAAGGTAAATATGTGGAGCTGATTAGTTTTTTTTTGTGCCACAGCAATTTCTCATCTGTCTTCTCTTTTAGATTGTATTAGTTTATAGTTGCCGGGTATGGCTCCATGAGCAATCATTTTATAGTTATCTTATATCCATGTTTCTGTGAGGAAGAGGGCGTCAATGCTGCCTTCACTAAGAAGGTTGTACATTTCCATTTGGTGTTTTGCCATAGATAGTACATTTAGCAGGCTGTAGTGTGCCATGTGTGCTTTGGATGACACATTGCTGAATGCTTTTCCTGGTGGTCCAGTGGGGGTGCAGTGTGTGTGTTTGTCTACCAGTTTGGTGGGGTTGGTTGTTTCTTGATGTTTGTCTAGATCCTCTGTGTCTTTGTTGAGGTGTTCCAGGGGAAGTGATATCTGAAAAAACCCGTAGATTTTCGGAAAACAAACATCCCATAATACCAGTTCTATATATACTTCAGAAAATCCATAAAAGACTCCTGAAACCCCCTGGAAGCCCGATTATTGCTGCGACTGAGAGCCTTCTCGAACCCTTGGCACAATATTTTACAACCTCTGATACAAAAGACATCTACATACCTGAGAGACATGATGGCTTTTCTGAAAAAACTACAAGATGTACAGTTTGTGGATGGACGTGACACATTGTTCACGATGGACGTCAAGCCACTCTATACTAATATAGCCCACGAATCAGGACTTGAGGCAGTCGAGTGGCTGCTGTTAAGGACAGAAGACTGTCAAGGTGACCGTGTTTTCATACTGACCTACTTAAATTGGTCTTAATGAACAACTTTTTAAAGTTTGGTGAGAGATTCTTCTTGCAGATTTCAGGAATGAACATGGGAGCAGCAATGGCTCCGTGCTATGCAAACATATACATGCACTTTCTCGAATATGAACATGTATCACCTCACCAAGATGGTCCAGACATCTGGCCTTGTATACTCGTTATATTGACGATATATTTGGAATTTGGAGTGGACCAGAAGAGTTGCGAGAATTCTTCAGTATGATGAATCGTATACACCCATGAATTCAGTTTACCACTGTGACCGTCGGTCGAGTATCCACTTTTTGGACATTGAAATCTATGTGAAGGAACAGAAACTGGAAACCCGCATCTTTACGAAAACCACAGACAGGAAGAGTCTGCTCTTTGCTACCAGCTTCCATCCGCAGAGAACTCTGGACAGTGTCCGACTTAGTCAATTTCTACGTTATCAACGAAACACCTCGGAATCTTCTGAATATACACGACAATCCGCTATGCTCCAAACTAAATTCAGAGAAAGGGGTTATGACAATGCTCTCTTTAAAGGCATAACAAAGCACTACGCAACAGCCTTATTAAAGCTGAGATACTGACTCCGAGTAAGGAAATCAAAACATTCAGGGGTACTACTCCTTGTTTGAATTGTCAGCACTGTGCAAATATAATAAAGGGCAATTGCATTAGACACCCCCACTCTGGTAAAACAATATGGCTAAAACACTCATGTACTTGTGATGCGATGAATGTTATTTATAGCCTGAAATGTCCTTGTGGCTTTTACTATGTGGGTATGTCCACAAGGAAAGTAAAAACACGTTGGACTGAACATAAATCGAATATCCATACCAACAGCCAGAAATCGCCAGTAGCAGTGCATTTTTCAGAAGCCCGACATACAGTTGCACAACTAAAATGTGATGCTGGAACAAGTCAAATTGGGTCCCTGGGGTGGTGACAAGGTAAGGAAGCTTCAGCAAAGAGAAATTTTATGGATTGATCTATTGGATTGTCTTAGCCCCAGGGGTATGAACTATGCGTTCGACTTGATGTGCTTTGTGTAATAAGAGTATGATCTGATGTGTCCTGTGGAGATAGTCAATTACCGCCTCAGGGCAAAGATTGTAAGCAGAGTAGACCTCTGTGAGAACATTGGATGTTTAAATGTTGATATACCCCCTTAACCTCTATAGAGTGTGAAAGGCTTGGAACCCCCACATTGGGAGCTCCAATTGCGGCAGATTGAACAGGTGCCATATCAGCTAATGGACATGTGATCAGGATTTACATTGCAATCCATTGTATATACATGAGGTGCCCTAAGCTGTCCTGCTGCTTTACCTTAGCATCAGATATTTTTATTATCAGGTTAATTTGATGAGTGTGTCTTTAAAATGCTGTACCTTGCTATTGGTTGCAAAAAGTCAGAGGACTGCTTGCCCGCGAGGCCACTTAGAGCAGTATCTGAAGATGACCACTTTTGCCCTATAGGTGAGGGGGGGTTTCTAACATCCAATCGCACGTTTGTGGTCATCTCCGTTTGTTTTCTGTAACTTCTTGTTACTTGTGGATCGTACAAAGTGGGTGGTCATGGACGCCCCAGCAGATTCTCATCTGCACTTTCCCCCCATACCCACCACCATATAATCCCTCATAACTCCCTTTGATGGATTGACAACGCTCTCTGGATATTGTTTATTTTGTATAGATCTCTAGTGAGCTTGGTTGTAATTGCCCAGTGGACATGTGGTTTTGAGCAGATTTATATCGGCACTCGCCCGATGCCACTTGGCCATTTAAGAGACCTGTAGTTAATTTATCAATGTGTCATACCTGATAGGGGCTAGCAATTGAATGCAATTCAATTGGGCCTTTGACCCATCATACTCTTTGCACGGGAACAGACGCTGTTCCGTCTGTGCAACATAGGGGATGCGCTACCTGCATGACGTCACCCCACAGTCCCACACCAAGATGGCGGCCCTTGATACCCGCGTGCATGCGCAGTGTTACCAGGGCAACTATCATAAACAACAGAGAATCAGCCCTGCGCTTAGGCGTCGGACGGCTGTTCTCTGTTCCTCGGTGCTAGGTGAGTGGAATTTTACTCTCCGATTGACCTTCTAAGTGGAGTCTATACTCTTATAATACATTATGCATCCAAATCAATTTAAATTGTGTGGCATACTGCGACACGCTTATCGTGCATGCAACGCCACTTTCACTTACCCGCTTTAATGCGTAGTTCCTGGAAGGTCCGTACTCACTTGGTGTGAGTTTAAATGCACTTCCAAACAACGTTCTCTTCTCGAGGCTACACTCGAGTTTCTATCAAGGGTCCCGTTGACCTAAGTATGTATTTTGACTAGGCAAGTCTCCCATATAGCTAGGTAGCTAGGGATCTCCGGGGGCCACATACCACGTAGGATATTTTCCCTCACGACAGACTGAGTGACCTGATATGCCACATATTACTCAACAGCTTGCTGGTTCCTAAGCAGCTGTTAACACCAAGCTTTCTCCCCACTCTAGGGACCTTGATTTCCTATCGTTTGACCTGTATCTGCACCCGGACGCAGTGTGCGGCTGCAGTCCATTGAGATTGAAGTAACAGATTATTAATGTTTGTGGACCATAAGGTTGGTGGCATTTTTGCTTTTAAGAAATTTAGTTGAGTATGCACTCTGAGCCCTTGGTAATTATCTCTTTTATAATTCTTTAGGCATCTACATTGCAGCAAATTTCTATATTTTTGGAACCAATAGCAATCATAGCCCAGAAGATGGATTATTTGTAAATCCGAAACGTGTTGGCAACAGAATAGACCCAATGGTGCTAATTGGGATTGCTTAAATGGACTTGTATGTCTCCTGTGATGTGGTCTACTGTGAATGTTGTAAACACTAGTCATTCATTATTACTTATGCTTTGGAACCTCATATTCAATGGTTCCTGAATGCACTTATTTTGAAAATTATGTAGAGTGATCTCCTCTGCCTGACAAGAGGTTTGTTAAGTGACTTCAATTCAGCAATCCCACTAAGTCATTGCCTTGTCTGGGACGCCCAAGGGAAGCCCTTATTTATATATTTTTATGACAAGTTATATTCTGGATGATAAACCCTTATATAACGCCCCTCTCTTTGAATCCCCCTGACCTCACTGAGCCAAGAAGTAGGTTTGTTTTGCAATTTAAAAGATTTATTGGAAAAATTAAATATATATATATATATATATATCACACTTTTATAATAAATTAATATTTGATATCACACTTAAGAATATGACAGTGATCAACAATGGATAATATTATAGGAGTTGGTGTAGGAAGGAAAAGGTAACTGAGAATGCTTTTATGGTTTCAAGGAAAAACAATGATGGAAAGAAAATGCAGTACAGAAATAAACTGATAGGGTTTCACAAGAGATAATATGTTCACTTTTCCCCTTGTGGCAATTCACTACCCCCCTATGCAATATAAGGAGATGGAAGTAAAGCACACAGTTTTCAGGAATACAATCACAATACAATACGAATTTCAGTTCCCCCCTAGCAAGCTTAGAGAAACAGGAATGGTTTTAAACATAGGCAAAAGTACTTTTAAATGTGGTATGCAAAGAAGGGAAAAATATGCTAAAAATGATTTTAATTCCCTGTACGAGGTTCAGGGTAGGTGATAGCTATTTAAGATTAGTTCAAGTCACACTCGCGATGCTCAATGAGGGATTAGCAGGTTGAAAACGAATTTTAGCAGTTCAAGCAAAAGCGGCTATTTTGACAGGAGCTAATTTTTAAATTTGCGGCAATTTAGTCGCGTGCGTCGAGCGCGATTACGGAATAAGTATAAGGATTTAGAAAGTTAAATCTCGTTCCTAGCACACGCGGTTCCAGAGATACGGACGATTTTGTGGAGATAGTTTCTCGAAATGAAAGTAAACTTCAGAATGACAAAATGACAATTTTACAGCTTTGAAATGACAGAATGAACACTTATTCCTATGATGCAATTCTGGACAGGTTCAAATGTTTTGAATCAGATTATTTTAGACTAAGAGATTGGTTCTGGCACAGTTCTAGCTGGATCGTCACTCCTAATTCTGGACAGGAATGTGATTTTGCCACGGATCGTGTCAGGATTGGACTGGACTTCTGTTCTCTCGCCACGGATGGTCTTTAGTACCGGTTCTGCTCACAGCGATCTGGTCTGGGTCTGCTAGTGGCACTGCGGTCTGGTCTGGGTCTCTGGTTCTGCTGGTCTGGATCAAGTGGATTCTGGGTACAGCACTGCCTTCTGAGTACTGGCACAGTTATAGCCAGAATAAAACGGCTCAGCCCGGCTGCTTGAATAATTTGCAAAAGATTTTGAGGCCTGCTGAAAAAGGATTCAGCTGGTAGTTCACGCCTCAATGCTACAAGTTCTGAAGTCTGGATTCTAAGTTCTGGAGATGGTCCTTCTGGATATTGTCTGGTCCGGCAAAATGCTTCGCAAGAAAATGGAAAGTGAGTATCTTGCCTGTCCAAAGCAGTCTCTTTTTATGTGTTTTGAAAATGGGTGTGTGCGTGGGCATAACTAAGCCTGCCCCTCACAACTTGTCATTGGCCAAGTCCTCCTCTCTCCCTTGATTGGGGGAAGGAATGGAGTTTCATCGTGATGAGGTATGTTTTATGAGTCAGAGGATCCTCCCCTTTGCATTTACTTAGGAAAATCAATTTTACCCAAAACACATATTTCCCAGATACAGTTTGTTGAAATGACATGTACACTTTGCAGATGAATTAAGGTACATTCTTGCCCAACTCTGATCTTTCTAAGAGCTTGGGTTAAGAAATTACAACATTTTACACTTTTTGGTTGGTTTTCCAATATTGGACTTTTACCCAAATTTACACAGAGGTACACCCCCCTTCTGGGCAGATTACAGTAATTTACTATGTCTCTAGCATAAACCCTGTGTCTGCAATATTAATAAATAGCGGGGTTCGGTCCCAGAACACCGCACAAAGTGGAGTTTGGTCTCAAATCGTGAGGGCATTTTCCATATTAAGAACCCCCAAATTGTACACTTCTGTGAGCTTAATACAAGATTTTATAAGCAATTTAATCAAACATACATTTGCCCTTAATGGAATTCACATACCAGTCTGGCCCGCCCCCCAGAACTTGGTGAGTCAGAGATCACAGGCCTCTCCTTCCTGGCAGGGCAGCTGTTGACAGTTACACCCTAATCTGCATTTCTATTCAATTGAAAGGGTCTATTGTGTTGTGTCCTGCAGGCTGCAGGGGAAACTCCTCCCTCTCAATCAACAGGGCCATGTGATATCCTGGGCTGTTGTGTGGGTCTCTGAGGTGTTAAGAGTTCTCAGGAAAAGCAAGTCTTTTGAACTTTTAATTACATAAAACCACCTTCTGTTCACTGCACAGTTCTGCAAGACAGCTCTCCTGTCAGGATTTATAGAGCGCTAGCGCCGGTCAGTGGCTTGCAATGGTACTGCACCCATTTTTGGGAGCTGTCTTGAATTAATGTCTTTCAAAAAGGGGATTTATCTTGACAACATATGATTTTAGCTGACATCGTTTTAAGGTACATTCTCCAGTAGAGTTTTGAAATATGCATTTTGGGCTTGTATTCAGAGAAACAAAGGTGATTTCAAAGCGCTTTTGGAGCTAACAGGCACTGCTGTTTTTCCTTGGCACCACGTTTCACTCATGGCGCTTCTGTTCCATCACGCTCGCACTGGTGGGTGGCAGGTCAACCATTTTGGTGTGTGCAAAAACTGCGCGGTTTTCCTGGATTCTGGCGCAATGTGGGGTTTTTCGGCCATCTTGGATTTTCTGAGCCCACAGCCCCAAATGTTGCAGCATAATAACTCGAACATGGGTCAAAATCCCTGACAGGTTATACTTTTCAAAGGGTGATTTTTCATTGTCATTGATTCTCAGTATTTAACATATTTTGATGTTGATCCAAAATATCTGACAAGGATTTTACATGTTTATTTTGACCACAGATTGTGGGAAGAGTAATTCTGATCTGTTTCATTTTATCTTGTTCTGCATTAAAAACACTTTATATACATATTGATATTTTCCTTTGAAGTGTGCACAGCTAAGCTAATTGGTATAATACCCACTCTCTTACTGAGAGTCACTAATGGTTTACTTTGTAACTTACTACAGTTATTTATATTTGAGGTGTAATCTAGACTCCTGCATATATCCCACTTTCTGGGACATCAGGACGATAGATTTCTTAAGCGTGTTTAGTGACTCCGTCCCGTTTAGAGTGCATATGGGGCTATCGTGTGGCAATGCACGGTTTCGTTCTTGTGTTCCAGGGGCTGTCGCACATGAAATTAAAAATCATGACAGAGTGAGAAATGACCATGTCATGACTTGCACCTCCCCCCCGAGACTTTTTCCAATGGTTGCAGGGGGATGACCCTCATTTTAGGGCATTTAAATGCCTTGAAACGTCCTCTTATTTGTGCAAATTCGCAAAGGGCATCTAGGTTGCGCTCGTTCAGATGACCCTTGTGAATATGGCTTCTCCTTTTTTTGGCTGAAGTGAGGTGATGCGCTAGCACATCTCACTTGCGTCAAAAATGTTTTGAGAATCTGACCCATTGAATTTTTCTAATGACACACCCTTGGCATCACACCACATATACGCCAAACTATTGTTTTAGAGTTCAGCACATGAGGAGGCACACAAAGGTTGTAGATGTTTGTTTATTTGACCACCCATTGATGGCCCATGGCAATGCTAATCTCTAAGGCCAATTCCACCGAGTTCCTGCCCCTCCCTAGCCAAAACGCCTCCTCATTGGAGCTCTTTAAGCTTGCTTTAATCAAGTCTTACCATCAAAATGTGCACTCTAAGTGCCTGCCAATGTTTTTTCAAAGCAGCCTTCTGAGAGTTAATTACTTAATTGGAGTTCATTACAAATCAATTAAATTGCCAGAATATTTGATTTATTGCCTGGACACAGACTCTCTTTAGACACACTTGCACGGTTTCTCATATGGCAACGTATTGAACCTTGCTTTAAGAATAATTAATCGAGAGGAAAGTATTACATCATGGAAAAGAGGAAGTATGGTCTATAAACTGAATCAAATGTTTTAAATGATGTGATAAGTTAATTTTGTAAACGTTTTAAATTATGTGCATTATATATATGATGCTGTATGTACTATGTAAACACATTTCTTTCTCTTGTGTAAAGTTTTTAATGAACTATAACACAATAAAGTAAATATGTATATATATTAATTGTTGTAGTTGTAAAGGTGTTACTGGTGTAATAAAAATGTCCTAACCAAGTCTGCCTTCAGCCACTCGATTTATAAGCACAATGTGTTTCCTTCATTGAAGTCCTATGAAAAACAATGTTGGCTCCTGTATAAGTATTTGGCATTTGTCAAGCACTACTCTTAGAAGCCCAGGTATTCGCACAGTTTTTCACCTGCTGCTATCAATTGCCAGTTCATACCACGACGCAGTGCCTGGCAAGTGCCTTTCCCATGCATACACAAATGCCAATGCTTGTTTTTCATTTTGGCCGAAAGTTGGCAAAGCGGAACCTCTTTAAAAAGTCTGAGAATGCATTTATTTTTTATTTTAATTAGGTGAATTAAAAGGACATGCATTCTGAGATGTGGTCAACTTTAACAAACTCCTTTAATTGTAATGTACGAAGCAGGCACAGCATATGCCCAAGTATGCTTTGGCAATAAACATGCCAGAACCTCATATGCAGCACTGCCCATCACTCCGTATGCAGCCCATGCAGCACGGGGCATACACACCACTTACAAGTACATCTAAGAAAAGACTGAATCATATTGCTCTGGTAGAAATACAAGCAATAGCAAAATAATTTGCTATGGATTCTAAATGATGCAAAGATGCAAACAATTTTATAATATCAAAGCCCCCTTACAACAATTACACTGAGAGCTTCACAAGATGAATAGTACTTTGTTTAGTTAAAATCCCTGCTGTAAGATCTCAAATGCTTGAAACTTAGTTTTAGTAGTTCACAAATACTTTATTTCTAACACTGTTTTGATGAACATTTATTTATAACAAGCTTTAAATATTGTGTTTTTGATGAGAAATCTGCAACATATTTGAAGTGTGACTGTGTTTTGAAATCTATCATTATTTGGTTTTCTTTTGTAAAATAAATCTAAGAACAAAGAACACATCTATTTAAAGGATTGGCACTCAGTCCTCTGGCGGTTTGGATTGGGATATGTTGTGTCTGTAGCAAAGTCCCAAAGGTGTCCCCTGTCCCCCCAGATTTGATGTGCCTCCTACATCCCTGCTAACATGACTCCACAAACACCTCATCACTCTAATTAAACACAGCTAGCTGAGCACATTCCGACTAGCTTAGGTGCTCCTCAGGCCTAACGCAGCCGGACCCAGTCTGGGTGTCCACCCTCCAGACTGAACACATCCAACTGATTTCCTCAACACCACACCGACCGCTAAGAAGCAGCTATCATGCAACAACCACACCAGCTGTACACATATCCGGTGTGCCCACGCACCATACGACACTCTCTCGCTCTACAGACTTGAACTGCGGTTCCCGACGGCGTTCAACCTACCAGCGCTTTGAGGTCATAGCAATGATACATAAGGCACTATATAAGTGCCAAGTAACATAAAATAACATCTTGCACATATTGCTGCAAAAGTTGCAAACATACATTTGAAATTCGTGCAATTTGAGTTTACCCGGAACTGCTTCCGAGACTACTCGGGAAGCCATATACAGAGCAGCTGCCGGGCACTTCTATGATCCTAGTACTGACTCCTCGGCAGAGCACTCAAAATAAGTCTCCAGCCTGACCATGCCATAGACGAGGCTTCCCTGCGGGAGGAACCGCCAGAACAGTTATTATTCCTGCCCTGGCCTACCCGTGCACCTCCACCCTCGTACCGAGACATCCTCGGTGATTAATGAAGGCCTCTTTGTCTTGATCTGCATTATGCATTGCCTCGAGGTACAGCAATATCGGTCACTCTATCTTCCCGCCCCTTTGATTTCCTAGCCTACTTGCAGAATGCGCTGGCGTCTCAGTTCACCTATAGTATAGCCTCGGCTCTGCACCACTAATCCGCTACTCGGCATCATCAGAGCACAAGCAATGCATGTCACAAAGAACAGACATGCATTCCCTTTTCTCCTCACGCCATTTTGTTTGACCTTTTCCAGGCTGTTTATTTTCCATCTTATTCCATGGAGGCATGATGGAGACGTGTTCTTCTTTTTCCTCTGAAGCGTTAACGGCTATCCTTGAAGCTCCCCGACCAATCTCTCCCTGCAACTCCATCAGTGATTCATCCATACTATCCCTGATGGCCGATTCCACCAGTCGCGATTCGCCACACTTAAGGCCCATTTGACTAATGCCCATCTTGGCAACATTCATGCCCCTTTTGCATAAAATGGGCCTTGGTTTTCGCGGGCCAACTGGCGGCTCTTTCTCTTGGGATTTCAGGATGAAAAGTTTGAGCCACTTTAGTAGTCTGCTTCTTGGGCCCTGGGCATTTTGACTCATTGCTGTTGTAGTCATTTCTTTCCTAATGATTAGACGATGTTTCTCCATTAACATTGACCAGCTTTACTGAGTTTGGGGCTGTATTGTTACTCAGAAAGTCCTTTAATTTAGTATGCACTCCAATATGGTTAAACTGGAACCACAGGGACTCGACTAACAGTGTATGATTCCTTGATTCGTTTTAAGCCCCTCATAGAAGTTCACAAGGGCACGTGGGATTGGACCGTCCAGGGTTATGCCAGTGCCTTGAGAGAGTTGACTGTCTGCCTGTCTAAGCACTACATGCAGTCTTCTGTGAGATGCAGGGGCTAGGGTGGACGTGAAGGAGGATACGAGCCGTTTCTAGTTTGTGCATTGAAACTCCGGCGTGCTCTCACAGGGACCTTTCTTAAGACACAATTGCTGTTCTGTGTAGTCTAGGACACTCAAATTGGCGTCATCAAATGTCACTGTTGAGACGGCGGCTGGACCTGATCCCCAGGGTCACTTGTAAGTTCACTGCCCTAAAACAGGGTTCGCGAAGAAGCTACTTCTGTTGTAAGTGGTTCAAAGAAGGAAGTTATTTTTGTCGTTTCTATTTTCCATGTTGTCCTTATGGGACCTTCTACGTGGGTGCTTGTATTCATTGCATAGCCCTCTTTCCGTATTGGACCCCATGAGTTGAGGGGCCTTCCCCTGAGGATAAGGGTGAGGACGGTGTTACACTGATTGTGTCGCTTTAAGAGACTGGGATCGTTTGTGTATAAATCATGCCTTAGCTCTGTGTCATAAGAGGCCCGGCATGGAAGTTGTGGAGTCAGTGGAGGAGCCACCATTGATTATGCCGCCACGCTTATACAGCGTGGTCTAGTCTTTCCGGCCGGCTCCCATATCTTCCTACTGGCCACGCCCCCCTGTGCATTGCAACTTTAGTGCCTTCTAAAGTATGCTCTTGCCTGGTTCACCTCACGTTCCTAGCTACTTTTCCTCCGTGTCCATTCCGGTATTCTGCATGTGGCTGCCTTCTATTGTTTGTATCCCTCCTTTTTTCTTACTCCGGTTTTCCCCTTCGGCGTTCGCCATAGCCTCAGTCTTTTCTTTTCCTACATGTACGTTTTCACGCCTCCTGGACGACTATAGCCTCTCTTTAGCTGCTTTCTCTTTTTTTGCCGTCTACAGCATTCTTGACCCAGGCTTGGGGATATTGCCTGCCCATTACTTCCCGCCCAGTGCTTTTTTGACAGTCTTTCTGGCCGTCTCGCCATCTTACTTATCTCTGGGGATTTTTCAGCTATTGTCTTTTCCCCAAAGCCTGGGCTGCGCAGGGGAGACGTCACTTTTGTCTTGGTGGTACAACATCAGACGACAGTGGCAAATTCCCAGAACAGACCCTACCTCTTCAAGAAGAAGACGACAACACCAGAATAAACCTTAGCTGAATTCTATGCATCTGACGCACTAGGCCTGGGAAAGCGATTCAGAGACTTAGGTGAGATCTGCCCACGTTGACACTCCGGCATCTTCTGTGCTTTTTTTCCAGACTTCTCATATCATACATATAAGAACTGCACACCTTCAGAGATGACAATAGTGCTCTCTCGCCTTAAATCCTCTGTGCCCTAACAATGCGGTACCTCACAAGACGAGGACAGTCCTCTTTCCGCCTCTACACCCAAACTGGCCAACTGCCTCTGACACTCTTCACACTCCACACAATCCGCACTGTGAGAGCGTTTTGAGTCCTTGATGGGTAACGCCTCCTTTTCGCAACCAGTGAGAACATACCTTCTTCAAACGAGAAAGGAAAAACAGCAGATACGGCATCCATTGCCCAACTGCCTCTGACACTCTTCACACTCTGTGCTCTCTGCGTTGAGAGCATTTTGAGTCCTTGATGAGCACCACCTCCTTTTCGTAAACAGTGAGAACAGACCTTCCTCCACCAAGAAAGGTGTAACGCATCAGATATGGTGTCTCCTGACCAACTGCTTCTGACACACTTTACAAATTACAGAAATGACACTTTTCAAAAGGATGTGCTTGGAAAGCAAAGTGGAAAAGGGTTCTTCCAATTTACTAACGTCCTAGAAAGTGGACTATGGGGACATGGCCTCTTATAACAGTACGTTGGCCTCGTATAACAGTACCTTGTTCTTGTCTTTAGGAAGCTTTACAGCATTGAGTTGTACTTATTGATGCTTAAGCTGCAGTCAAGCTGATGTCCAAATGGTTCGAGTCGATGCAATCCCACTGGTGGTCGGTATCAAGTTGGCTCAATGACACAGGCTCATGGAGGGCCCAGTCGGGGAGTCAGTGTTTTTCAACGGTTCAAGTCAGCGACGAGAAGATGGCTTTGGCTCTTTTAGAGCAATCTTTTGCTACAGCAAGTTAGATAATGTCCAGCTGATAGTCGGTGCTCAAGTCAGTTGCTCCCTTGAATGTCTGTACTGTCGTTCAAGCCAGCATTTGGATGTCTCGAAGTGCAGCAAGTGGTTCATAGTCGAAGACACTGCCAAAAGCAGCACTGCAGGTCCTGCCATTCAAAGGCATCAAGCACACTCAAAGTGGCTCAAGACTGTCGAAAGCAGCTAAACCAGACTCTAGCTTCGCCTGCACTTCCTTGGTGCTGTGAGTTCCAATCCAGGGACTATAGGACCAAGTTAGTCCAGGGAGCTTGGCTGGCACCTGCAGGGGTTCCTTCAACCTCATTTAAAAGGTGCTGTTTCCAATGCAGGTGCTGTTTCCAATGCAGCCCGCAGTTGAGGCCTTGGTCCACATCAATTCACCCCTACTGTTCCCAGGGGATAGTTGGGGGCAGAGCTCTCATCTGCCTTGGATGCCTTCTGTCTTCACCGCCCTGGTAGAGGACGTTTCCTGAGTGCTATGGGTAGCAGGGAAAAAAAAATGCATGCCCTGATAAAACCAAGATGGTGTAGGCCTTTCTCAGGCTTACAGTCTCTCTGGCCATGTAAACACACACACCTGTCCCATACCTGCAGACCTCAAAGGCCCTCTGTTGTGCAACACCCTGGTGTGAGGCTAGCTTTGTCAATGCTGAAGCAAGCCAGATGGCAAATTGCCCGACTCCAAAGAAGGACTCAAAAGGCCTAGGACCCCTGTCTGGGCCTCTCCGGGCTGGCCTGGCCCCGAAATACACCTATACCTCAGATGCCTGCTTGCTGCGGATTCCTTACTCCACTTGCCCTATGCGCAAGCCGAGTTTCATGGCCTGCGCTCCAAAGAACAGCAGAGGTTCTCCCAACTCACCACAGCGCACTCAAACGGTAAGAAGAGTACTGCCTCAGCAAGCCACTCTTCTATCCCTGTGCCCTCAAGTAACGTTATTGCCTGCCCTCCTACCCCACCTCCATATCAATTCCTGCCTCTTCTAGCCCCAAATACCCCCCATTAGGAGCACGCTGCTTTACAATACCGTACTGTACCACACTGTCCCATTAAGACAACCGCCAGCACTGCATGACTTGCTGGCACACCTGACCTCCAGCTATGTGCCTTAAACACCCATTCTCTCCTCCTACCCCCTTTCCTTACAGCCAGAGTGTGCCCACTGGATAGGGTCGCCACTGTCTAACCCTGACCATGATCCTGATCTGATCCAAGCTGGTCTAGCCCGCTTGGTGCGGTTTTGCCGGTATGTGCCTTGCTACCTATATTAATGTTCCCCATTTTGCTTTACAGGGATCCAGCATGTCCATCTTGCTTTATTACGGACCCAGTGAACGAACGGGGAATGTCTCCAAGATACCCCATCAGACTCTATTCTCATTGTCATATGCCTATTTGTAAATATCTTGTAACTATGTAACCTGTAACTATTGTGAGAAACCTAAAGGTGTCTCACTTATTAGTCCCCGGAAATCTGTCATCCAGGACATGGTCATCGATTTTGGATCCAGTTCCTGGGGGTGGAGCAGTGAGGGAGGATCATCTGGATGGGGGGTCCTTGGGGAGTGAAAGTGGGACATTGAAAGGTGAGACGCGGTATCCCCCTTCTTGTTATACCTTTTCCCTATCCTCCCCCGTAGGATACTCTAACACTGTACCCCCCGTTTCGGACACAAACACTTTCGCACAGTGCAAGTTGATGATGGACAACCACCAAAGCCATTTACCTGACATGTCCCAATGCCAGGGTCAGGCAAAGTCAGGCAATTGACCATAATCACACACCTGACGGCCCTTCCCTTCCCCACAGGGATAAAAGGTGGAGCATGGGAGCACAATACGAGCAAGGCAACCACTTGGCGAGAGAGTTAACTCAGCACAAAGGTTCAAGAGGAGGATAAAGACGGCGCAAATCAAGAGGATACTGTAATAAAGTGACCTACATAGACTTCTTGTAAGTTCCTTTAGGTTTATTACATTTTCTTAGGTTAGGTCTACAGGAACAGTCACAGGAACAGTCACGTAGAACAAACACTGGCGCCCATCACCCAGGCATGGGCTCTCCAACTGCCTGGGCTTGAAACCCTCACCACAAACATTCTCTCATCCACACCATAACATTCCGCATTACATCACATGCTTCCACATACAGTTACAAGCACATCACAACACACCTCCCTTTCTTCCAGAGACACCACATACACACAAAGCACATCACAACACATCTGCCATCCACCCACACTCACACACACAACACGCCTTGATAAAAGAGAAGCGCAACTCTGCAAAATAACAATGGGAGGTGTCCCTCCTCATCTTTAACTCTGAATATTCAGACTATACGAATGAAGGCTTCAAACATTTGAACACACCAGGGTGTTATGAAAAATGAATCAACAATCCTATACAAGATCTTGAAATAATTTGGAACTCAATGTTAAAGTCATGGCATGAACAAGACCTACTCAGTGATGAGGAATATCAAGGTTTGATTTGTAAAAACTCTATTATGGCAACAATCTATTTTTTAGCCAAGGTCCACCACTTTGACCAATCATAAATGGTATTGGCTCTTTAACTGAAAAAACTTCTCAATATATTGATTCACATCTACAAACACTGGCAGCAAGTTTAGCCTCATTTGTTAAGGATTCCAAGCATATTATCCAACAGATCAACCTTATTCCATGGGAACACAACTATCTATGTGTTACTTTCGACGTTGTTCAGCTTTATACGAGTATACAACATGATAAAGGTCTGGAAAGCACTATGTTCTTTCTCAAAACCAGATCTGTCTCTTTTCTTGAACAAAATAAAATGATCATGGAAATGCTCTACTTTTGTCTTCACCACAACATTTTTGATTTTGATAACAAGATCTTTAAACAACTCCAAGGTACCGCTATGGGGTCAAAATTTGCACCGTCTTATGCTAATTTGTTCATGTTTTTTTTTTAAATTAAACATGCTTGGCAACACCCTCTTTTTCATAATAACATAAAATGTTGGGGTCGATTCATAGACGACATCTTTATCATTTGGGAAGGCAACACCCTTTACTTAGACATTTACTTTACTTATCTCAACAATAACTCTTATAATTTATCCTTCACCAAAAAAGTAAGCACAACCAATATTGAATTTCTGGACTTAGAATTATTTGTGGAAAATGCTCAAATTCAGACAAAATTGTTTACCAAACCTTCGGCGGTTAATAGTCTCCTTTTTGCCACATCTCAGCATCCCAAACACACTATCAATAATATTCCATATGGGGAGATCCTCAGAATTAAAAGGAATTGTAGCACACCCTTCACTTTTCAGGAGAATTTGAAGCATACTTACCGTAAATTCACACAGAGAGGATATGGATCCAAGATAATAAAAACCACCATCAACAAAGCAGAGAAAGTTACAAGACACTCTTTACTCATTGATAAACCAAAAATGGGAATTTCAAAACCAAAAACCCAATTCATTACAACGTACAGTACAGAAACCAAAGAAATTAAACGTATACTAACAAACCATTGGAATATACTTCTTACAGACCAAAGTCTGCAACGGCATTTGGACAAATCTCCAAGTATCTGTTTCAGGAGAGCACCAACCATCAGAAATCTTGTCAGCCTAAGTTTTTTGAGCCCGATACTGAATGAAAGAAAAATGTTTTTTCAGACCAGCATCAAAGGTACCTTTTTTTTTTTTTTATTGTTTAATCAAACTTAGACTTTTACAATATTTTTTTTTCGTTATGTCTCTAATTTGCCTCTCGAACACGATTTCATATCAACTAGGGTTTGTTGGCTGTGTGAAACTTGGACTCTTTGTATCATTCTTTGGTTTTTAGTAGATCGTTCGCGATGAATTCCAGTATTTTGGCTGTTATTTGCCAGCTGGTTTTGTCACCACCAATGAGTCTGCACCACCATGTTGGTTCTTCCATCAATTGGTCATTTTTTGTTACGTGCGAGAAGTACCTTTGTCTCAATGAGCACGTTGCAGGACGGGTCATTAAAAGGTGTTGAATTGTTTCTTGTGGCGGAGCGCCGGTGCAGTGGCAAAAGCGACAATTTGCAGTTGGTGATAGCCCTCTTATGTACAAGATTTCATTTGTTGGTAAAAGATTCAGACGCGCTCTTAGAATCAGGTTCTGAACCCATTTGTTCGGAAATCTCTTTATGTAATTTTGAAGTTCGTTCAATTTTCTTGTCCCTTTAAATGTGGACATTGTAAATTATGTCCATTCATTTATCAAGGAAAAAAGGAAATTCCTCTCCCTAATGGCAAAACAAAACTCATAAATCAAATGATCAATTGCAATTCAACATTCGTGATTTATGGAATTGAATCCACATGTGGAAAACTCTATATAGGGAGTACAATCAGAAAGTTGAAGGTGAGAATCTTTGAACATTTACGAGCCATTCGAAACAAAGATCTTCGATCCCCCATTTTCACACACATCAGCATGGAACATCAGATATTTGACTTGACAAAAGTCAAAATATTTGGATTGGAGAAAATAATGCCACCACCGAGAGGAGGAAATAAAGAAGAATTATTACGGAAACAAGAAAGTAAATGGATTTGTATCATGGACACATGTGTGACAGGACTAAACAGTGATACAGAGATGTTCAATTGGTTGTAATATGGAATTTGTGTTAAATTTACATAAGGGGAAATTTTGAATAATCTATGTTTTCACTTTTATGGGATCCAATCTGAACCAAAAAGATAATAATTAAGATGTTGAAGGTGATCAAATTTGTATCTCGAAATATTAAAAAGGAATTGAAATAGTATAAAAAACAGCAAATTATAACAAAGGTTATCTTTAGCAAGAAGTGAAAAAGAAAGGAATGCACCCGTTCTCTAATTATGAAAATGTTTGTCTTTAATTTTATCCAAAATAAGTAGATAATTAAAACATAATACACCATATTTTTGATTTTTCATCACGCAGCAATTTTGCATTGCTTTTTCGTAATCCAAAATGGCCGAAAATCACATGAAGCTGCGTGATGACGTCATTGCGCAGCGCGCGATCACATGGGATGCGGCGCGATGACGTCATTACTTTTCGTTTCCGGTTTAAATAGCGAGCGCTTTTTCAACAAAGCGGATCATTCGCTTTGGAAACCCTGTGCACGCTTATCATGGCCTAAAAAGGTAAGGAATCTTCTTATATTTTTTATCTTATTCTGTATTTGGAAGCTGGAAAAGTGCTAAATCTTCCTCCAAGCCATTTGAATCCAAGTAACTTCTAAAAAGTTATATATTTCTTTAAAAACACACCCTTTTTATTTTTTTTATTTTCTTTTCTTCTCTCCCCTTGCCACTATAGCAATTTGTAACATAAGGTACGCTCTATATGAAACACCAATTTCTCACAAAGAGGAACAGGATACTTTAATCATCAAAAAATAACAAATGGATAATCAGTGAAATCACCATTCTGGTTTGATAGTTAGAAAGAAATAAAGTTCCATCTCCTGAAGAACCACTGTCAATAACAGTGGGGAAACACGTGTCGAGTTAGGAACTACTAAAGAAAAATTAAAAATTGAATTACAAGTCAATGTGTCAGTAACCAAAACAAAGAAAGTAATGGATTGTTATTAAAGCTAAGAACTAATAACCAAAATCAAAACTAAACTACAAGTTAATGTGCCAGAAAACACAGCAAAGGAATGGATTGTTATTTGGTGTGAAAATAACACTGAACTATCTTTGGAATTTTATGACAAGCAAGATGTGCAAAGAACACTGAACCAGTATTGTAATTCAAAGTGAAGCAAGGATTGAATTGATAAGGTGTGAAAATAACACTAAACTTGATTTGTTCATCTGAATAAAAATAATTAACGATTTAGACTCGCCTGTGAATACTTGACCAAATTGGTTGGCGCATTCGAGTAAGCCATTCACATTTCTTTATTTTTCTCAGTGAATCTGTGTAGCAGCCACACAGTAATTGGGAAATTACTCATGCTGACAACAAAAAGATATTAGATAATTGCTATTTCAGTACAAATCTCTAACAAAAAAGTAGTCGCCAAGGGAGTGTTTTTTTCTTAGGCTGTAATTTCTTTTATTTATACATTGGCGGAAGGCATGATCCCCCTAATCACCTTTTGTGGAAAACTCAAAATACACAGCCTTGCCTTTACCACAGCCAGATGGCATGACCTCCCTGTCTACCTTGGTGGGAACTCTAAATCCCAACCTCTTAACTCTACCGGAAGGCATGACCTCCCTGTCAACCTTGGTGGATAATCACCTAAGTGGAAAACTCACAATTCCCAACCTTTACCGCTGCTGGAAGGCATGACGTCCCTTCTACCCTGGTGGGAAACTATCAATTCCGAACCCTTAATTCTGGCAGTAGGCATGACCCCACCCCCCCCATAATCATCTTTGTGGGAAACTCACAATTCCCAACCTTTACTGCTGCTGGAAGGCATGACCTCACAGTCTAACTTGGTGGGAAACTACCAATTTCCAATTCACTACCCTAGTATGACTCACTCACACCACTCACTAACATCAGTAAAATGTGCAATACATTACAGTATATGAAAACTTTAAGAGGCACTTTTCAAATTTAAAACTCTCCTTGTTGCATTCACAGAACCTAATGCTACAAATCCTCAGAATGTTGTTATTCCTACGACATTGCATGAAATCACTTTTCCCATGAAATTGCAGACATCATCTAGTGTGAAACTTTATACATGGGCAAACTTAAACAGATTTCCATGTGTTCTCACCATACATAGGACACAATTGCCAAACATCTAACAAGAAAGATGTACCCATCTATACTGACTCACAATTACCCATAACCCTACTGAAACGGCTGCACACCTTTGAAATTAACCAGCATGGTCAAAGAGAAAAAATGCATTGCCATTTCATTTTACGTTACTTTCATTAAAAAAAAAAAAAAAAAACATAACCGACTAAAGTTACACATAACGGGCGTTTCCTCTTCACAGCGGACAACACTTCTTTGCAGTACCTTATGGACCCGGTGGTCCTACTCTTGTCCTACTTGCCCGATCATGCTTTGTCGGCACAGCGCCGGCCGCAGCTCTCCAGCTAAAAATTTTAAAAAACACAAAGAGCACCAGCAATGTCACTTTCTGCCGCTCAACCTTGCATCCTGCAACGGGCCTTACATCATAAATTCTTTGCTACGTACGTGTCCCTTTGCAAGCAGCTGGCTCGGAACACCTTCCGACAGCCAAGCCAAAGGGGCTCATACCATTGGACAACCTGTCCTCTTCCTCTTCACGATGCACACACGCAGGGTCAGAAACAAGCAGGTCCCTTTCTCTGATGTCCCACAGTGAACAAAGTCCCAACAACGTTCAACTCACTGCAAGCTCACCTCCTTCCAATGGATCACCGTCACCTCCTACCCTTGAGGCTATGTCATCATTGGGGCATGGACTGGCAGTCCCTGCAGAGCTCCCTCTTCACAACGACTTTCTCGCCCCTAGCTTCAAATGGGCCACCCCTTCAGATCGAGCCTTTTCAGAACAGCACAGCACAAGTCACTGATCACCAGCTAACCGTCAAATGGTCATAAAGAAGGCACTTTCCCATTTCTTTGCACAAGAAATAACAGTATGTCCATTTCACTAGGCAGTCCAATTCAATCCCTTTTAATGGGGCTCTGCTTCCGAGACTCTCTTGCCTGGTCTCTGTTGGTTACTTTGGGCACAGCTCCTGCTTCCATTGTACCCCACCATGTACAGCAGGTCCTCCCACTCATCTTCTGAGGCTGAGACAATGCACCTTTACCATTGGACCTGTTTTATTTTCCCTTCTTTCTTCTTTGCCCTGGGTCTGAATTGGGGTATGGCTCCCCTTGTTCATCACTCCGATAGACTGCAGGGCCTAAAGTCTGCCCTCTTATTGGCCCTGGGTGATGGGACTTACTTGTGTGGGGGAAGTGTGTTCTTTTCCTTCTTCCTTCTCTGCACCTCCCGCAGCCGATTGATAAACTTTGACCTCTTTTCTCACACGTAGGTTCTTTTCCTGACCAGCTTGTCACCAATGTAATAAAGTGACCTCTTTAGACTTCTTGTAAGTACTTTAGGTTTATTATATCTTCTGAGGTTAGCTTTACAGTAACAGTTAAATATAACAAACACTGGCACCCATCACCCAGGCAGGGGCTCTCCAACTGCTTGACAGTGGCCTGTGAAACCACCAGAGAAGGAATCGTAAGACCGCGAACAAAAGCCAGCGTGTGTTGCCGCAGATGTCAAAGGTACACAAGTCCCTCCTCCGCTGACAACCAAGCCGGGGATAGACGCTTGTTCCCATGGTACCGGCCTTCACTCCACAGACAAGAAAAGCCAAGCAGTTCATCACAGCTGTTGAGTCGAGAGCCAATAAGAAACCAAACTGTGTTGAACGAAAGTGGCAAACGGCTGATTAAAGAAAGTACAAAGAACTATTGATACGCAAGCAGTAAGACAGCATAGCAGAGTCAAACACCACGTGGGTGTTCACTCAAGAAACTCTGGCGGATTACCCTGTTGTTGAACTACCATAACTAGAAGGCTTTGGGAGAAAGGCGAGAAGGGGGTCAAAGTGGTCATACATGAGTCTAGTAAAATCCTCTGTACTGTCAAAAGCCTTTGGCCGACAGATAATTGTGAAACTAAGGGAAGCGAATCCTGCATCGTAAAGTTGGCAAGAGTGAACCCCGACTGAGCAATGCCAATAAAAAGGGGTGAAGTCTGATGTCCCGATTAACAGTGTGTTGACAGCCGGCAGAGGGAGATCCACAGTGAACTGCTTAAAAGGACATTTGTGAGATTTACAGATGAAGATTGTGTTGAAAGCCATAGTGAACCCGGCGGAGGGAGGCTAACAATCGAGAAGGTTCAGAGCCCAAAAGAGGGGGAGCTGGGGGTGAAGAGCTATCGCCCGAACGCAAATAGAGGCAATCGGAGAAGAAGTTTGGCACCTGTGTTGACCTTTTTTTTCACATATTGGGAGCTCATCAGATCCTCAGAAGCGAGAAGCTGGATTACCGAAGGGCCTGAAACTGATTGAAAACTTCTTGTAGATCTGAGCCCGAACACGGGGGATCCAAGAGTGAAAAGGTACCACCCAACGTGCAAGCTGAAAGGAACTTTTGTTTGTTATTTTGTTGAAGACTAGGGTCCTCGGAGGCAAGAGACTTCTTTTTGGTAGAAAAGAGACTTAACCACCGAAGGCCCTGATAAACTGAGAGTGGAACTGTTAGCTCGTGCTGGGAAAGCTCGAGCGTGTGCTGTGCTCCAGAGTTCTACCTTATCCCATGCCCAAAACGTGGAGAAGCGAGACCAGACTACCACATCCTGACTTATTATTTGTGAACACTTCTTTCTTTCCTGTAAACCCTATGCCGCACTCTTTGTTTGTATTTAGCAATAGGTTTTTCTTAGTAATAGGCACCTTTATTTGACAAGACGCCACTAGGACTGCCTTATTATTTGATGGTTGTAGCTTGCTCCCATCTTAGATTTAGGCTTAGATTAGGTGTTTTTCCAACCCGCATATACAGTTTAATAAACACCCCTGAACTGTGATCACTTGTCTGTTTAATGTTGCCACCATGAGTTCCTTAAACTATCCAAGACTTGCAACTTCCAAGATATCCCAGCAGACTCAATTCTCATCATCATGTACCTAACTGTAAGCATCTCGTATCTGTTAAAACTTGCAAATATCCAGGACTGCAACTAGCGCCTAGATGCCCCAGTGCCTGGTACGCTGAAATAAATGCAAAAATAAATACAAATAAATAAATGCTGACTTTAAAGCACTGACTCCCAGGAGATCTTCTACTGAGAGGTCCTGTGCCTAGAGGAGAGGTGTTACTCTTCCTCCCCAGGAAACAGTATAGGCATGTTCGTGCTATGGTCTCAATGCATTGAGTGGAGACACTTAGACGATATATTGCTGTGGCTCTCCTTGTATGCTCTTTATCTGTCACCAGGCGTAGTTTATTTTGAGAGATTACACTGCTACAAGACAGATTAAGGCAGACAGTTCTGATAATCAAGAACAGGGTTGCATAAATTAAAATTCTACCTCTGGCTGGAAGGATTTTGTGCCCTGCATTTCTCAGAAATGCACATGTAACCTTTGAATCTGCCATCTGCCACTGAATAGGAGGGAGCTGTAGATGTCAGGAGACAGCGTGGAGCTTTAATGAAAGCGGGGTCGGTTTAGCAGGCCTCCTTTGAGAAATAGAATGACTCTGATCATTTTATATTAATAAAAATCAAAACAGCCGAGTTTTATACCGTGCCAGCGTGTATTCTGTTAAAGAGGGTGTGGGGGAGGTGTGTGTGTGTGTGTGTGTGTGTGTGTGTGTGTGTGTGTGTGTGTGTGTGTGTGTGTGTGTGTGTGTGTGTGTGTGTGTGTGTGTGTGTGTGTGTGTGTGTGTGTGTGTGTGTGTGTGTGTGTGTGTGTGTGTGTGTGTGTGTGTGTGTGTGTGTGTGTGTGTGTGTGTGTGTGTGTGTGTGTGTGTGTGTGTGTGTGTGTGTGTGTGTGTGTGTGTGTGTGTGTGTGTGTGTGTGTGTGTGTGTGTGTGTGTGTGTGTGTGTGTGTGTGTGTGTGTGTGTGTGTGTGTGTGTGTGTGTGTGTGTGTGTGTACACACTACATGGCAGGACGAGCAGCGGTCAAGGTTATAAGTAGCAGTAAAAGGTTTGAGATGGCCTCGAAATGTCATGAACAGTGCGATTCCAGATGAGGATTTTGTTGTGGTAGCGGGTTTCATTTAACTAATGCCATAAACTGAGGTAGGTGCAGAGTGCTTAGTATATTTGATACAAAGGTATCATGTTTAAGAAGCTGTGTGGTACCTTTCAGTTGAGGAGACGGCGTTTTGGAAGGCTCCAGTAAACCTTGTTCAACCCATCTGTTTCTGGGTTTGGGGTCACAAATAGAAATTTGCATTTTCAACTGGCTTTTGAGTTCCTCTTATACTTTGGGAAGATACAAACCTTAGAATAGAAAGAAAAGTGCACAACATACACATCCAGGTAATTTGAGGTACCTTAAGAAAAGAAAAAGCCACACCTGAGCTCTGTGTTTGGGAATTGGAGCAACATGCTACAATAATGCCTACTGGCTTTTGTCCTTCGCTATTCTGCAGTACTGAAAGTTTATCAAGGTTAAACAGTGAGTTCTACTTTTAAGGTGTTAGAGCTACACCTACAAGGGATGCAGTTTATAATGTACCTCTGGATGGTCCCTAGAACTGTCTGTTCAAATCAACACTTTCCCAGTTTGCAGTGCGCTTGTGTGTGTGCGCGCCACCACCCATCATTGCATTGTGCATGCACATTCAGATGGCCTGATTACATCCTTTATTAATAATGGTATGCTTTAGCAATGAGATGACCTAATTTGCATGGGGCACACAATGCAACATAGGGATTGCCCACTGTCACAGATGGCCTCAAGAACACACTAACGTTTTATTTGTATAAAGGGTTCTCTAATGGTTGTCTCTGTCGAACCTAGAGGTGGGCAGTCCCTCCCTAGCCCAGGTGTCCCTCAACACGAGGCCAGCCACTAGATCGTGGTAATCCCTAGTATCTTAAAGCTTCTTATCTTACGGTGATGGCTTGAAGACAAATGTTAATGGAGCAATCTAGCGATCCCTACTTGAAGATTGCCCAGTGTGATGTAACTCTGTGTTTGTGCCCTCGACACACTCAATCTCCACTTTTCAGTCTGTACTCTTATATTCCTCTCCCTATATCTTTGTCACTCTTCCTTACACCTGCTACTCTCCTTCCTCGTATTCTGCACATCGTCTCTCCTCTCTCTCCAAGCTTCTTCCACCTGTATCTCTGATGTTTCTCTCACTATGGTCTACCTCATCAGTGATCTATCTCCCTACTTATCTCTCGCTCCTCTTTCCACTCTACTACTCCTACTCTCCCCTCTTCTTCTACACACCCCTCTTCTACCATTCTCCTCTCACCAGTACTACTGTTCTCTCCACACAATTGCTCCTTTCAACTCTAATACTTCTCTCCATATAATGCTATGACTACACCCATAACCTCTCCCTCAATCACTTCTCCTTTCACTCTGCCACTTTCCCCCCACTATCTAGTGTAAGGAAGGCATGGTATCAACAATGAAACAGACACAAGTGACCACAGTTCAAGGGTTTTCATTGAACTTCAAAAAGGATTTGATAACGCCCATCTAATCCTAAATCTACATATGGGAGCAAGCTACGACTATCAAATAATAGTGGTGTCTTGTCAAAATAAAAGGGCCTATACTAATAAACCTATTGCCAATCCTTGCCTCTAAATACAAATAGTGTGGGAAACAGAGTCACGAAAAAGAAAGAAGTGTTCACTAGATTATATGTCAGGATGTTCAGGGTGTTGGCCTCCCTTGCCCACGTTTTCAGCACAGGACTAGGCGGTACATTCGAGCATAGCGCAGTCTCTGCCTTCTCTAGCAGCAGGATACAATTTAATCATTAGCATCAGGGCCTTCCATGCCCGAGTCTCTTTGCCTTTCAAGGTCTGTTCTTTTTGAGGGCCTGATGCGACAAACAAACAATACGTTATTTTCCTCTTAAGAACTCAATTTCTCATGCGATTCACTGTTCACCTCCGATCCCCCTCAGCTGGGCTCAGATCACACTGTTCAATTAGTCTCCCTCCGCCGGGTTAGGACCAATTTCAATGTAACTTTTTAACACAAACTTGCTTTAACCAAAAGCTCTCCGCTGATCACCTTGTGCCGGGCTCGGACCAACTTCATCTAGTTTGTCATAAATTTTCTTTACGGTATTAACATCAAAGACTTTCGATTGTGCATTGGATTTTGCTTGACCCATTGCATGACCACTTGAATTCACAATTCTTTGTCACTCTTTCGCTTATGCCACCTTTCAGTTGGAAACCCTACAGAAATTTTGAATGAGCATGCACATGGTGCCGGTCCACTCTAAGGTATCGTATCTTGGCTTCAAGTTCAATCTCTCATCTGTTCTTCAATTTTACTTGCATTGATTATCACCTACGCTTCATACACTGTTTGATTCAGCGTTCACTATACAATGTTGCCGCTTGCAACCTTGGCTTTAACACCCCAACTCGCCGACTGTGCTGACTTCAATGGCGCTGCATTGTTGTAGGAGCCAAGGACAGTACCACGGCAGCAAGCGATTCTCCCCGCCTTGACTATCGACGCGGGAGAGCCCCAAGTACCTCTGACACACAATGCGGGGTTCTTCAGCCTGGTTTCCTGGTCTTAGGTTTTCTATTCTCAAAGGTTCATGAAAATAACGGTTCCTCGTCGAAAAGGTCAACGGCACTTCCCTCCTTGCGATCCCCTTCTGTTTTTACCATTTCTCGCATTGTATTAAACTGCCATCTTGGAACTGCTGCTTCCTTGTGTGCTTTGCCTCGCTCAGAGTGTGCTCTTGTGCTCCACCTTTTTTATCTGTGTGGGGAAGTGTAATGGAAGTCAGGTGTGTGTAATGGTCAGTAATTGCCTGACCATTGTATTGGGACATGTCGGGTAAACGGCTCTGGTGTTAGTCCATTTTCTCTCATAGCGAGCTGTCCGTGAGAAAGTGTTTGTTTTGGGAAAGAGGGGGGTTGAGTTCCTAAGTATCCTACCTGGTAAGATGGGGTAGAGGTATTAAAGGGAAGGGGATACCACTTTTCACCATCCGGTGTCCCGCTCCCCAAAGACCCCTCGTCCAGGTGATCCTCCCGCACTAGTCCACCCACAGGAACTGGATGCAAATGCGATGGCTGTGTCCTGGCCATCTGGATGACAGATTCCCCTGGGACTAGCGGGTGAGACACCTTTAGGTTTCTCACACTAGTCTCTGCAATCACTCCACCCATATGACACACTCATTTAACCCCCGAGTAACACGTCCACTCACCAACCAATACCTCACCTTGCACATTGCCTGAATAATCTACCTCCACCTCCTCTAACCTCATCCAAACAAGCAACAATCTTGTAGGTCTCCTTTCATCCTACCCTGCAATTTGCCCAGGCTAATTGCTTACTGTTCTTCCCACCTGGGAGGTGATACAATTGGCAAAAGACACAAGGGTCGAAGCCTTGCCCTTTTCTCATTGTGTGCCCAGCTAAGTTTGTCAATGGCAGTCTGCTGTGTTAAGTTTGACCGTGCATGTCCCTGCTTCCCAGGCTCGTTGGCCCTTCGGTCTGGCTGGGGAGCTGCTCCGTAACAGGTGAGCAGAATGTCTCTGAAGTGGTTTGGCTCCCGCTGACATCTGTGCATTTCAGGTTTCAGTGTGTGGTCACGCAGCAACTCTTTGGTGTCTCTCTCAGGCTGTTCTCTCATCCTTTTACCACTATGCATGCTGGAAAATGTAGTTTCCTACAAAAGACAGAAAGAAACTGGCCAGCATCCTGCTAGGCAGGCATGGGAATGCTTGACAGTGGTTCCAGTGGTTATTTGCACAAGCATGCTGACACTATAAAAATGACAGGGACTGGGGCACACCCAACAGCCACCTTTTATGAAACATGACAACGATATGCATGAGCCTGTGTGGTTGTTCCAACTCAGCTTGATCCACATTCCCAGTAACCCATCATGCAAACGGGGGCAAGCTTCTACTGCTGTCTCCTGGCCCCTGACAGAGACATTGTCCTGGGGAAGGCTTGGGATTTGCTCCCTGGGACGTCTGCTGTCAATTGGTCACGACAGTCTCCTCTGCCGAAACTCAGATTGCTGCAGCCCTTTTTGAGTTGCAAAATGGAAAAGGTATATTTTGACATTTCTGATAACTTTGTGCAAGTGCTAAATGTGCTAATCTTAAGGCTTGGGGATGATTGTCTGCATCCACAGTGTATTACTCATAGGCCACAAATACTCTTCTGTAAGTTACGTGTTGCATTATCAATATCATGTATTGCAAATATTGAAACAGTCATGCAATGAGGTCAATCGCACCACCGAGTCCCTTTATCCGTGTTTATATTGGAAAGAATCCTAGGGGTTGGCTGGGGGCAGATATTCTCTGGACACACGAACTCTTGTACAGTACATTCAGGCCTTAAGCAATACTCGCCATGCACCCTGGATCCCGAAGTCAAGGGTTGGGAGGGCATGGGGAGATACGACCAAGTGTAACACTGCAAAGGTACAGGCAGGTTCGGACTGGGGGCACTAGGCCCATGGCCAAACCAAAAACACGAAATGCTGGTGTGGGCTAGTTTTTGTGATCAAAGTGGCCCACTTTTTGGGGCAAATTTGGGTCAGTTTGAGGAGTTTATTCACTCTGCGGCTAGTAGTTTTGACCTTTGTCGCTGAATTAATAATCTTTAAAATGCACAAATAGCATCACACTGTATCAAACAACTTCACCTTGGTTACTATTCAAACACTTTCGCAAAAGGAATGAATAGCCATTTGCAACCGTGGGACACTTTTTTATTGGTGCCTGAGACATTTGTATGGCCCAGTCCAACCCTGGGTAAAAGAGGCACTTTCCACTATCTAACCTCGCATCCAATGGGTATGCTCTCATAGACTGAGCTCGGTGATGTCTGGATTTACTGTATATGATCTTCACAAAGTTTGAAGATGACCCTTTGGGAATGTGTATTAATAGATGCCCTTGGACTTAGATCAGAGTTTACAATATCTGTCTGCAGGTTTATCTGGGTAGTTAAATTCACTAGTACATTACAAGATCTAGATATCCATGGTAGCCACTATGACCTATAAGTATTCTAGCCATTAATATTTATCTCAAACTCACATTTTTTATATATGTGTTTTTCTTTTTTCTAGCCCTTCATTTCAACCTGATACAACATATGTGGCATGGACTGTATCGTTCACCTAACCGTGCTCTCTTCTGATTTAATTTGTGTTGGTAGAATTTGGACTATGGTCCCACCCTCCCTTGGTTCGGTTTATGAACATGTTGCTTTTTGTGAGGTGCAGCCATAGATGTGTAATAGTCATCCCCAGTAAGTATGCTTTCATCTATGGACCAAAAACAAAGGTATTCTGCTGGAGGAAAACCCAAGGGTCGAAGAAAAAGCAGCAGAATTCTTGCATGATTGCGACACCACTAAAGTAAAAAAAAAAAAAAAAAAATTCCCAATCGCCATTTGGCAACAAACTTCCAACTGCTAATTCACTGCTTCATCGTGCAGCCCTTTGTGGTAAAGAGTGAATTTTGAAATTCCACCCTGGCACACCTGAAATGAACTCACCTGGCATGGGTGGACTGGCTCTGGAGATTTCTTGTAGGCCTTTGCACCCTGTTCCTCTTTTGTGTGGTAACCTATTTTATTTCCACATTTTCTCATAGGAAAAGGGTTGGGCTCACTGAAAATGTGTAATCTGGAGCCACTTTGAAAGTTATTTCCAGGGCCTCTTTTCGCACCCAGTTCAACCCGCCTGGGTTTTCCATGACTGTAGGACAAAGGCAGTGTTATGATATGATATATTTTATTTGTATCGCGCTCGTACACAAGTGTTTCAGAGCGTGACTAGGCAAGGGAGGGGAACAGGGGAGAACACAACACAACAACAACTATCTTACTAGGCCCAGTGACATTGAGAACGCGCAAGTGCATGGGAATGGGAAAAAGTTCATGGAAGGGGGGAGAGTGGAAAGTGCGGAGCAGATAAATAATAAATAAAAATAAATAGAAAATGTGGGCAATAAACAGTGGTAGTGCAGCCAGCAGGTGGCAATTGCTGTGTTTAAGGCAGCAGACTGGGTAAGTCTGATAAGTGCAAAAAAAGAAGAAAAATGGGGGGCTATAAGGGTACAGATACAGTTCCCAGTGCCAGGAGTGGCCAGGAGGCAGTGCAGGAGGGTGGCAGGGTGAGCAGGTACCAGGGCCCAGGGGACAGAAGGTGGCCAGGTACACAGTGCCGAGAATGAGCAGATCAGCAGGGGAGAGGGGGAGAAAGGGAGCGAAGGCAGAAGCAAAGAGGAAGGTCTTGAGGTTCTTCCAGAACCAGAGATGGTTCTCCTCAAGTTTTAGATTGGCAGAGGGAAGCCCCAGCCGAAGATAGAGATCTACCCCCAGCTCGTTTCTTTGAAAAACTATTGACCCGGAGAGAGTTAGAGGTAGAGGAGCGAAGAGCTCGAGAGGGGAGGTATTTGCGGAGGGATACCTGAAGGTATTTTGGACCCAGGCCCCAGAAAGCCCTGTGGACAATGCAGAGTGTTTAGAATTTAATTCTAGCATCCACTGGGAGTTTATGTGCTGAAACTGCTTGGCACAGAATGTGGCATAGTAATCTCACGTGTTGCTTTGTGACCTGCATCTCAAGGGTGTTGCATGCCAGGGGGAAAAAAATCTGATGTTTGGGCCAACTCTTTATCATAAAGGGATTATCCTTGCCGCTTGGGGCAATTTGGCATTTCCTGCTTGCAGAATCTGTCACGTGTGTACTGCTTGCTAATGTTGTTTGTTTTGCTATTTAGCTATTTATTTTCTTCAACTTTTTTTCTCTAACTCCATCTGTATTTTGCTACGGCTTTTCAAGTAAAATGACCACCAGGGGGCGCATGAGCATGGCTGCCTGAGTTTGCGTCTCCTTAAATCAGGCTGAACCATTCGTAAATTAAGGCAGTTTAAACTGCAATTTCTGCCAATTTCGTTTTCCGTTCCTGTTGCTTACCTGCTTAGGCTCCACTGTCTACTTTTTCAGCGAAAATCGGACCCGCCTGGAGTGGCTTCAGGAACGAGCCTTGGAGCGGCCTTCCTCCCGCTCTGTCATCGGGTTGGCCTGCGGGGTCCTTCCCACCTTCCAGTCATCCAGGGCGGCGGTTGCTTCCTCCTTCCTTAGCGCGGTCGACGTCGGCCGATCCTGCACAGGACAGGTGCCGGAGCCCCTTGTCGGTTGCCGGAGCTCCTTGTCCTTGGTTGGGGGCACAACAGCAGGTGCGGCTACCGCTGTTTGCTGAGCCAGCTTCGGTCCTTCTTTGGAGTCTCTTTGGACCGCCGGGCTCCTCGCGGCCCTCGGAGTCCCCTCCTTCTTCCTTCGTTTCCTGGTGCCTCCCCCACGCAGCTGCCTCCACACAGCTCTCCGAGCCCCTGACCTGCTTCGCTGCGTCCTGGGGCCTCCTCCACACGGCTGCCTCCACACTGCTCTCCGAGCCCTCTCGTCATTCCACACGGCTTGGAGCCTCCTCCTCCTGCGTGCAATCCCAGCGGACTCGCTTCGCTGCTTCCTGCGGCTTCCTCCACACAGCTGCCTCCACTCAGCTCTCCGAGCCCCTTCATTCCACAGGGCTCAGAGCCTCCTCCCCCTGCGTACAATCCTGACGGATTTGCTTTACTACTTCCTGGGGCCTCTGCACTTCACTCAGCCCCGGAACACCATCTACACTACGCTGGACCCTGCCTGACCTGCATCGCTGCTTCATGGGGCCTCTGCACTTTACTCAGCCCCGGAGCGCCATCTGCACTACGCTGGACCCCGGCTGATCTACATAGCTGCTTTCTGGGGCCTCTGCGCTACACTTGTTCCAATTGTACACTTGTCGCTCCACTGGCTCTGCTCCAACTCTACTCCCACAGTTCTTGGCTTACCCGGCTCTGACTGTGATTTGTGTGCTTCTTCTCCCCCCTCTTCAGCCCAATTTGTCATTGATTGTTCTTTGCTTTCTCAGCTCTACCCTGTCACCACCTTCAGCGGTGCGGAGATAACTTTGGGCAGCTACTTTGTCCTGCCTCAAGTACCACTTGACCCCTCCATCCACACTCTCGAGATCCTGCACCATCTGACTTTTTTGGATCCTTCTGGCTCCCTCTATGGTGATAACTTGGAGTAACTGCTTTGTCCTGCCTCAGGCACATCTGGACTCCTCCATCCACAGTCTCGAGATCCTGCACCCTCTGACTCTTTTGGTTCCCTCTGGCTCCCTCCCACCTCTGACTTGAATCCACCGTCAACGCAATTCTCACCTGGTCTCCTCCTATCGTTTTTTCCTCCCAATTTTCCTCACTCCTGATTCCACATTGTCCTCCCTTTCCCCCTTTATATAAAGAACATGCTGATCTCTACCCTCTACATTACCGTTCCTACTATTCTGCTCCTACCTACCTGTCCGTATCTAAGTCCTTGGTATGCGATCCTCCATATCTCCTTCTCACCTCACTCCCCCCTCTCCCCTCCCTACCATCTCTTCCTCCCCTTCCTATTCTACTCGCTCCTCCTGATGCCTAGTCCTCTCCACTATTTCCCCCCCACTCCTGCTACCCTTGATCTATTCTTTCGCCTCAATCTTCATTTCCTCTGCCTAACTGAAACATGGATTCCACCTCACAACACCTCTGTCCCTGCTTCCTTAACGACCTTGTTTTCCTCTTTCATCCATACCCCTCGTACCTCTGGTGGTGGTGGCGGCGTTGGTCTCCTGTTCGACCCTAAATTCATTTCCTCCTCTTCATCTCCAACTCTCCCCTCTTTCCCTACTTTTGAATTCCTCTACAAGTCCTTCTCTTCTCCCCACCCTATTTCCTTCCTGGTCGTCTGTCGACCCCCTGGTCCTCTCTCTTCCTTCCTTGGAGATCTGGATCACCTCCTCTCACTTATTTCTCCACCTACCACTCCTCTAGTAGTACTTGGTGACTTTAATATCCATCTTCCTTCTCCGACACAATCTTCTCCTCTCCTCTCCATCCTTGATTCCTACCTCCTCTCCCTCCTTCCTTCACCCTCTACTCACTCCTCTGGTTCCACTCTAGACCTCATCTTTAACTCCTCCTACCCCTCCTCCCCTGTCTCTTCTCTCCCCGTTTATCTCTCTGACCAGGCCTTACTCTCTTTCTCCCTTTCCCCTCTCTCAACACCTACTATTACTAATCCCTCTCCCTCAATCTACTCACGTTGTGACCTCCGGGACTTTGACGCTACCCTCTTCTTCGACACCTGCTCTTCTTCTCTCCCATCTCACCAAGACTTTGCATTACTCTCTGCTGACGATGCTCTCTCTTCCCTTTCATCTTCTATCTCCACTGCCCTTGACCAACTTTACCCCCTTTCTCTCTTTCGCGCTACTCAGAAACCTTCTCAACCTTGGCTTACCTCCCATCTCCGCTCTATGCAACGCTTTCTCAGGCGATTAGAGAGACTCTGGCTCAAAACTCCCTCGCTTTCTAATCAAACCTCTTACTTCTCTTACCACACACTTTACAACTCTTGTCTTGCAACCACCAAGTCCTCTTACTACTCTAACCTTCTCCAAGCTCAAGCCTCTCATCCTCGTCGGATGTTTCAAACTCTTACCCGTCTTCTCTCTCCTCCTACTCTCGATCCCTCATCCAACTCCACGCTTTCTCCCTCTGACTTTGCTAACTTCTTTTCCTCCAAAATCATCTCACTCTGCCAAAAAATTAACTCCCCCTCTAACTCCCTCTCTTCTCCTCCCCTCTCCTACCTCTTCCACTATGTCTGTCTTCTCATCTGTTTCAACTTCGGATGTCTCCTCCCTTCTCACCAAAGCCCACCCCACATCCGCCCCCTCTGACCCTCTCCCCTCCGTTCTCATCCCCAAGATCTACCCTCTTTTTATCCCGTACCTTACCACTTTCTTCAACTCCTGCCTCTCTTCATCTACCTTTCCCTCAGCTTTCAAACATGCAACGATTATTCCTATCCTAAAGAAACCCTCTGCTGATCCACTCCTCACCTCTAACTACAGACCTATCTCCCTCCTACCTTTTCTTTCTAAACTCCTTGAGCGTCTCATGTACTCTCAACTCTCTTCTTTCGTCTCTTCCTCCACTCTCCTTCCTCCCTTCCAATCTGGCGTCCGACCCAAACACTCCACTGAAATTGCTCTCACCTCCTATTCTCAATTCTCTCCTCTCTGCTCGACATGCCAAGCAATCTTCAATCCTTATTATCTTCTGCAGCTTTTTGACACTGTCGATCACCCACTCCTGCTACACACTCTCTCCTCCTTCGGATTCAATGGCCCTTTTCTGAAATGGCTATCTTCCTATCTCTCTTCTCGTTCCTTTACCGTCTCATGGGGGGGCCAGACCTCTTCTTCTTTCCCTCTCTATTACGGTGTTCCTCAAGGCTCTGTACTTGGTCCTTTCCACTTCTCTCTTTACACCTCCCTCATTGCCCCTGTTATCTCCTCCTTTGATATCTCCCATCACTTCTATGCCGATGATACTCAACTCTTTCTCCTCCTTCACACCTGACCTCCATCTTAAACTCTCCTCCTGTCTCACAGCCATCAAGAACTGGATGTCCTCCCGCTTCTTCTCTTTTAATACTGATAAAACTGAAGTCCTTTTCTTCCCTTCTAACACACTTCCTCCTCCCCCCTCTCCTCCCCCTTTCATCCACTTTCCTCCCACCAACCTCCCCATCTCCTCCCATGCTCGTAATCTAGGCGTTCTATTTGACTCCTCTCTCACCTTTTCACAACACATTTCACTTACCTCTCGCTCCTGCCGATACCACCTCTACAACATTCGCAAAATTAGTCCCTCCCTCACATTCCATGCAACCAAACTCCTTATCTCCTCTCTTATCTTTTCCCGACTATTCTACTGCTCCTCCTTAATCTTTGGACTTCTTGCATCACAACTTGCCCCCCTTAAATCCATTTACCACTCCGCTGTTCGTACTCTTTGTCTCCTTACCTCCCGTGACTCCATCGCCTCCTCGCTCTCTCACCTTCGCTGGCTACCTTTCCACTTACAGTTAAAATTCTGCTTTCTCTACCTTGTTTTTAAATCCCTACATGGTCTTGCTCCTCCTTACCTCTCTTCCCTTCACACCTTTTACTCCCCCTCTCACTCACTTTGTTCTGCTGACCATTTCCTCCTCACTGTACATCCTTCCCCCTGTGCTTCCTCCTGGTTCCGCTCCTTCCAACTCCTTGCTCCTCTTCACTGGAACTCACGCCCCCTCTCAATCCGCTCTTCCATGACCCTCCCCTCATTTCGCACTTCCCTTAAATCCCTTCTCCTCCATTCTCCACCTTGAAGGCATCCCCTGTCCTCTCTTCCTCCCCCCCTTCTTTCCCTCTTCTAACTCCTCTCTCCCCACTCCCATTTCACTCTCTCTCCCTTCTATTTTTCACTCGTTCTATCCTTCTCTGGACCCCCCTCACCAATCCTACTCCCACTCCACTTCCCCTCCCCCTCAGTTAATTGCTCTTTGAACTGTTTTGTTATCGAATGATTCATAATGTAATTTTTGCTTCCAATGTTTGTTGTTGTTCACTGTATGAGTTGTTCCAATGTACAGTGCCTTGGTGTTAGGCGCTCTATAAATAAACCAATCAATCAAGTAGAGACGTGGCAAAGAAACACGGACGGGTCCTTTTGGTTATATAGCTCATGTTTATTTCAGTATGTTTTATAGTGTGTATTTCCTTAGGGCAATTTTTGTACGTCTGTGCCTACCATATGCTGGAGGGGGCGGGGGGTAGAGAAGAAGGGAGGGAGAGAGACAGGGAGGTGGAGGGAGGGAGAGAGAGGGAGGGAATTTTTTTGCAAAGTTTGGTGAGGTTTGGTCTAGGGGGAGGTCCCAACTTTCTTTTTTTTCCCATAGACTGAATGGGGAAAAAAGTTTGCTCACGCCTACAGCTCAAACCGCTGGACGGATTTTCACCAAATTTGGACCAGGAGCAGCGGCTCGGTCCTGAAAGCATGCTTTTGCAAATTTGGTGAAAATCCATCCAGTAGTTTTTTTAAAATGACCAAAAAGTAGGTCAGAAAAAATTAGTGATATCTGTGTTCGGTCCGCGGACACACTTCCCTGTTCGCTCTGCGGACAGGCCAGGGATTGGACAAGCGGCTTGCGTGATGTCCACGGACATCTGACGTGCTCTTCCATTGGCTGCGGTGAAGCGTGCAGTGCGTCTATTTTCAGAGACGCCCGCCATCTTAGTTTATCTTTGCATCAAGCCTGCGGAGGGCCAAAGAGCGGGATCTGCAGCCTGCACAGTAAGACACCAGCAGCCTTGCGTGTCTCCCTCCTGTCCCCCCACCCCCCGCTCATGCCCCGTTTGTGCTCATGTGCCCCCCACCCCCGCTCATGCCCCGTGTTGTGCCCGTGTCCTCCCCCACACCCGCTCATGCCCCATTTTATGCTTGTGTCTCCCCTCACCCCCTGCTCATGCCCTGTTTGTGCTTGTGTCCCCCCCTACCCCCTGCTCGTGCCCCGTTTGTGCTTGTGTCCCCCCCACCCTCCGCTCATGCCCCGTGTTGTGCCCGTGTCCTCCCCCACCCCCGCTCATGCCCCGTGTTGTGCCCGTGTCCTCCCCCACCCCCCGCTCATGCCCCGTGTTGTGCCTGTGTCCTCCCCCACCCCGCTCATGCCCCGTGTTGTGCTCGTGTCCTTCCCCACCCCCGCTCATGCCCCATGTTGTGCCCGTGTCCTCCCCCGCTCGTGCCCCGTGTTGTGCCCATGTCCTCCCCCACCCCCCGCTCATGCCCCTTGTTGAGCCTGTCTCCCCCCACCCACCGCTCATGCCCTGTGTTGTACCCATGTCCTCCCCCACCCCCTGCTCATGGCCCGTGTTGTGCTCGTGTCCTCCCCCACCCCCCCGCTCATGCCCCGTTTGTGCTAGTGTCCCCTCCACCCCCGCTAATGCCCCGTTTGTGCTCGTGTCCCCGCCACCCCCCCGCTCATGCCCCGTGTTGTGCTCATGTCCTCCCCCACCCCCGCTCATGCCCCGTTTGTGCCCGTGTCCTCCCCCACCCCCTGCTCATGCCCCGTGTTGTGCCCGTGTCCTCCCCCACCCCCTGCTCATGCCCCGTGTTGTGCCCGTGTCCTCCCCCACCCCCGCTCATGCCCTGTGTTGTGCCCGTGTCCTCCCCCACCCCCCGCTCATGCCCCTTGTTGTGCTCGTGTCCTCCCCCACCACCCGCTCATGCCCCGTGTTGTGCCCGTGTCCTCCCCCACCCCCCACTCATGCCCCGTGTTATGCCCGTATCCTCCCCCACCCCCCACTCATGCCCATGTTGTGCCTGTGTCCTCCCCCACCCCCGCTCATGCCCGTTTTATGCTCATGTCCCCCCACCCCCGCTCATGCCCCGTTTTATGCTCGTGACCCCCCACCCCCCGCTCATGCCCCGTGTTGTGCTCGTGTCCCCATACCCCCGCTCATGCCCCGTGTTGTGCTTGTGTCCTCCCCCACCCCCGCTCATGCCCCGTGTTGTGCTCGTGTCCTCCCCCACCCCCCGCTCATGCCCTGTTTGTGCTTGTGTCCCCCCACCCCCCGCTCATGCCCCTTGTTGTGCTCGTGCCCCCCAAACCCCTGCTCATGCCCCGTGTTGTGCTCGTGTCCTCCCCCACCCCCGCTCATGCCCCGTGTTGTGCCAGTGTCCTCCCCCACCCCCTGCTCATGCCCCGTGTTCTGCTCATGTCCCCCCCACCCCCCTCATGCCCTGTTTGTGCTCATGTGCCCCCCACCCCCGCTCATGCCCCGTGTTGTGCCCGTGTCCTCCCCCACACCCGCTCATGCCCCATTTTATGCTTGTGTCCCCCCTCACCCCCTGCTCATGCCCTGTTTGTGCTTGTGTCTCCCCCTACCCCCCGCTCATGCCCCGTTTGTGCTTGTGTCCCCCCACCCTCCGCTCATGCCCCGTGTTGTGCCCGTGTCCTCCCCCACCCCGCTCATGCCCCGTGTTGTGCCCGTGTCCTCCCCCACCCCCCGCTCATGCCCCGTGTTGTGCCTGTGTCCTCCCCCACCCCGCTCATGCCCCGTGTTGTGCTCGTGTCCTTCCCCACCCCCGCTCATGCCCCGTGTTGTGCCCGTGTCCTCCCCCGCTCGTGCCCCGTGTTGTGCCCATGTCCTCCCCCACCCCCCGCTCATGCCCCTTATTGAGCCTGTCTCCCCCCACCCACCGCTCATGCCCTGTGTTGTACCCATGTCCTCCCCCACCCCCTGCTCATGGTCCGCGTTGTGCTCGTGTCCTCCCCCACCCCCCCGCTCATGCCCCGTTTGTGCTAGTGTCCCCTCCACCCCCCGCTCATGCCCCGTTTGTGCTCGTGTCCCCGCCACCCCCCGCTCATGCCCCGTGTTGTGCTCATGTCCCCCCCACCCCCCTCATGCCCCGTTTTATGCTCATGTCCCCCCACCCCCGCTCATGCCCCGTTTTATGCTCGTGACCCCCCACCCCCCGCTCATGCCCCGTGTTGTGCTCGTGTCCCCATACCCCCGCTCATGCCCCGTGTTGTGCTTGTGTCCTCCCCCACCCCCGCTCATGCCCCGTGTTGTGCTCGTGTCCTCCCCCACCCCCCACTCATGCCCATGTTGTGCCTGTGTCCTCCCCCACCCCCGCTCATGCCCCGTTTTATGCTCATGTCCCCCCACCCCCGCTCATGCCCCGTTTTATGCTCGTGACCCCCCACCCCCCGCTCATGCCCCGTGTTGTGCTCGTGTCCCCATACCCCCGCTCATGCCCCGTGTTGTGCTTGTGTCCTCCCCCACCCCCGCTCATGCCCCGTGTTGTGCTCGTGTCCTCCCCCACCCCCCGCTCATGCCATGTTTGTGCTTGTGTCCCCCCACCCCCCGCTCATGCCCCTTGTTGTGCTCGTGCCCCCCAAACCCCTGCTCATGCCCCGTGTTGTGCTCGTGTCCTCCCCACCCCCGCTCATGCCCCGTGTTGTGCCAGTGTCCTCCCCCACCCCCTGCTCATGCCCCGTGTTCTGCTCATGTCCCCCCCACCCCCGCTCATGCCCCGTGTTGTGCTCGTGTCCTCCCCCACCCCCCGCTCATGCCATGTTTGTGCTTGTGTCCCCCCACCCCCCGCTCATGCCCCTTGTTGTGCTCGTGCCCCCCAAACCCCTGCTCATGCCCCGTGTTGTGCTCGTGTCCTCCCCCACCCCGCTCATGCCCCGTGTTGTGCCAGTGTCCTCCCCCACCCCCTGCTCATGCCCCGTGTTCTGCTCATGTCCCCCCCACCCCGCTCATGCCCCGTGTTGTGCTCGTGTCCTCCCCCACCCCCCGCTCATGCCATGTTTGTGCTTGTCCCCCCACCCCCGCTCATGCCCCTTGTTGTGCTCGTGCCCACCAAACCCCTGCTCATTCCCCGTGTTGAGCTCGTGTCCTCCCCCACCCCCGCTCATGCCCCGTGTTGTGCCAGTGTCCTCCCCCACCCCCTGCTCATGCCCCGTGTTCTGCTCATGTCCCCCCCACCCCCCTCATGCCCCGTGTGCTGCTAGTGTCCCCTCCACGCTCATGCCCCTTGTTGTGCCCGTGTCCTCCCCACCCTCTCTCATGCCCCGTGTTGTGCCTGTGTCCTCCCCACCCCCCTCTCATGCCCTGTGTTGTGCCCGTGTCCCCCATCCCCGCTCATGCACTGTGTTGTGCTCGTGTCTCCCCCACCCCCACTCATGCCCCGTGTTGTGCTTGTGTCTCCCCCACCCCCCGCTCATGCCCCGTGTCTCCCTCCTGTCCCTCCCACCCCCCACTCATGCCCCGTATCTCCCTCCTGTCCCTCCCACCCCCCGCTCATGCCCCCTGTCTCCCTCCTGTTCCTCCCACCCCCCGCTCATGCCCTGTGTCTTTCTCCCGTCCCCCTCAACCCCCGCTCTTGCCCCGTGTCTCCCTCCTTTTTCCCCCACCCCCCGCTCATGCCCCGTGTCTCCCTGTCCCCCCACCCCCGCTCATGCCACGTGTCTCCCTCCTGTATCCCCCACCCCCTGCTCATGCCCCGTGTCTCCCTCCTGTACCCCCCACCCCCCGCTCATGCCCCGTGTCTTTCTTCCATCCCCCCACCCCCTGCTCATGCCCCGTGTCTTCCTCCCATCCCCCCACCCCCCGCTCATGCCCTGTGTTTCTCCCGTTCCCCCACCCCCTGCTCATGCCCTGTGTCTACCTCTTGTACCCCCCACCCCCTGCTCAATGCTTGTGTCTCCCTCCAGTACCCCCACCCTCCCGCTCATGCCCAGTGTCTTCCTCCCGTTCCCCCACCCCCCCGCTCATGCCCCGTGTCTTTCTCCCATCCCCCACCCCCTGCTCATGCCCTGTGTCTACCTCTTGTACCCCCCACCCCCTGCTCAATGCTTGTGTCTCCCTCCAGTACCCCCACCCTCCCGCTCATGCCCAGTGTCTTCCTCCCGTTCCCCACCCCCCCCGCTCATGCCCCGTGTCTTTCTCCCATCCCCCACCCCCTGCTCATGCCCCGTGTCTTCCTCCCATTCCCCCACCCCCCGCTCATGCCCAGTGTCTTTCTCCCGTCCCCCCACCGCCGCTCATGACCCGTGTCTCCCTCCTGTTCCCCCCACCCCCTGCTCATGCCCCGTGTCTCCCTCCTGTACCCCATAACCCCGCTTATGCCCCGTGTCTTCCTCGTGTTCCCCCCACCCCCCGCTCATGCCCCGTGTCTCTCTCCTGTTCCCCCCACCCCCGCTCATGCCCCGTGTCTCTCTCCTGGTCACTCCCACCCCCTGCCGATGCCCTGTTGTGTTCTCTTTATACACAACGCCTTCCCTTTCCATGGTGTCCATCTTGGTAAAAGATGTTCCTTCCTACACCAGTACGCCACAGGCATACCGGTTTGGGAAGAAAAATCTTTTTTTTTTTTACCACCCCGGGTTCCCACATCCATTGAAAAGACGTTATGGTTATGTTGCACTAATAAAAACCTATGAAATTCAGTAAAAAACAAATGTGTTAAAGGGACGTTATGGTTAAGTTGCACTAATAAAAAGCTATGAAATTCAATGAAAAAACTTTAAGGGGACGTTATGGTTGTGTCCTGAGGACGGTATGCCTGTCTGTTTTGTTCGTAGGCAAGTTGAAGCTGTTCTAAGAACACATCATGTGTCCTGGGATGTTCGTCAATAAACAAAATGGGGGTGTCCTGAGGACGGTGGATGTTCGTCAATAAACTAAATGGGGTTGTCCTGAGGACGGCATGCCTGTCCGTACTGTTCGCAGGCAAGTAGAAACTGTTCTAAGAGCACACGCGGTGTCCTGAAATGTTTGAAAATAAACAAAATTGGTGTCCTGAGGATGGTATGCCTGTCCGTACTGTTCGCAAGCAAGTTGAAATTGTTCTAAGAACACATCAAGTGTCCTGGGATGTTTGTAAATAAACAAAATGGGGGTGTTCTGAGGACGGTAGACCTGTTCGAATTGTTCGCAAGCAAGCTGAAACTGTCCTAAGAACACACGCGGTGTCCTGAAATGTTCGAAAATAAACGAAACGGGTGTCCTGAGGACGGTATGCCTGTCCGTTTTGTTCGCAGGTAAGTAGAAAGTGTTCCAAGAACACATCATGTGTCCTGGGATGCTCGTAAATGAACAAAATGGGGATGTCATGAGGACGCTATGCCTGTCCGTACTGTTCGTGAGTAAGTTGAAACTGTTCTAAGAACACTAAGCGGACATTAAAAGTGCTCATATGGCTTAGCTAAAATGTTTGCCTCTATGGGTGTGATATGCTGCAGTGGTTGTGGCCAGGGCATAGAGTCTTGGGAGCATGGCCATATGTCCATGCTCCCAAGACTGTATGCCCTGGCCACAACCACCGCAGCATATCACACCCATAGTGGCTTATAACTTTGGGATCCAAGAACAAATTTATAAGCAACGAAAAACTTTTTTAAGAGGACGTTATGGTTAAGTTGCACTAATAAAAACCTATGAAATTCAAAGAAAAAACTTTGTTAAAGGGACGTTCTGGTTAAGTTGCACTAATAAAAACCTATGAAATTCAAAGAAAAAACTTTGTTAAAGGGACGTTCTGGTTAAGTTGCACTAATAAAAACCTATGAAATTCAATGAAAAAACTTTGTTAAGGGGACGTTATGGTTAAGTTGCACTAATAAAAACCTATGAAATTCAAGGAAAAAACTTTGTTAAAGGGACGTTATGGCTAAGTTGCGCTACTAAAAACCCATGACATTCAGTGAAAAAACTTTGTTAAAGGGACGTTATGGTTCCAAGTAAAACTGAAAAACCCCTGAAATTCACCAGTTATGGTAAGCTAAGCAACCATAACTCGCGCCACCATGGTGCACTGCTAAGACTAACACCCAGGACATCAAAGATGACATCACAAATGTCATTGAAAGAAAGAGGAATTTTGGGTGACCGTGCCGGTGGGACTTGTAGCTGTTATCATGATGCCTTGAACTTGAGACACTGTCATTCGTTCTGGCTTGAATGCCGGGACCACCTTGGAGTCTTGTGCTTGAGGCACCAGCACTTGGTCTCCTATCTGGAAGTTACTGGGCTTTGCTTTTCGTCTGTGGTCTGTATACTCCTTCATTTTCTGCTTGCCCTCACAATCGTGGAGCAGAGTGCTTCTTACCCCTCACCCAAACATGAGTGCTGAGGGACATGTTCCTGTGGAACTATGTGGCATATTCTGGCAGTCCTGGAGGAGAGTGCAGATGGCCTGCATGAAGGATCCCTTGGTGATTGAACAGACCTACAAGGTGCGTTTTAGATTTCCCATGAATCTTTCCTGTGGCTTGTGGCCACACCAGTGTGATCTTGCGATGCTGGAAACGAAGGTGTTCTGCAAACATAGCAAAATCATTCCCACTGAAAGGGGGTCCATTGTCTGACTTCACTATGGAAGGAATCCCGTAGTCAGTAAAAGTTTTATCTAGTGCTGGCATCACTGCTTGGGCACTGGTGGAGTGGATCAAATGGACTTCTGAGAACCTGGACATCTCTTCAGTGATTACCATTGCATATTTGCCATTTGCCAGCAGGCCAAACATGTCGATGGCGACCACATCCCATACTTGCAGTGGCATTGTCGTCATATTGAGAGGCTTGGGAAAAGTGCATGGGTGACTGCCTTGCACGCAAGACATTTTCCTAGAACTCGTTCCACCCTCTCATCCATCTGTGGGAACCACACTTTAGTCCTGAGCTGTCTTTTTGTGGATATGGTCCCTGGATGTCCCAAGTGTGCCAGAGTGAGTATCTTGTCTTGTAGGCATGACAATCTTGTTTTCCAGTAGCACTAATCTCTCTGTGGAGATGGACAGTGTATGTCGTATGAGTCGGAATGTCTGAAAATGTTTCTCTTCAACTGCTGAAAGTGGTTGGTCAAGCTTACTTTTGAGGTGCCACTGGCCTCATGTTATGCACTTCTGTATCTTCAGAAGCAACTGGTCAGTCTTCACACCTTCTAACAGTTGTGCTCTTGTGACAGATTTGGGCAGTGCTTTGCTCCCCAGGTAGTTTATGTATTGATTAGCTTTGATGGTTTGTCTCATCTTTGGCTGGCAGCGGATATCGAGATAAAGTCTGCAGGGTTGCTGTCCTTTCCTGGTCTGTGCATGAGACAATGATGAAGATTAGCCAGCCTCACACTAAGACAGGTGCAACAATGTTACCAAGAGCCACACTTAGATAGAAATGTGAATGATAGCATGTGCCACACATGAAAGGAATTGTGAATGATAGCATGTGTCACACTTGGATGGAATTGTGAATAATAGCATATCACGCACTTAGAATTGTGAATGATGGCATGTGCCACACATGAAAGGAATTGTGAATGATAGCATGTGCCACACTTAGATGAAATTGCAAATGATAGCATGTGCCTCATCTAGTTAGAATTATGATTGGTAGCATATAGCTCACTTAGTTGGAATTGTAAATGATAGCATGTGTCACACTTAGATGAAATTGCAAATGATAGCATTTGCCTCATCTAGATAATAATGAGTGGTACCATTGTCCCGCAATTAGTTGGTATTGTAAATGATAGCATGTGCCACTCTTAGATGGAATTGTTAATGATAGCATTGTGCCTCATCTAGATAGAATATGATTGTAGCATATCCCTCACTTAGTTGGAATTGTGAATATCATGTCCCACACTTTGATAGAATTGCGAATGGTAGCATGCGCCACACTTAGATGGAATGGTGAATGATAGCATGTGCCTCATCTAGATAAAATTATGAGTGGTAGCATTATCCCACAATTAGTTGGAATTATAAATGATAGCATGTGCCACTCTTAGATGGAATTGTAAATGATAGCATGTGCCTCATCTAGATAGAATTAGGATTGTAGCATATCCCTCACTTAGGCCCTCATTCTGACTCAGGCGTTAAGGGGTTTACGGCGCCGTAAACGGCGCCCACCCTTAACGCCTGATTACAAGGTTCCCTTTGCGGGATGGCTTTTAACGGCTGCTTTTTTGCAGCCGTTAAAATCCATGCCGCAAAGGGTCCTTGGCGATAATTACGGCACCGTAATTTACGGTGCCGTAATTATCGCCTTTCCCCATTCCCATTATGCCCTATGGGGCGAAAATGGGAATGGGGAAGGGTAAAATGGGAAATGGGGATTTACCGCCCCACTCACCTTGGAATCGGGCGGTAAATCCGCCAACCACCATGGCGTAAACATAGTTTACGCCATGGTGGTAAGGGTACGACCCAGGCGGTAACTTACCGCCTGGGTCGTAATGAGGGCCTTAGTTGGAATTGTGAATGATAGCATAATCCTCATTTAGATAGACTTGTGAATGATATCATGTCTCTCACTTATTGGTGAACTTAGAAATTGTGCCTTATGTACCACCCCCTGTCCTGCTCTCGTGCTTGATCGCAGGCGCTTTACTGATAACCACCATATCACACTACTATGCTTACTCTCCCTTATACACCATCATTCAACCAGAACACAGCTGTACTATGACACATTCGGTCTAGCTGTTCTCATAATGACATGACCCCACGAACTCCACATCATCCTAATAAAACACAGGTAGCTGAGCACTTTACGGCTAGCTTAAGCGTCTCCTCAGGCCTAACACAGCCAGAACTCAGTCTGGGTGTCCACCCTCCAGACTGAACACATCCAACTGATTTCCTCAGCACCACACCTATCGCTAAGAAGCAGCTATCATGAAACAACCACACCAGCTGCACACATATCCGGTGCACCCACACACCATACCACACTCTCTCTCTACTGACTGAACTGCGGTTCCTGAGGGCGTTCAACCTACCAGCGCTTTGAGATCATACCAATGATACATAAGGCGCTATATAGATGCCAAATAATATAACATGTTAAAAGAGTGCTCCTGCAACCGAAGTCCCCAACTTGCAATGCGAAGAGGCATCTTGACTGTAGGTTTTCCATGAATAGTTGTGAGGGCTTGATGGTCCGTGATGATGATAAATGGACGCCCATACAAGAACCCTGCAAGCCTACAAGACCAGATACTCACTCTGGTACACTCGGACAGCGAGGAATCGTGTCCACAAAAGACAGCCCAGGACTTAAGTGTGGTTCCCACAGATGGACAAGAGGGTGGAACAAGTTCTAGGAAAATGTCTAGCGTGCAAGGCAGTCGTGCTGTATGACTGCCAGCATAGCCGATACGAACACAGAGACAGGCCCAACAGATCAAAGAAAAAAATGACTGCCCCAATCCTGCCTAACCCCTACACCGCTTTAGAAGCTACGCCTGGCCTGCTATTGAGATCTGCATTTGCCAAGCAGGTCACAGCTTACATTCCTAGCATTGATAACGCCAGCCCTTGATGGTTTTGAGGTCAGAAACTGATAACCGTTCAAGTAAATTATAGTAAAACCTTTTATTTGCAATGCTACAAAACGGGTATATGTGATAGCAAGTACAGTGGAAAACAAGTAATTACCATTTTCCCCTTCAAAATGATATTTCCTCCGGATGGGAAGGAGCTGCAATATGCAGTAAATTCTTAATGATGAGTATCAATTTAAGACAAGGCAGCAGAAGTGGCATTCATTGAGTTATGACATCAATAAGTGGAAGGTATACTATGTGTTAAATCCATTTCATTGCTTATGTAACTCACACATATACTCTCAGGGTAATTCATAGAATTTCGCAGAAAAGTGTCGCAAGCGGCTGGCGCAGAGTGTCCGCGTGCGATTGACTGCGCCAGGTTCGTGCGCTAAAACCGATTTCCGCGCACAGCGTATTCATGGATTTTAGGCTCCCAAACCAGCCGTGGCGCAGAGTATCGCAGCGAACCTGCAGCAGCGCCAGTAACGCCCCCAAGAACGCCCTCGCGCAAGGAAAAGCCATCAAAATCGCTAAATCATCGCAAAGGGCAGCGCTAACCCTGGACCAGTCCACAGGGCTGCCAAACAAGGAACGCAAAGCGGGTAACGTGCATATCAGGGGTACGCGTGAAGTTATACACGCGATTAGCCAGGGTACGTGTATTACAGGGGTACGCGTGAAGTTTTACACGCGATTAGCCAGGGCACGTGTATCACAGGGGTACGCAGGAATTATCACACGCGATTTGGCTGGGTACGTGTATTACAGGGGTGCGCGGGAATTATCACATGCGATTTGGCTGGGTAGGTGTATTACAGGGGTACACGGGAAGTTCTACACGCGATTCGGCTGGGTACGTGTATTACAGGGGTGCGCGGGAATTCTCACATGCGATTTGGCCAGGTACGTGTATTACAGGGGTGCGCGGGAATTATCAGATGCGATTTGGCTTGGTACGTGTATTACAGGGGTGCGTGGGAAGTTGTACACGCGATTGGCCAGGGTACGTGTATTACAGGGGTACGTGGGAATTATCACACGCGATTTGGCCAGGTACGTGTATTACAGGGGTGTGCGGGAATTATCACACGCAATTAGGCTGGGTGGATCCTCACAGGTGTTCCCTGTACACCCTCCACGGCCCCTGCAGGCAGCCCACAAAACAGGGGACTACCCTGCACACCTGCTCATGTCCCCCTGCACCCCCACCCCCCAGCAGTGCAGGGGCAGCCTCCACCAGGCCCCCACTCATGTCTCCCACCACCCCCACCCCCCAGCAGTGCAGGGGCACCCTCCACCAGGCCCCCACTCATGTCCCCTATCACCCCCACCCCCCAGCCACCATGGGCAGCCCCCACCAGGCCCCCACTCATGTCTCCCACCACCCCCACCCCCCAGCAGTGCAGGGGCAGCCTCCACCAGGCCCCCACTCATGTCTCACACCACCCCCAACTCCCAGCAGTGCAGGGGCACCCTCCACCAGGCCCCCACTCATGTCCCCTATCACCCCCACCCCCCCGCCACCAGGGGCACCCTCCACCAGGCCCCCATCCATGTCTCCCACCACCCCCACCCCCCAGCAGTGCAGGGGCAGCCTCCACCAGGCCCCCACTCATGTCTCCCACCACACCCACACCCCCAGCAGTGCAGGGGCAGCCTCCACCAGGCCCCCACTCATGTCTCCCACCACCCCCACCCCCCAGCAGTGCAGGGGCAGCCTCCACCAGGCTCCCACTCATGTCTCCCACCACCCCCACCCCCCAGCAGTGCAGGGGCACCCTCCACCAGGCCCCCACTCATGTCCCCTATCACCCCCACCCCCCCGCCACCATGGGCAGCCCCCACCAGGCCCCCACTCATGTCTCCCACCACCCCCACCCCCATGCCACCATCGGCAGCCCCCACCTGGCCCCCACTCAGTTCTCCCACCACCCCCACCCCCCAGCAGTGCAGGGGCACCCTCCACCAGGCCCCCACTCATGTCCCCTATCACCCCCACCCCCCCGCCACCAGGGGCACCCTCCACCAGGCCCCCATCCATGTCTCCCACCACCCCCACCCCCCAGCAGTGCAGGGGCAGCCTCCACCAGGCCCCCACTCATGTCTCCCACCACCCCCACACCCCAGCAGTGCAGGGGCACCCTCCACCAGGCCCCCACTCATGTCTCCCACCACCCCCACACCCCCAGCAGTGCAGGGGCAGCCTCCACCAGGCCCCCACTCATGTCTCCCACCACCCCCACCCCACAGCAGTGCAGGGGCAGCCTCCACCAGGCACCCACCCATGTCTCCCACCACCCCCACCCCCCAGCAGTGCAGGGGCACCCTCCACCAGGCCCCCACTCATGTCTCCCACCACCCCCACCCGCCAGCAGTGCAGGGGCAGCCCCCACCAGGCCCCCACTCATGTCTCCCACCACCCCCACCCCCCTGCCACCATGGGCAGCCCCCACCAGGCCCCCACTCATGTCTCCCACCACCCCCACCCCCCAGCAGTGCAGGGGCACCCTCCACCAGGCCCCCACTCATGTCCCCTATCACCCCCACCCCCCGCCACCAGGGGCACCCTCCACCAGGCCCCCATCCATGTCTCCCACCACCCCCACCCCCCAGCAGTGCAGGGGCAGCCTCCACCAGGCCCCCACTCATGTCTCCCACCACCCCCACCCCCCAGCCACCAGGGTCACCCTCCACCAGGCCCCCACTCATGTCTCCCACCACCACCACCCCCCTGCCACCATGTGCAGCCCCCACCAGGTCCTCACAATCCCCAATCATGTGCGTAATGGTCAGCCTCCACAGCCAAAAAGCCCTACCAAGTAACCCATTCACCCACATGGAAATGAAAACACATGTTACACCCCCAATGTTCATGAAGCAAATGAACCCATGTCCGTCACACACATATTTTCCAATTGAATGGGAAAACACACAACATGACATGCATGAAAGCAATGAGATGAAACCACACAGTGAACAATGGAAAAAAAAATGTATTGGACAAAAATATGAATGCTAAAGAAAGAAAACTAACTACAATGTAAATGTGAAAAAATAAGCTGCATGTCCGCATAAAAACACAAAAGTACAAAATCAAATCCAAAAAAATTTGTCCAAGAGAGATATTGGCGCTCAGAAATCAGGGTCCTGTAATACTTTGTCGTCTCTGTAAAAACCCAAATACAACTGAAACACTAAAACATCTGATAATGGATTGCATCGCCATCAATGACATAAGAAATGTCTATCTACTCCCTTTGTCTGAGAGACTATGGTTTTTGCAGAAAGACGACATATGGAATAGACTAATTTCCGGGGAGAACACCAAATGGTCTCAGGCATTGTCTAAATTGATCGATCTAGTCTTTACAAAAATCATGCAGACTAACGCCAATGAGTTCGTGGAAACTACCTCCTCATTGGCCTCAACAATGGCGGAATGACAAAAAGGAAGTTGTCTCTCTTCCTTTTTCTTCTCTCTTCTCACCTTCTGCCGATCCCTGAAGAGTTTCGTCCTGGTCGGATCTGCTACTGTTTTCGTTGACAAAACTCAGTTTTAACTGTGTAAAGTTCAATAAAAAAAAAAATGTAAAAACTCTCCATGCAACAAAGAACTATGTACAAAAATAACAAGGGTCCATCATCACAACTGAACTAAGGAAACCTCCTAAAAAACCTACCTAAATATCAACTATATACAAAAAGTGGAGCAGTGTCCGTCGACTCCAAATCATAAGAAAAAACAAAGGAAACCTAAAACTAAAGAACTATATACAAAGGCGGCGGGCAAGTCCAGCGGCTCACTCCGTGGTGTTCCGGGCCAGGGCATCATCAAACTCCTGTTCGATGTCCCGGAGGCGGTCCAGTTTCATGGCCCCGAGGGTCCGCAGGGACGATGCCGTGTCCTCCTCCAACCCCCTGCGGATTGCCTCGAGGCACTCGGCCCGCCTCAGGGCCCTCCGCATGGAGTTCTCCGCCCTGACCATTGTGAGCCGCGCCTCTTCCGCCCGCCGCCGCTCCGCACCTATGGCGTGGCCCAACCGCTGCCACACGGAAGACACTCTCTGTCCTGGGTCCTCCTGCCCTCCGGCGGATGCCTGCCCCTCCGATGTCGAAGGCCCCGAGCCTTCATGGCTCCCACCATGTTGCTGCTGCTGCTCTGCCTCTGCCCGTGCACTGCCTCCTGCTGCCTGCACATCCTCCGCCGGCTGGGGTGCAGTTGTTGATGTGGCCACCCCTGCTGGACGTCCGACTCCCGACTGTGGCAGGGATGCCTCCTCCACCAGCCTGGCCGCACTGTCAGAGGCAGCTCCACAGGGCACCCAGGTGACTGATGGGTGGGAAGATGGCACATAGGACGACTGGCGCGTAGGGGGTCCAGTTGAGGAGGGGGTCGGAACAAGCCCCATCAGACGGAGGAATCCGGTCTGGGTGACCTGTCCCAGCAGGCTGACGTGGTCAACGAGCCATTCGAGATGACGTGCAGTCTCTCCATGAAAAGACTGCAGGTCACCTCGCATGGCCCGTTGACGCAACGCCACACCAGCCAGGACAGGCTCAACCCGGACCTGGATAGCCACGTCCGCAGGCAGAGGAAGGCCAGTTGACGTCAGCTCATCCCCTGCCTGGAAACGGGTCTGGACGTAGGCATCCCTGCTGGTGCAAGATGATGCAGGGACAGGATCGGGGACAGGATTGCACACAGGCACCTCTGCGGCGGCCTGTGCTGCCTCCTGTCCCTGGTCCTGGACTGCACCACTAGCACCAGTGGGATCCCCACCTCCAGACCCCGTCTCTGGTGCTTGCACGGCCTCCTCCTCCACCAGAGCCCCCACCAACCTGGATGACTCCGTGCCATCTTCCCCTGTTGGGCCCTGTGGGGTCCCAGCTGCCCCTTCTGCTGCCGAGGAGTCCAACTCCAACCTCCGCCTCTTGGACCTCCCCCCGGCAGCTGCGGCCTGGGACGCGGCACCGGACTCCTCACTCCCCGACGAGATGACAACACGGGAGGGGAGCCGGGCCTTGCGTCTCCGGCTGGCGGTCAGATCCCCGCCGCTGTGCTCCACAGCACCTTCTCTGCCCTCTTCATCAGTTGACGCTGCAGACAGGGAGAAACAAAACACAGGCATCAGGGCACTGTACAATGGACACATACACACATGACAGTTGCACATGAGTGGCATTGGCAAAACTCAGACATGTCATCACAATCCCCAACACACATGTCATTGCAACTCGCACACATGAGCCATACCACAGCCATATCGAAACTGCCACCACCATCCATACACATACAACAGCATGAGCAGCCAAAGGTGACCCAGACATCACATGCAACACAGGAAGTGCACCACACATGTACACACACCACCACACTTGCATGCATGTGTACACCTCTGCCAAGTGTCGCACTGTTCAGACGGGCATCCATGTCACATCTGCCAATCAGGCTTACACATACGGCAGTCACATGCATCCATGTTGCATCACTGTTGCACCCTTGTCAAATACACACACATGCACATGTACACAGTGCTCATACATGCAGCCCAAAACAACATACATGCGTGACATCACGGACATGTCTACTTACATACACATACATACAAACATGTGTGCACGCACAACTGCATTTGCCATGCAAGCCTACACACACAAGCACCATCCATGTCTCACACATTACAGCCCTCGCATGTGTCAGCCCCACGGCCATGTACACCCCCACCCATACTCGACCCCATACAAACAGATGTGCAACCTGCACAATACCGAATAATCACCACACGCACTGCTCACAATCAGGATGCATGTACACTCACCGCTCGACTCCAGACGGGTCTGCTTCTCCAGGACCTGGACGTGGAGCGCTGGGGATATGTGTTCCAGGGCCACCATCTGTTCTTCCGACAAGTGGCCCCGGCGCCCCTTGGCATCCGCTGCCTTCAAGAGGCGCCGGGCCTTGTTCAGGGTCCTGGACCTGAAGTCCTCCCAGCGCTTCCTGACATGTTGTAAGTCCCGGACTGCCACCCCCTCCGCGTTGATGGCAGTCACAATGTCAGTCCAGATCCGAGTCCGTCCTTCCTTGTCGGCGCGGGAACTTCCGAAGAGGGCATCATACTGCCCCAGGACTTGCTCCACCAGGACACCAACTTCGGTGGCACTGAAGCTGGTGCCCCTCTGCCTCTCTGGCCGGGGGTTGTCAGTGGTCCCAGATGGTGTTTGCCCCGACATGACAACCCCAGAGGCAGGAGTGGGTGGGCAACTGGGTCCTGGGGCTGGGCTGTGGAGCGATGGAATCCCAGTCGGGAGTCTTCGGTTCCAGCAGGGGTGGTCACAGCAACAGCACCCCTGGCTGATGTGCAGGCAGCAAATGGCAGTGCACGTGGGCAGCAGGCAGTCAGGCAGCAGCAGATGGTAGGTGGGAGAGTGCTCGGGGCTCTGGGGGGCAGTAGTTCGGCCTTCTGGGCAGGAGTGTGGTCTTCCGTGTGCTTACGCGTGGCCAGCTTGGTACGGAGTGATTTGGCACGTGAAAATCCTGCACGTCAGCGTGAAAATCGAGGAAAGGCCATTAGCGCGTCAGCATGCATACGCGATTCTATTGGACCAAAGGCCCTCAGCGCGTAAGCGCGTCTGTGACGTGACCCGCACGGGTGTTTCCCACACAGCACGTGATGACAGAGCACACGTGGAAAGACTGCACGTCAGAGTCTCATCGCGTGTGATTGGTGGAAATGGCCCTACACGCAGAAGTGACAAAGCGTGTAATTGGTGGAAATGGCCCTACACGCAGAAGTGACAAAGCGTGTAATTGGTGGAAATGGCCCTACACGCAGAAGTGACAAAGCGTGTAATTGGTGGAAATGGCCCTAGCGCGTACACGCCGCGTAAGTGACGCTGGACGTGTGGCCCTGTATAAAAGGTATGTGTAGAACACGTTTTCCTTGTACGTGCTTTTCGTGGAGAGCGAGTGGGTGAATTCTGTACTTCTTGTCGTTTCACACGCGATTTACTTCACGGCGTTTCAAGTTCGTATTCCCTGTTACCTCTGACAGCTTTTTCTCTTTTTTCGCTTTTACTGGTTTACCTGGGCCTGTTCCCTCAAACAGTGTTCCCTTCTACTGTTGTCCTGTCTCCTCAGACAGTGTACAAATCTTCTTTTGGCGGGGGTGTTGCCAACCAAACGTGCTCCTTTTACACGCTCGTTTACCAGGCAGACGGCGCACGTATCTAACATCTGTGCTTGCCCCGTGTGTAGCCTACCCCTTCAGAGGTCATTCTAGGCTGCGTGTGACACGCATACGTTCATTCTTGTGTTACTGGGTGCCACAGCGTAGTGCAGGTTTCACTTTCTGCACACGTGGTCTAGGAGGGGTTGCGTGCACGTCATCTCCCTTTTTTGGGGCTCCTGTGTGTAGCGTGACCCGTCATCTTTCCCCAGGGGTTACAATCAGCCTTGCAAGAGCACTAGGGTACAATTACCATCTGGTACCCAACCCCTTTGACCCCCTATTGCCCAGGACAATAGTTTCCAGCCACTCCCATACGCACATTTACATCAGTGCCATGGCTGGGAGGCGAGGATTCCGTAAGGGTGGCAAAGGTGGAAGAGCCACAAGTGGTGGCCGTGGTGGATCCGGTAGGGGACGTGGTCGTTACTTGCAGGGTGAGCCTGTCCCCCCATGTGTGGAGGACCAGTCAAGGGCACCCATAATCCCCCCCCCCCCTCCCGTTGAGGCTGATGTGGCTGACACCATCCATGCTCAGCCCTTGTTGGACCAGCCCATTGTGGCACCAGATCTGGCTGACTCCATGGCTGACTTCCAGGTCAGCAGGCCTATGACACGTGCGCTGGTGCACGTTGATGTCACCATGCCACGTGCATCTGGGCCAGCAAGGTCATCTGCTGCACCAAGGAGGCAGGGCGGAGAGGCTGCAGGGGCAGCTGCGGCTCCATCCACCCCAGCCCTCACACACCCAGCCAGGACAGTGTCGGTCCTAGTCCATGCTGCTGACATTCCCCCTGACACCATCACACTAGAGCCAATGCCTGCAACAACTCCCATGCTGAGTGTGCAATCCCACACTCCTGATACAGAGTCCACCAGGGCTCCTGCCCCTAGTGTCCAGAGCGGCGCAGGACACTCAGGATCACCACCACCTTCCAAGCGGAAGAGGAAGAGTGCTCGTCCGGCACAGGCTGATGCCCCAGACATGGCTACACAGTCCGGCCCATCCAGGAAGCCCAGCTTCACGGATGACGAACTGAATGCACTTGTCGAGTATGTGTCCGGACATGACAACGAGATGGTCAATTTAGCAGGATCCAAGACCACACCTGCACAACGCCAGGCACACTGGCAGACCGTTGCGGACATCATAAGTGCCCTTGGAATCGTGAGGCGCACAGCCAATGATTGCTATAAGCGCTGGAATGACCTAAAGCGCAGGGCAAAGAGTAAGCTGGCCTCAAGTCATGCCGCAACTCTAGTGACTGGACGTGGGTCTCCAGTAGTAGACATGGAACTCACTCCACATGGGTGCAGTCCATGGCACCTAGCACTTTGGGGAATCGTGCCACACCGTAAAAATCCAGGGCGGCAGCATGCCTTTCTGCAGGTGTTCTGGGCAGGTATATGTGCCTGCGGACTGATGGGCGTGCAGTCATGATGTTCAAGACCTGGTGTAGGCAGCGTGACTGGGTGGCCTGTAACACCCCACCCACTATGGCACTTGTCCGCTGAAATGATCCAGTGGCTAAGAAGTGCAGTACATTGAGGATCTTCTCCAGGGGGCTGAGTGCTTGGGAGCACAGGGTGGGTGATGTGAGGTCATCCTCCCACTCACTCACCAGGTCCAGTATAATGTGTGGTGGAAACCTGTACCTCCCATACACCTGGTCATCAGGCATCCCGAAAAGGCTGGTTCTGGGTGTGAATATTCTGGCCCTGACTATCCTCCTCCTCCTCCTTTGGTAGCCCACTGCCACTGCTGCTAGGAACGGTATGTTCATCCTGGCGTCTGAGCTTGTTATTGTTAAAGTGCGCAAATTCATGCTTTGCGCGTGTTCTAGGCGAGCGTGTGACCCGCGCACCCCTGGAATCCAGTTCCCAGTCCAATAGCGTGTGGAAATTCACACGCACCACGGGATACAGCGTGTGACCCGCGCACCCCTGGAATCCAGTTCCCAGTCCAATAGCGTGTGGAAATTCACACGCACCACGGGATACAGCGTGTGACCCGCGCACCCCTGGAATCCAGTTCCCAGTCCAATAGCGTGTGGAAATTCACACGCACCACGGGATACAGGTTCGCTGACGTACTTGCGTGTGTAAGTGCCCGCGCACCCATTAAATACACGTACATAGGCCAATCGCGTGTACGCGCACTTTTGTCCAATTACACGCGATGACACTCTGACGTGCAGTATTTCCACGTGTGCCCCGTCATCACGTGCTGAGTGGGGAACACCCGTGCGGGTCACGTCACAGACGCGCTTACGCGCTGAGGGACTCTGGTCCAATAGAATCGCGTATGCGTGCTGACGCGCTTACGCGCTAAGGGCCTTTCCTCGGATTTCACGCTGACGTGCAGGATTTTCACGTGCCAAATCACTCCGTATCAAGCTGGCCACGCGAAAACACACGGAAGACCACGCTCCTGCCCAGAAGGCCGAGTTACTGCCCCCCAGTGCCCCGAGCAGCCTCCCACGTGCCATCTGCTGCTGCCTGCCTGCCTGCTGCCACCGTGCCCTGCCATTTGGTGCCTGCACATCAGCCATCTGCAGGGATCCAGTTGCTGTGTCCACCCCTGCTGGAACTGAAGACTCCCGACTGGGATTACATCGCTCCACAGCCCAGCCCCAGGACCCAGTTGCCCACCCACACCTGCCTCTGGGGTTGCCATGTCGGGCACTTCCACATCTAGCACCAGTGGCAACCCCAGGCCAGAGGGGCAGAGGGGCACCAGCTTCACTGACACCGAAGTTGGTGTCCTGGTGGAGCATGTCCTGGGGCAGTATGATGCCCTCTTTGGATCGTCCCGCGCCAGCAAGGAACGACGGCAGAGGATCTGGGCCGACTGTGTGGTTGCCATCAACGCGGAGGGGGTGGCAACCCGCGACGTCCTGAAGATCAAGAAGCGCTGGGAGGACTTGAGGTCCAGGACCCTTGTGAAGGCCCGGCGCCTCGTGGAGGGGGGCCGGGGCCGCATGAGTTCCATCCAGATGAGGGTCCTGGAACGCGTACGCCCAGCGCTCCACGCCCAGATCCTTGAGAGGGAGGCCCGTCTGGAGTTGAGCGGTAAGTGTCCAAGCATTACTGTGTGAGACAGGGCATGTTGCGGTGTGCTGGTTCTATGATACTTACCTGTATGTGTGCCATAGGCCATGTATGCATGTATGTGTGCAGGGACATCATGGTAATGCATGTGCGACCAGTGATGTGTGACCCACATGGTTGTTGCATGTGTTCAAATGCCGCATGGGGAGCCCTATGCAGATTTTGAACATGAGAGCATGCCAGTCTCTGTACCTGGACATGGGTGGGGGTGAGGGATGGGTGCTGATGCCAGGTACATATATGGTAGCCATGTCTGTGTGCCTGACCTGCGTGTCTGTGACTTGTGCATGCCATGGATGCATGACACATGTGTGTGACAATGCACATATTCAGTGAAGCAGCCAAATTACCCTTGTATCCGCTGTGTTTGGTGTGTTTGGGGCCAGATGGATGTGAATGAGGTGAAGTGTGTGCATGTGATAGGCATGAGCCATGATGCATGTGAGTTACATATCATTGAATGTTTCAAGAGTCCATTGGACATGCATGGAAATGTCCATGGCATGCACCATGCCTGTTACTGTGTGTGTTTTGCCTGGACTGACCCATGTGTTGTGGAGGGACATGATGGAAGTGTACTTTGACAGTGGTGCTCATCTGCTATTGCTTCCTGTCTAGGGGACCATTGTACAGTGCCCTGATGCTTGTGTTCTTTGTCTCGTTCTACGCAGCGGCTAGTGAAGAAGAGGGCGGAGACGGCGCTGTGGAGCAAGGCGGCGGGGATGCCCCCACGGCTGCAGCGGAAGGGGTGGGTGAGCCCCCACAGGGGCCTGCTACGGTGGGAGACGGTGAGGAGCCATCCAGGTTGGTGGTTTGCACAGAGGAGGAGGAGGCCGCCACTGGGGCACACATGGGGCCTGGTGGGGGCATCCCTGCTGGTGCAAGTGGTGCAGTCCAGGGCCAGGGGCAGGAGGCAGCACAGGTCACCGTGGAGGGGCCTGTGCATGTCGCTGTCCCTGACCCTGTGAGTGCACCACCATGCACCAGCAGCGATGCCCCGTCCCAGGCCCGTCCGCAGGTAGAGGGGATGTCCATGTCACATGACTCCCCTCCACCTGCGGACGTGGGAACCCCTGGCCGTGTGGAGAAGGTCCTGATTGGGGTCGCGATGCGCACGGCTGTGATTCGTGATGCCGTGCGTGCTTCCCGGGATGACGACGCACGTCATCACGAAGTGCACCGTGCCGACGTGGCCCAATTGGGATCGGCCATGTTCGGGGGTTTTCTGCATGTGTTGTCCAATCTGGCGGCCCTCTCCTCCTCTGTGCAGGCTATACACCAGTCGTTCTCCTTGCCGTCTTCCGGCCCAGATGCCACCAGGGCCCCCTGTGAACCTGCCCCGACCAATGCAGCCAGCTCGGTGAGGTTCCCATCCCTGCCACAGTTGGGAGTCGGAGGTCCAGCAGGGGTGGACAACACAGCAACTGGACCCCAGCAGGTGGAAGATGTGACAGCATCATCAGGCAGGGCACGTGCACAACGGCGTCGGTGGTTTCCATCAGCCTGGATGCCGTCGTGCTGGCAGAGGCAGTGGCGTCGGAGGCAGCAGCAGGCTCGACGTGGGAGGCATCATGGCTCGGGGCCTTCAAGATCAGAGGGGCAGGCATCGGCCGGAGGGCAGGGCAACCCTGGGATGGTGGTGTCTTCCGTGTGGGAGCAGTTGGTCCAGCGGATAGGTGCGGAGCGGCAGCGGGCGGAAGAGGAGCGGCTCACCATGGTCAGGGCGGAGTTCTCCATGCGTCGGGCGTTGAGGCGGGCTGAGTGCCTCGAGGAAGCTCGCAGGGAGTTTGAGCTGGACATGTGGTTATCCCTGCGAGACCTCGGGGCCAGGACAGAGTCCCGCCTCCAGGACATCGACATGGAGTTCGATGATGCCCTGGCCAGCAACATCACCGAGTGAGCCGCAGGACTTGCCCGCTGCCTTTGTATATAGTTATTTAGTTATTTAGTGTTAGGTTTCCTTTATTAATTTTTTTTTTTTTTGGACCGCTCGGACAATGGCCACTTTTTTGTATATATTATTTTCATTAGGTAGTAGTAGGTTTCATTTATGGTGAGGGGCTCATGTACCCTGGAATATTCGTGTATATAGTTTGCTTTTTGAAGAATTTTTTTTTTTATTAATTATTGTGTTCACCATGAGGAAATGGTTTTTCATTATTTTACTTCCACATGATTTTGCTTTGGACAACATTTGTTTTTGGATTACTTTGTTTATTTTATTTTTACATTTGTTCTCGGACATGGACCATTTATTTTGTTATCGCCATTGTTGTATGTTTGATTTTTTTACTTATTTTTCATCTTTAATACCTGTTCTTTTTAACTTTCACTTGTGGTATTTTCTCATTGGTTTCATACATGTCATGATATGGGTTTTGACATTGACTTGCACCCATTGTGTATGTGTGTGTGACGGACATGTGTTCATTTACAGACTTGCCATTGGGGTTGTATCATGTAATTGCATTCACTATGTGGGTGGATGCAATCCTTGCCTGGGTGTTTGTGCTGGGTATGCTGCCCATTACTGCCATGATTGAGTATCGTCAGGACCTGGGGGCAGGGGGACATGTGTGGGTGCCTGGTGGAGGCTGCCCCTGCACTGCTGGGGTGTGGGGGTGGTGGGAGACATGAGTGGGGGCCTGGTGGAGGGTGCCCCTGGTGGCTGGGGTGTGGGGGTGGTGGGAGACATGAGTGGGGGCCTGGTGGAGGCTGCCCCTGCACTGCTGGGGTGTTGGGGTGGTGGGAGACATGAGTGGGGGCCTGGTGGAGGGTGCCCCTGCACTGCTGGGGTGTGGGGGTGGTGGGAGACATGAGTGGGGGCCTGGTGGAAGGTGCCCCTGCACTGCTGGGGTGTGGGGGTGGTGGGAGACATGAGTGGGGCCTGGTGGAGGGTGCCCCTGCACTGCTGGGGTGTGGGGGTGGTGGGAGACATGAGTGGGGGCCTGGTGGAGGGTGCCCCTGCACTGCTGGGGTGTGGGGGTGGTGGGAGACATGAGTGGGGGCCTGGTGGAGGGTGCCCCTGCACTGCTGGGGTGTGGGGGTGGTGGGAGACATGAGTGGGGGCCTGGTGGAGGGTGCCCCTGGTGGCTGGGGTGTGGGGGTGGTGGGAGACATGAGTGGGGGCCTGGTGGAGGCTGCCCCTGCACTGCTGGGGTGTGGGGGTGGTGGGAGACATGAGTGGGGGCCTGGTGGAGGCTGCCCCTGCACTGCTGGGGTGTGGGGGTGGTGGGAGACATGAGTGGGGGCCTGGTGGAGGGTGGCCCTGCACTGCTGGGGTGTGGGGGTGGTGGGAGACATGAGTGGGGGCCTGGTGGAGGGTGCCCCTGGTGGCTGGGGTGTGGGGGTGGTGGGAGACATGAGTGGGGGCCTGGTGGAGGCTGCCCCTGCACTGCTGGGGTGTGGGGGTGGTGGGAGACATGAGTGGGGGCCTGGTGGAGGGAGACCCTGCACTGCTGGGGTGTGGGGGTGGTGGGAGACATGAGTTGGACATGGGTGGGGGCCTGCTGGCAGGTGCCCCACAGTGCTGGGGGGTGGGGGTGCAAGGGGACATGAGTTGGTGTTCATTAGTTCAAGGAGACATGTGCCTTTGCTGGGGGGCATGCCCATGTTGGGTGGGCTGCCTGCGGGACATGACCAGGGATGCAGGGTAGTCCCCTGTGGTGTGGGCTGCCTGCAGGGGCCGTGGAGGGTGTACAGGGTACACCTGGGAGGACCCACACTGTCAAATCACATGTGGGACTCCCCGGCACCCCTGAAATACACGTACCGTGCAGAAATCGCGTGTAAAACTTCCCGCGCACCCCTGAAATACACGCGCCCAGGCTATTCGCGTGTAAAACTTCCCGCGCACCCCTGAAATACACGCGCCCGGGGGTGGTGGGAGACATGAGTGGGGGCCTGGTGGAGGGTGCCCCTGCACTGCTGGGGTGTGGGGGTGGTGGGAGACATGAGTGGGGGCCTGGTGGAGGGTGCCCCTGCACTGCTGGGGTGTGGGGGTGGTGGGAGACATGAGTGGGGGCCTGGTGGAGGGTGCCCCTGGTGGCTGGGGTGTGGGGGTGGTGGGAGACATGAGTGGGGCCTGGTGGAGGCTGCCCCTGCACTGCTGGGGTGTGGGGGTGGTGGGAGACATGAGTGGGGGCCTGGTGGAGGGTGCCCCTGCACTGCTGGGGTGTGGGGGTGGTGGGAGACATGAGTGGGGGCCTGGTGGAGGGTGCCCCTGGTGGCTGGGGTGTGGGGGTGGTGGGAGACATGAGTGGGGGCCTGGTGGAGGCTGCCCCTGCACTGCTGGGGTGTGGGGGTGGTGGGAGACATGAGTGGGGGCCTGGTGGAGGGTGCCCCTGCACTGCTGGGGTGTGGGGGTGGTGGGAGACATGAGTGGGGGCCTGGTGGAGGGTGCCCCTGCACTGCTGGGGTGTGGGGGTGGTGGGAGACATGAGTGGGGGCCTGGTGGAGGCTGCCCCTGCACTGCTGGGGTGTGGGGGTGGTGGGAGACATGAGTGGGGGCCTGGTGGAGGGTGGCCCTGCACTGCTGGGGTGTGGGGGTGGTGGGAGACATGAGTGGGGGCCTGGTGGAGGGTGCCCCTGGTGGCTGGGGTGTGGGGGTGGTGGGAGACATGAGTGGGGGCCTGGTGGAGGCTGCCCCTGCACTGCTGGGGTGTGGGGGTGGTGGGAGACATGAGTGAGGGCCTGGTGGAGGGTGACCCTGCACTGCTGGGGTGTGGGGGTGGTGGGAGACATGAGTTGGACATGGGTGGGGGCCTGCTGGCAGGTGCCCCACAGTGCTGGGGGGTGGGGGTGCAAGGGGACATGAGTTGGTGTTCATTAGTTCAAGGAGACATGTGCCTTTGCTGGGGGGCATGCCCATGTTGGGTGGGCTGCCTGCGGGACATGACCAGGGATGCAGGGTAGTCCCCTGTGGTGTGGGCTGCCTGCAGGGGCCGTGGAGGGTGTACAGGGTACACCTGGGAGGACCCACACTGTCAAATCACATGTGGGACTCCCCGGCACCCCTGAAATACACGTACCGTGCAGAAATCGCGTGTAAAACTTCCCGCGCACCCCTGAAATACACGCGCCCAGGCTATTCGCGTGTAAAACTTCCCGCGCACCCCTGAAATACACGCGCCCAGGCTATTCGCGTGTGGAACTCCCCGCGCACCCCTGAAATACACGCGTCCAGGCTATTCGCGTGTGGAACTTCCCGCGCACCCCTGAAATACACGCGCCCAGGCTATTCGCGTGTGGAACTTCCCGCGCACCCCTGAAATACACGCGCACAGGCTATTCGCGTGTGGAACTTCCCGCGCACCCCTGAAATACACGCACCCAGGCTATTCGCGTGTGGAACTCCCCGCGCACCCCTGATATACACGCGCCCCCAGGCTATTCGCGTGTGGAACTTCCCACGCACCCCTGAAATACACGCGCCCAGGCTATTCGCGTGTGGAACTTCCTGCGCACCCCTGAAATACACGCGCCCAGGCTATTCGCGTGTGGAACTTCCCGCGCACCCCTGAAATACACGCACCCAGGCTATTCGCGTGTGGAACTCCCCGCGCACCCCTGAAATACACGCGCCCAGGCCCGATCGCGTGTGAAACTTCACGCAAACCCCTGAAATACACGTAGCACGCTCCCCCAGGCCCGATCGCGTGAGGAACTTCACGCGAACCCCTGTAATACACGTAGCCCGCTCCCCCAGGCCCGATCGCGTGAATAACTTCACGCGAACCCCTGTGATGCACGTACCCTGCAAATCGTGTGTGAGACTTCCCGCGCACCCCGGTATACACGCACACTTATTTTTTGTCAGCGGGTGTCCGTGTTTGTGGGTACCCCTTTGCACGTCATTTTTCCTGGAGGGCCACAGTATGGGACATTCATCATGGCAGTATATAGGTGCTATTTGTTGGCGCACCTTTTGGCGCACATTTCTTACAGCCGCAGAGACGCTACCGCCTGCTTTCTTGTGGCGGTCGTGTTTGTGCCTGTGCGCTGGTTTGAGCGTGCGCTTTTTTCCCCTATTCTATTCCATGAATACGTGTTGTAGGCGAGCGTGTGGGAGTTCCGCGCACTTGTGCCCTGTACTTCCCCCGTGACGCCCACGTTTTGGCAAGTTGTTCCCCATTCCGAGTGTTACGCCCGTGTTCCGCCTACTTTTGTTGCGTGCGCCGCGCTATGTGCGAATTTCGCTGTGGCCTGTGCGATTTTCGCTGTGACCTGGCGCACGCTGTTAGATGGCCTGTGCGCCAACGTGCGCCGCACACTTTTTTATCGCACATCCGCTGGTTTTCTCGCGCACGGCCTTCCATGAATAGATGTGCGCTGCTTTTCGTGCGATTTTCGCACTTGCACCGCGATTTTCGCTATTCCACTGCGATTCGCACGTTTTTGCCCACTTGCGCCGCGCTAATTATTCCATGAATCGGCCTGTCTGTCTCTTCCCAGCTGTACAGTCAGTCAGTATGGCAGGTTTAATATGTTTTCCGCATGTGAGGACTATTCAATTGAGACATTGAAAAAACGGGAAAAGGCAGGCCCATTGGTAGTGCCTCAGAAGAGAGAGGCTGGAAATATAATGTCCCTGGCTCCTCTGGTGTGACATTCAAGTTTGCTACATTGGTCTTTGAGGACCAAAACCAACTTGTTACGCCGATAATGCCGTTCTGCTGTCTTTTGGAAGAAAATTCCATGTGTGTCCACCCGACTCCTAAGTGTGCTAATTAATACTTATTTTTCTTATGGATCCTTCCCTTCCTTACTAAAGAGGGGACTAGTCACTTCTCTTTTGAAGAAACCACCTTTTGAGGGTGTTAATGTGCATAACTAGGACCCGGTCACTAATCTTTCCTTTTTGGGTAACATTTTGGAAAAAAAGCAGTTCCCATTCAATTATAAGCTCATATTGATGCTTACCATCTATTGCAGGAGTCTCAATCTGAGTTTCATACTCTCTATGGGAGAGAAACGGCTATGCTGCAACTTATGGATGGTATTCACCATTGAACTATTATGAATGCGCCTGGTGCAATGTTATTGCTGGACCTGTCCTCGGCCTTTGATATTTTTCATTTTCGGAACCCTATATGCCGATGAATGGTTTCGTTTTGAAATGGTTGTGATCACTTCTTTCAGATAGAACTGAAGGCGGAAATATTGGACCATTTCTTTCATCTCATCTTCCTTACTAATGCAGGGGTGAGTTGGTCCACAGGGCTGTATTGTTCAATCTTTATATGGAGGTTTTGGGGATATTGTCAGAACATTTAGCCTATGTATTCATTCTGCTGATGGTACTCTTCTGTATCTTGCAATCTCTTCAGCTAAGGCTGCACCTCTGATTCAGCCCTAATTGGATGACCTCGGGCAGTCTTAATTGAAATCCTCTGAAAACTGAATTCATCTTATTTGCACCATTCCAAAAAGTAACTGATGTGCTGCTGTGGCTCCCTCTTAGTTGACTAAACTCTTTTTTACCACATGGCATTTAAAAGATACTTTGGGCCTCATTTATGACCCTGGCAGAATGGGTTTAACGGCGCCGGTGCCGTTAAACCCATTCTGCCCTGTCAGACCAGATGTCCTTTGCGGGTCCCGCGAGGGGACCAGGGAGCTATCAACGGGCCCGTTGTTAGCTCCCTCCCCATTCCCATTTCACCCCTTTAGGGGCTCTAATGGGAATGGGGATGGGTAAATTGAATGAGGAATAACCGGGTTGGAATGGGCCGGTAATTCCTCATTCAAAGAACCCGGACCCGAGCTTGGAGGTAGCCATGCCGCAAATAGCGGCATGGTTACCGCCAAACTCGTAATGAGGCCCTTTGTGGTGCCACCAGAAACCAAAAGATTTGACCATTGGAACCAAGGGGAGAGAAAAACAAGCCAATTCCTTGCTAAGGAAGATCAAATCCTAGATTCCTCATGACCAGTTTCATTCAGCAGTACAGGCCTTAGGTTCATCACACATTGATGGAGGTAACACTATTTTGACCGGTGTCACTAAATGGAATGTACTACCCCCGAGATCATCTTTACCTAGTGTGGCCCGCATGGTAGTTGGGAAACTAAAATGCAATCACATCTCACCTGTCCTTGCGGAATTACGTTGGCTTCCTCTGGAAGCGAGGATATGTTTCAAACTGCAATACAACAAATGTGTACTAGTAGCGTGCGCTTTGCCGTAAAGTCTTATTGTAAGTCTTATTGTATGGCTTCATGTTAAAGAACATTCAGGCTGGCATTGCAGTGTGTTCAGCCTACAGGTGTTTTGACAGTCTTTTTCAAGGCCTTGTATCAAATTAGGGTAATAAAATCGAGTCATACAATAAAACTTTATGGCAATACTAGTTGTATTGTATTTTGAGGTTATGGGTAGAACCTAACTGTACTAGGTGTGCATCTACTGTTAGATTGACTCCCTTTGTTTAGGTTAAGCCCACTGCGGTTCCAGTTTACACACACACAACCTTTGACTATGTTTTCAACTGTTCTACAAAGGTCTGGGAAGACCATCGTTCTTTGTTTAGAGGAGAATTGCCTGGCATTTCGGTGCTGGACTGCGTAAGTGGGTGGGACCAGACTGATATGCAAATGGAATATCTCCTCTGTGAACGCTACAGTGAGCTAAAACGTGGTAGACACTCCCGGATGGGCACCTGCTCAATGAACATGTTATTTGTCTGGTCTCCCAGAACTGTTTATGTATGTTTTAAACTGGGTTTCATAGCATACAAAGCAGTTGTTTTACATAAGTGAATACATTGAAAATAGCAGGTGGATCTTGCAATCTTTCTTGACATCTCCCAACTCTCTCAAGCAAAGACACCGAACCAAGCATTTTCAATTGTTACACAATTCTGGAATTCTTTCCCATTGAATGTTCGATTAGCCCCCTCATTACTGATTTTTTTAAACTAAAAAATTAAAAACTCTTTATTTCCTTATGTTTCTGTTGAATGTTAGGTTTGCTTGCTTCTGGATGTTGGTACTGTTCTGTTGTGCTGTGCTCTGATGCCCTGGCGCAGTTCTCGCGCATTATAAAATCCGGTAAATAAATAAAACATAAAATAAATGTCCCCCTCGGTCCCGTGCAGTGGTTCTAAGAATCTGAAACTCAATACAGATGTTCATGTGATCTTACATCAAGAAAATCGGCACACTAATACACGCGGATGCCTGCATCACCCTGCACAAAAAGCACACACATTTACACAAACGTAGGCGTACACTTATTTTATACCAACAGGAACATCAAAATTAACGAGTGTCCCAACAGGCACTGATGCCGGATACTCTTCTGTGTTCATCTAGCAAGTTACCCTGTTCAAGAAACTGACTAAGGAACATCCCTAGGAAACAGATAATTGCAGTGTCAGTTATGGTTCGTAACCATGGACTGCACGATTTCTCAATCCCCCTCCATTAAGGCAAAGGAATGGTCCATTCTTAGCTGCTAAAACATTTTCATCATTGTGGGGATTTATTGTTTTCTTTCCCTGTTTCTTTATTAATTAATTAATTTTTCTTTTGTAAGCAAAAATCAGCAATTGAGTTGTACTGACCAATAGAAGGACTTCTAGCTCAAGTGTCGGTACACTATCATGCTCCCAAGTATATTGCACCGGCCCAAACTCTGCAAGGCTTCAAGAGGGAAACACACAACAGCAAGCAGGAGATGGCTGTACTAGAGCAGAGTAAGATTGAGGGCGGAGCCCACCTCATCCCTCTCTTAAGCCGTAACAGCCACAGTAGAAGATCAATGCAAGAAATACGAAAAAAGGCATTCAGGAATGGAAGATCCAACAGCAAGAACAAAATCGAAGGCAGTGTAGATTAGAAGATGGGACCAAAACAAAGGAACAAGTTCTGGGATACAGACATAAGAAAAAGGACATCTGGAAAAAAGGCAACGCTAGGGTCCCTAAACTTCAGAGGTCTAAATACCACTGGAGCACAAAGAGCCTCAGTACCTCTCCCTAGCAGTGCCCTGGCCTACTGCGACAAAGCCATAATGAAAGTGATACTCCTGGTGCCCAAACTACACCTAAGATCAAGGCCGCAGCACATTTCCCCCATGCATTCTGCTTCTGCGCCTCGACTCCGGATCCTGTCCAGGTTTCATGGCCCTGTTGCCAACACAGACCCACACTCTACAGCAGGACAGTGGGTTCCTTTTACACACATCCCATGTCGTCTTTTAGCTTTTTTTTTTTAAAGGCATTAAAGACATTTTTCTTAAAGAAATGTGGACGTTAGTGCTGAATTCAAGAATTGAAGATGATAATTTTACTTTTAAATTATGGATCATCTCATTGGATGTTATCTGAAATTGTGTGCTGTTTGATGTTTCTTCGTGCTCTGATTGAGGAAATGGAAATCATAATGTGGTGGTTTTGCTTGAAGACAATATTGGTAAGCACAGGTGTTCATGCATTGGAAAGATGCGGCTTGCTGCATTTGTTTACTACGGTAACCAATTAAGTGGTACATCTGGGCCCACTTTCTAGATACATGGGATACTGAGAAGCAGAGTGTCCTAAGATAAGTCAAAACCAATTTCTGACTGCCTTCTGCCCTTCTGTTTAAAAAAACATTGTCGATATATCGTGCTAGTGGCTGATGACCTTTTTCTCATTCTGAGGATGTATAACAAATACCATTCTTCAAAGAATTCAATGAATACATTGGCATGAATAGCACACCCATTGAGACATCTCGTGGCTAGTCATTAAATATTTATTTGACCTGAATTAATTTTTAAAAATACAGTCCACAAAACAGTAAGAGTTGATGGTGGACTTGTATACATTTTTGGTGTGTTGTAACTAAATAAAAACTAATTTTATACCTTCATTGTGTAGACATGTGGTGGGCTCTTATTGATTAAACCGTTAGAATTGTGAAGGTGAGAGTTTGCTCTACTCATTTTGATTGGCTTATTGTCAACCCTTTTTTTCTGCTATGGGGTTCCCTCCTAACACCCCTTTCTCTACCCCACACCCCACCAGCATCCCAAACTCTGTCCGTCCAGTCTCCTACATATGTCTTTGATCGACTTGACCAAACCTGCCACCTTCAAAATGGAGTCTATGTATTCACTGCACACCATTTTTCTTTTGAGTACAAATCCCTCCAGAGGTGCCACTATCTTGGAATTATCATCATGGCAAGATTGCATTTTTTATTTATTTGTTTTGGTTTATTCAAACCTTTACAAAAATATTCAATAGCAAAGTCACATACAAATCACAATATGATGCTAATACACCAATAAATGTCATTAACATTTTTTAAAAAAAGAGAAAGTTTCCACTTTGCAAATCATGTCCATATATTACAAACTTTAACTTCCTTTTTAAAACATATTGTGCTACCAACATAAAAGCCTATACCCATTTTATCTGTTTACCCTACGGTCTCGTGCAGATCCACGTTGTTAAATAGGTACCAACCAAGGTACACATGTTGAGGCGGAAATCCTTTACCAAGAATATACCATAAGACACCATGCTGCAATTTTTATGCCAGAGAACATGTATTTTTCAGAAACTCATTCACTTTCATTTTCAATACAATAGAAGAACCATGAAGCATTTCATACCAAAGTTTGTCTCTATCAACGCAAGCTGTATTCATTACAAACATTGAAACACGTTCTAATCTCTTCTCCAATAATATGGGACATACCAATAATAGATGATTCAGAGATTTAATAACACCATTTAGTTTACAAAACCGACATTCATTATTCCCTCCAGTACTCAACCCACGAATACACAATATCTCATTTGTATACAAAACATTGAATTTGAAACGCATAAATGAGTTTCTAAATTCTCTTGATGGATATTTCTTCAGATATTCTTCTGGATATGGAAGACATTTCCAATAGGAAACACTTTCATAGTAGAGCTTAGAGTTTAACAAGACTACATTGTTTTCCAACCAGTCATAAGCATTAACTATCTCTTTGACCTTTACTGGGTTCCTGAGTAGGAACTTCATGGACAACCCCAAATCGAGCAGTTTTTTCTCATAATCTGATTTCAATTTATGCATGAAGTTACCATTTATTGCATCACTTATGTAGTAGTATAATAAACTACTCTCAGCAACCAGACATTTTCTCAAAAGAGCCTGTTTTTTATTATACATAATGCTGGTGCGTGAGTGTAGAGCCAGTTCATACCGGATCAATTCAAATGTAACACATTACGGGATATAATATATTTTTCGCCAGATCATGGCCTCCAGTTGGCGTAAAAGAGGCCATATAGATTTGGGGAAAAATTCACTCCCATATGAGAGTCTTGGAATGACCTTTAGCCTATAGAATAGAATGCATGGTGCTAATGTAAATTTTCCAACTTTCCTTTCTATGGCCCTTATGTCAAATCTCTGAGAGTCTTCCAATACCACAATGAGGAACTTTGTCACAGAATCACTAACCTGGTCAGCAGAGGCGTACAAGAAGATTGTGAGAATCCCCTCGAGGTCCCTACCGTTCCCAGCCTACCAAAGGGGAGGAACTGGGCACTGCAGGAATCCCAGGGAAACCCTCTGGGGTAGAAAACCCTGTTGCTGCTCTTCAGGAGACTGGTGGAGCGTCTTCCTCGAAACGTGGAGTCCTGAAGGTTTACTGGGTTGAGTCTGGTAATGCAGACGACGGGCGCGAAGGCTGGAGTCTAATGTATGTAAAAGAAACAGGTTAGAAATGGGAAAGATGGAGTAAGTAGCAGGATGGAGGTTTCTAGAAAGAACGTAGTGTACCTGAATAGGAATCCAGAGGAGATCACGATTTCGTTCCGTAGCTCTGAGGGTGGAACTGGAGGATGGAAACCACGGGAGGAAGGAGGTGAAGTCTAAGAGCAGAATGAAAGAGGATTGAGTAGGAAGCAGGTTATAGCCACGAAGCTCCCTGAGTGTTTCCTACCGTTGCGGGGCAGAGTACTGTCTTGGATCGCGTTGATTCGCCGAGAGGAAGAAACAGCGGCTGACCGCTGAACGCGGTAACGGATTCACACGAAGAGGGGGGGATGGTAGAAGTGTTTGCAGGTAAGATTTCTGAAACGATACAAGGTATAGGTAGTAGGCAGAAAAGAAAGCACATAGAGCTAGGAGGCGGCACGAAGAGGTTCTTAGTTGCAAATTTACGGAGCGTCTGTATGCGAAGTAGCGAGGCAATGCTGGGATTGCGTTCCTGCCTGAAATACGGTCACCTGACCGTTCGGGGCGGAGGCTCCTCCGCAGTAGACACTGTAGAAGGCTGGTTCGGTACAGGTCCGTAAGGTTCCGCCATCTTGGGAGGATCTTGTGCAACATAAGCCCCTGAATGGATGCAACAGACACTCGCATATCGCCACCGATTCCTCCGCCACCACGACCACCTGGATAGCGGAGTCATGACAGTATGCCCCCCCCTTCAAAGGCGGACAACCCGGTTTGCCCGGGTGGAGCCGATAAAAGCGGCGGATCAATCAGGGGGCATGGACCCCAGAGGCCGGTTCCCAAGACCTGTCAGCCGGGGAGTAACCTTTCCAGTCCACCAAGAATTGCAATTTCCCTCTGTATTAACGTGAATCACAGATCCCAGAAACTTCGAATTCAGGTCCTGTAGACGTGTCTACCGGTGGAGGACGTGGAATAGCAGACCTTGAGAACCGGTCTTAGACATGTTGCTTAATCTGGGAAATATGAAAGACTGGATGGATACGGGACCACGAGGGAGGTAAGTGAAGGCGCACAGCAGCCTCACCAACCAGATGGGTGACCAGGAAAGGGCCAAAATACTTCGGGGATAGTTTAGAAGGCACCAGGTGCCGGGGTAGAAATTTAGATGACAACCATACATGATCACCTATTGTCAGTAGAGGTGCAGCTCTTCGTCTACGGTCTGCATAGCGTTTGACTCTTTCCTGGGCCTCCAATAATGCTGTCCGTGCCAGTTTCTGACTTCGATGTATGCCTTCAATCAAAGCATCCACCCCTGGAAATCGTGATGATGAAGAGGAAGCAATAGGCAGAAATGACGGATGAGACCCATATGAACAGTAGAAAGGGCTTGAGTTCAGGGCCGTATGAATGGAATTATTATACGCAAATTCCGCTAAGGGTAATAACTCCACCCAGTCATCCTGCGCAGCAGTCACGAAACATCGCAAATAACCTTCCAGGGTTTGGTTTAGGCGCTCAGTCTGCCCATTTGTTTGGGGATGATATCCGGAGCTTAAGGATCTTTGGATCTGAAGAATGGAGCACATCTTCTTCCAAAATTGTGAAACATATTGTGTTCCCCTGTCCAAAACAATTATTTCCGGGAGTCCGTGACGAGAGAAGATTTCAGAAATGAAAATACAGGCTATCTGAGAAGCCGAAGGGATCCCAGGAAGAGCTGAAAAATGGGCTAGTTTAGTGAAGTAATCAATAGTTACCATGATAGCTGTATTATTTTCAGAAGCAGGTAGTTCCACTATGAAATCGGTTGATATGATTTGCCAAGGTTTGGTAGGTACAGTCATACGTGAAAGAAGGCCCATAGGAACTTGATGAGATGGTTTAGATTGCAAAGAAGTAGTGCAAGCGGTTACCTAATCCCGCACATCTATGGACACCGAAGGCCACCAGAATTGCCTTTGGACGAGGTCCAGTGTTTTTCTGATTCCTCGATGCCCAGCTGCCTTCGAATCATGACACATAAAAAGTACCTTCTTTGGAAGATCTACTGAAGGAACCAGGACTCTTTCCTCCTTGAAGTACAGACCCTGATCCAGAGTTAGATAATGTGCATGTTTCAAGCTTTGACAAAACTCTTGGTTTTCAATAGTAGATTGACGGATCTCTTGTAGGAAGTCGGTCACCACTTGCACAAAAACTGCCTTCGGAAATATCCGGTCTGCCTGGAATCGAACCTTAGGGGAATCTCTTCGAGATAAGGCATCTGCCCGGAGATTTTGGTTTGCGGGGAAAAATGTAAAAATGATTCGGTAAGGAGAAAAGAAGTAAGCCCACCGTGCTTGGCGGCTATTAAAGGATAGTTCCGGGACTTTTTTTTTATTGTCCCTACGGTTCGGCCATGTGTTTTTAAGCATAAATCGGTAGATCGTAGAAAACTTTCCTATGGACCATACCTGACTTTTCGTCCATTAACGCACTCGAAATCAGCCGCCATTTTCTGATAATCCTCTCACTTGCCGCATCGCCCTGGCTCACCTGCTTTTGCGGCACTAAATCAAATCCCCCGCCCCTGAAACAGACTTTATCAAAACATTCATATTCCCCGCCTCTATCCGTGACGTGACTGAGCTGCGTAGGCAAACGCGCCCAGGCGTCTTCTACGCGACTCCACACAGAACCCGGAAATCAACACAGATGAGCTCACACAACACAGCGCGCCACAATCGGGAATATGAAACTGTACTTTTAAATTAAACTTCAAGATTGTAAATTTGGTAAAGTACATTTATTTGACATCAAATGTTTTGAGAATATTCAGCGATTTTCATTTTTATTTGCTCACGTTCCAAAAAGTTCGTTTTGAGGCACGCGATGTTCCTTTGCTGTACACAGGGTCTTAGATCATCTCACAATACAGCGCCACAATTCGGAATATGAAACTGTGGTTTAAAAGCAAACGGCAAGATTGTACATTTGGCAAAGTACATTTATTCGACATCAAATGTTTAGAGAATATTCTGGGATTTGCATTTTTCTTTGCTCTCGATCCAAAATAGTTCGTCTTGAGGCAAGCGATGTTCGTGTGCAGTACACAGGGTGTTGGTTTACGATAAAATAAGCTCTTCGGTCGCACTGATAATCGCATGGCTGTTCCAACAACGAGGCACTAGGCCACCACAACGGTCTGTATGTTGCATCTAGCCGTTAGTACCGCGTAAGGGCATACTTGTACTTGGCGATCGTCCCATAAAATGGTCAGGGTGGTAACGTTGTTCACGCGGAGAAGCAACTGGCGGTTAAAAAACCCATCCGCCGGTGTCTGGTACTCGTGACACATGCAGTAATGCATGATGTACCTGTTTGAAAAACATAAAAAATGAAATTAGTCTCACCATCAGATCTTTATTAAAATTCTTCATTTTATATATTAGGTCGGGAAATTATTTCATAGCTAGGACAGTGCAACTGGGTATTATACATCAAGGGGTGGCTGTAGGATACTGAGACAGTCTCCCAGTGCAGGGGTTGACAGGGAGGCAGTGCAGGTGGAGAGTGGAAGGGCCCAGGACCGAGGTCGCAGACAGTGGACCAGTTGTAGCAGGGGAGAGGGAGAGAGAAAGCAGAAGCAAAGAGGAAGGTTTTGAGGTGCTTCCGTAAAAGGAGATGGTTCTCCTCAAGATAGTGGCGGTACAAAACAATATGCCACATAGAACGAACAAGTACAACTTAACCCGTCTTTAAAGCTACTGTATAGTAATTAAATTGCGGTATAAACTCATCTAAAGAGTTACTTACATTATATTTGCATTTTCCATTGTGTCTGTGCGCAGGGCAGCCCCGAAATACCACTCCTTCTATGCCGACGTTATTTCTTCTAATGAACGAACATGAAATGGCTTCATTATCGTTTCTTACGTTATTGCCCCACACCCCCAAAAAGAAGTCTTTCGGGATGGTCCCGGCCTGTCAAGGTCAAATAACAATACAACCTTATACTGAGTCGTGGGCCATTCCGGCACCCGAGCAAAAAATCAAAGCAGCTGACCTTCACTTCGAACGAGCGCACATTCCTATTTAGCAACATTCAGTGTAAGGCCATCTCACAGGACTTGAAATTTAAACTCCATTTTTGCATTTTGTCTGCGTGCTTTGCAGCCCCAGAGAACCATAAATACGGAGACATTCTATATTTTTTGAAAAATGATTTATAATACTGTTTGGTTTAATTTAATGCGCATTACATAGATACACATATTCAATGGGCCTGCGACATGAGGAGACTCGAGAGAACAGACAATCGAATTACAATCATTTAAACCGTGATGTGTATTTCTCAATGAGCTCTTCTTTAGGTGGACATGGAACAGAGGCAATGTTGGGTGGCAATGCAGTTGTCCCCTGCACAGGTTCGTTCACAACTCCATTTATGTGCCTATCTAGGACGTCAACAATAAGTCTCTCAATAAACTCATATTGCATATCCTCAAACACTGGTTTGATCACCCATTGTTTACTTCTTTTAGTGAAGGCCTTATTGTAGCGAAGCGTCCCTAAAGTTCCGGTCGTCCTACTTTGTTGACGTCCAACATTATGGTTATGTGCCAAGACCGCTAGAAGAGTCCGATTTATCATGCCCTCCATGCCAAAATGCAATCGTTTTGGCCTGTACTTTAGGCACATATTGTGGAACACCTCCAAATCTCCTGTGTGGCAGAATTCCGTGAGTCCCCTCAAATCTCTTGTTATAGTTTTATCAAATACAATCTTTTCAATGGCTTTGTGAGTGGGTGATGAAGGAATCAACCACTTCTTCTTCCTCTGTGGACAAATGGCCATGTTCACAATTGTGGAAATGTTGGTTTGTGTTCCAACGGTGAACGTTTGTGCAGTGTAGCATTACTGACCGCCATTTTTCCAGTAGAATTTCCAACGACCCTCCACATGTTTTTGAGCTCCACCAAAGATGGTTGCTGATTGACTTGGACCACTGTGAAATACCTTGCATTTCTTTTTTTTTACCTGCAGCAGACATTTTTTTATTGATTGTTTTTGCAAGATGCCAAACGTCAAATTGGTGATTTATATTTTTGTACTCTTCTCTCATTGTCTTGGCAACTGAAACGTGTCTGTCCGTGGCTATCAGGTCGATCACCATTCCCCGCAATTGTAGTTCTTGCAATGATGCTACAAAGCCAACTTTCTCCATGGCCACTGAGGATGTACTTTGTGACACCTGCACGACCACCGAACTCACAATTTTCTTACTTTCCATGTCCTGAAAGTGGTAGGTGCAGTACTTGGCTGAAAATCCTGGGCTGTCGCACTGTCCATCACCGGCTAGCCTGAACCGTTTGCCCGCGAATGTACTATCAATAGACATTTTTTCCATTCTCCAAGCTTCGCTAATGGCTGGAAATAGATAATCGGTTTGGTATTTGTAGAACTGAGTTTTCGCAATGAAATGGATTCCCACAAACTGAAAGAAAGACTCTAATTTTTTAAAACTTGAACCACTAAAAAGTGCAGCTGCTGCACAAAGTAGATTGCCTGCTGCCAGTTGCCCCAGCATGCGTTGTGCAGACCATGAGAAAGGATGATATTTTGTACAGGTGGCATGTATTTTAAGGTTAGTGCCTCGAATTGCACGAGTCACATTGATCAATGGCTCCCCACATACTTCCCCACCAACCGAATGCCCACATTTCATCCGAATAATAATATCAATCAAACAACTATCGAATACAATGATTTTGGCCTCTTTCCTTATACTGTCACTCTGCATCCCAGCTGGTTCGGCCTGTAACGTTGAGGACATGTCACTCACATGAAAGGTAGAATCTATGATATCGTCTTCCACTATGTTCAGTGATATTGATGGTGTTTCATTGTCGTCCACTTCATTCTCTTCCATTGCAACATCTGTTCCTTCTCCGGCGATGGGTGAATAAGACAATTTCTTCAACTTTCTCGCGGTCTTAGTTTTTGCGGGTGTGGATTCTGTGAACTGATCTCCGACTGCATCCGAACTACCAGGAGGACATTCACTATCAATGGCTGGATGTGGTATAGCTCCGTTGTCAATCACTTCATATTCTTCCCATTGGCACGATGCATCTCCAGTCTCAAGTCCCTGCCAAAAGGTTTGACAAGCAACATCTCTCGTTCGCTTCACTGCCTGGTTAGATCTAGTTCTTACACCCACTCGCAACTAGAGGACAGATTGGAAAAGGGATGTTCAGTTTAAACACAACTTACAGTATTGAACTATTAACAGTGAAAAACAACATAATATAGTGACCAGGACACTAACCTTCTTTTGCTTTCTTTTCTTTGAAACTTTCTTGCCTCAAACTTCAACATCAGGACGCTGTTGCTCCGACTCGTGTGTGCATGTCTCCACTTCCTCTTGCGCTGCAACGACTATATTTTCATGATAAGCACATCCATCACGCACTGACGCTCCATCGACTCCCTGAAACATAGAACTTTCATTAGTATGTATAATAATATCGAAAACACAAAATGTACTTGGGTACCAATACCCACGTACATCTCAATAGCAAAACACGAATGAACGCTTTGTGTAGAACATTCAAACGACAATTATTCACGCATTGTTGATCTAGTTAGATGGAACTGTCAAGATCCATACCTCGGGCTCCTCATAGACTTCCATTGATGATATTATTGAAGATGATGCTTCAGTAACTCCCTGAAACACAGTAATTGCATTAGTATGGTTTTCTATTTTGTTAAAAAGAACATAAACTTTGTGCAGGCGTCAACGGCTCATCTAAATAGACCTGCACAAATGATCAGTTGTCTAAAATAAATAATGGATATGTAAATATGATTCGATTTGCTCGATCGTTGGAAGTGTCACCACCCAGAGATCTGCATCAACTACTAGGGGTGATGTCCTTGTAGAAGAAGCTCCGTCATCTCCCTGAAACATAGTACTTGCGTTAATAAAGATGGAAGTATAGCGGATGTAATCACGTCATATGATTTCGCTTGATCGAACTGTCAGTATCCATACCTCGAAATGCATAAGAACATCAAGGGACGATGTAACTGCTCTGCACACTTCTGCAAGCTGTTGCGCCGACCCGTAACTGCATGCTCCCCCTTCTTCTTGGACTAATGCTCCATCGACTCCCTGAAACGTAGGACTTTCATTAGTAATGAACACAATATTGAAAAAAGAAGACACATAGGAGGGCGACGACAGAAGGACATATCAATGGCTAAAAACGAAAGAAACATTGTGTGTAACAATCACGCTACAAGAATGCAAGATCTGATGATCTCCATCGATGGAACTGTCCGGAAACGTACCTCGAGCATCTGAGTGACATCAACGGTTGTCGTCAATACGTTGGACTCCTCAGCATCTCCCTGAAAGACAGTACTTGCATTATTTTGGATAACAATAATTATAACTGAAAACAAAGACTAGAGGACGAGTACAAGGGTGTACCATTAGGTAAAATAATTACACGATAAATTAAAACTATTGATTTACATGCCTAAAAAAAGTCAGTGGCAGAATAGCCAAGTAAGATTACCCGATAGGCGCTTGAAGTGGCTGATGACTGCAATAACGACACGGATGGAGAATCTTCCGCCTTCATATTGAGTGGATACATAAATGGGGAAATTATTGTTAGCTAATGCTACACACTACCGCAAGGCCGAGAGATAAATACGTAAACTTGACTCACCAGTGGAGGGATGTGGACGAATAGAGTGGGAATAGCGTTTGAGAGCAATTTTCGCCTCGCTCGCGGTGTGTTCTTCTTTATTAGCAATGATGTGGAGTACATGTCTGAGCTAAAGTGCCTGCTGCAGATGCGGTATCGATCACCCCTCTTGTCCGCAAAGACTTCTAGGACTCTACTTTCAAGCTCAGACGGTGGATATCCGCAATATCAGACCCATTCTCTTATCTGATCTATTGTCTTAGGGAAAACATGCATTATAGTACCTTCAGATTTATTATGGGTCTTCGAAGGGCAACCGCCAATGGAACAGGCAGGCATTGTGGAAAGTTCTGAAAAGTAAAGATCAACAATTCTCTATGAATACCAATGTAAACTCAGAACATGTGACTAGTTCCTTGCATGTACTGTCTTGAACAAAAAGAAATTGGACGCAAAATGATTACGGTACATGGCCTTACCTTGATGAACAAACAGTTAGATGCAGGGATCAGAGTACTTTCTTGTCGTACAACAGGGAGCAGTTCACCGGTTGCAAACTGAGGAGTTTCCTCGTAGTGGTCACGGAAGTTCACAGAGACGAAGAGCAGATAACCAGCACCTTCACGGGTTGACTAGCAAAGCGCAAAGAAGTGCTCATTAGAAATATGAAGTGGATTATAAAGAATTCGAAACAGGGGTGTGTTTGTGAATGAATGACGTCGATATGTCGTGGCATTATGCGGATTGCAGGGGGCCGTCCAGCGTGAGGGGGGATGCTTGGCAGGAGACACGGGGTCTGGAGGTAGACATGGGAACAACAACCCATGCTCTATAGACCACTTTGAAGTGTACATGGTCTTTGGCACCTCTTGGCCTTTATCGCTCCCTGACAGCTCCACTTGGCAGCACAAGTACCCCGGTGCGAACTGCCTTTGATAGGGCGGGGGGGTGGATTGGGGCGCTGGTCGTGCAGACAAGACTCGTTTGCCGCAGGGCCCCACCAAGGAGAGGCCATCTAACTGCATGTAAGAGGCAGGCTGCAGGATCTAGTACATGGAAGGCAGGGGGGTGACTTTATAAATACCGAACCCTCCCAGGAGAATATATGGGTGCAAAGGTTATGTGGATTGAAGGTGGGCTGCCAGCGTGAGGGAGGATGCTGGCCGGAGACATGTGGTGTGACAAGACAAGGCACAGGAAGACTATTCAATGGAGACACACTAGATTCATTTAAAAAATGAAAACAACCATTGTTAAAATATATGTTGGGTTTTATTTTAGATCTTAATTTCAATTGAACATAAATAATAAACATTACACATTGTAAAGTTCCGGTTGCAGCACATCCAGGGAAAATCCGCGGTATTGTCCACTGTCGCTTGGGAAATGTTGTCTAATGGCAAGTACCGCACAGGCAGGTATTACTCTCCGAACGCGGTGTCCGAGCCTCCCGTGAAGCCACCAAGTGAAGCAGCGATAGGCCACCAGCCTGTACCACCTGTGAAAATGAAAGATGCAAACTGTATTAAAATGACAAAACTTTCTTATCATTCTGCTTTGAAAAAAATTCTATCTAGAAAATGCACAATATGGACCCAATTTACATGCATTCGAATGATATGTAGATGTAATTTTATATGTGGGAGACGACCATGACATAGTAGTGGCATCACTGACATCACAACCAGAGTATACTTACTCGTTACTCGGATTACGCGGACGAACAGTGCCGCGAAGTTCGTGCATAAGCACCATCATCATCCTCAACACGGTCCGTGAGAGGCAGGCTTCCCTGAACTCTGGCAGCTCGGTGATGCATTGCGGACTTGGCTCGCCTTCCGAAATGTAGGCCAAGCACCCGGAATTTTCACGGCAGCAGCAGTTCTCCTCCTCAGTTGGCATTAGCTCGCACCGATTGCACGTGCACCAGGTGGAGACGCGTCCATGCGACATGGTCCAGGCTCTTCATCCGTTGACTGGTCCTCCCAACTGCCGTCCGAATCCCCATCGTTTTCGCGTGCTTGCCTTTCCAGTAGTTCTTCCTCGGTGTACTCGGGCTCGTACATATACGGCATTATTGTAGCCATTGTGTGGTAAAGAAAGTAAAATAATTTACAGAGATGGTACAGGTGTTCACAAGGCCTAGAACTGGCGAAGGTAGCTGACCAGAGCACAGAAACGAGTCACAGAATACTCAAAGTAACACAAAGAGAATAATGGAATCGAAAATCTGCTGCTGTGTGTTGTGAAACGGTGTGTTTATACTTATTGAGGAAAGAGGCGTCCTGCCAGTTCCATGGCGACACGTCATTAGCTGAGGCGCAGCGATTGTTGACACGAAACGTGCTTTGGCGTTGGGAAATGGGCGGTACGCGTCTGCTGATGTCAGGCTCAGGGGCGGGGGATTTGATTTAGTGCCGCAAAAGCAGGTGAGCCAGGGCGATGCGGCAAGTGAGAGGATTATCAGAAAATGGCGGCTGATTTCGAGTGCGTTAATGGACGAAAAGTCGGGTATGGTCCATAGGAAAGTTTTCTACGATCTACCGATTTATGCTTAAAAACACATGGCCGAACCGTAGGGACAATAAAAAAAAAGTCCCGGAACTATCCTTTAACTGTTTGGGCATATTGTAATACTTTCAAGTTTTGATGGTCTGTGCGCACCTCAATAGGATGAGAGGAACCCAGTAACAGATGTCTCCACTCTTCGAAGGAGCGCTTGATGGCCAAAAGTTCCTTCTCTAGTACTCAGTAATTAAGTTCTGAGGGCCCAAAGGTCTTGGAGAGGAATGCTACAGGTCTTTCGGTGCCCTCCGAGTCCTCCTGAAAGAGTACGGATCCCATTGCCTGATGTGAGGCATCAGTTTCCAAAGTGAATCTCTTTGATTGATCCGGAGTTAGCAGGTTGGGTGCAGTGGTAAAACGCTTTTTTATTAATTCGAAGGCTTCTTGGGCCTGTGAGTTCCAGATGAAGGGAACATTCTTTCGTAGAAGTCTGGTAAAGGGAAGAACGATTTCAGAAAAGCAGGGGATGAACTTTCTGTAAAAGTTTGCAAAACCCAAAAACCTCTGGATTTCCTTAACATTACTCGGAGTAGGCCAATTTATCACTGCGGTCACTTTCTGAGGATCCATAGAGATTCCATTGGCGGAGAGAACAAACCCTAAATATGTCACTTGAGGCTGATGGAAAATACATGTGTCTGCCTTACAAAACAACTAGTTAGCTTGTAATCTCTCCAAAACAAGATTGACATGACGTATATGTTGATCCTTATCGGATGAAAAAATCAAAATGTCGTCCAAATAAATAACTACGGAATGTAATAGTAGGTCAGCAAACAGATGGTCCATAAACCGCTGGAAGACTGCGGGGGCGTTTGAAAGGCCGAAGGGCATTACGTGATACTCGTAATGTCCGAAGGGTGTTCGGAATGCAGTCTTCCACTCGTCTCCCGGGGCAATTCGAATGAGATGGTAGGCCCCTCGAAGATCCAACTTAGTGTATATTTTAGCTCCTCTTACTGCTTCTAAAATATCCGGTATAAGTGGCATCGGATATTTATCCGGAATAGTGATCTTGTTCAATGCTCGGTAGTCAATAAACGGGCGTAACTCATCCGAGTCTTTTTTGGGGATGAAAAATAATGATGCCCCTGCCGGTGATTTGGATTCGGTTATAAGACCGTTCTCTAAGTTGGTTTGTAGATATTCTTTCAGAACCTTCTTTTCTTTTTGGGAAAGCATATACATTCGACCAAATGGAATGGGATGGTCCGGTGTAAGTTCAATATGGCAATCATCTCTACGATGGGGTGGAAGAGATGAGAACTGTGGATTGTCAAAAACGGGGAGAAACATCATGTGGCATTCTGGGATGTGGCATAGACTGCCAACCGTAGTGAGCGGCTCGGTTTCAGGCTCCTGGGAAGTGACTGGAACTGGGTTTGAACTCTGTGGAAAACAGTGAGAGATGCAATATTCCGAGCCCATTAAAAGGGTTCCAGCCATCCAATTTATGTATGGGTAATGAGTCCGTAACCACGGCAATCCTAAGATAATAGGGAAATGAGCCGCCTTGATTAAGTTAAAGCTCAGTCTTTCTTGATGAGTGGAGATCTGGCATAGTAGTGGATATGTTTGCTCCCTTATAGGTCCGGAGCTGAGAGGATTGCCATCGACCCCTTGGATGGGAACAGCTAAGGTCTTGGCGAATCGACAAATCCCCATGTCTTTGGCCCATTAATCATCAAGGAAACATCCCGCTGCCCCACTATCCACCAAGGCGGATGCCTCACAAACCCCTTGATCTTCCCGATAGTTTTACCAGAACGATGACCATAGAGGTATTAGAAGGACAGGTATTTTGAATTAGAGGTAAGTTCTGGGAACCATCCCGTACCACCCGAGCCGAGGTTCCCCTTATGACTGGGTGCGGGAGTTTCCCGACTTCTTGTTCCCCCATCTTTGGGGTGGAGTTTTTGGGCAGTCCTTGACTACATGACTGGACGATCTGCAG